>NC_045779.1:43848262-44157779 GCF_008692025.1 Phocoena sinus
CTGCTTACCAGTGGCTGTAAACATGCAGGTCCATCAAAAATATCAATACACGGAAATTGGTTCAAATCCAGCGCTGCTACTCAATTACTGGCCAGTTTATTTCTTTTGACTTCAGCTTGTCAAAGTCAAGGAATTAATGATAGTTCAGTGCTTTTGGACTCTGAAGCTATCTTCAGAGATTGAAGTTAATGACATTCAAAACTAGTAGATGAAATCATAAATGACCAATTTTAAGAAGATTAAAATATCACATAAAGTGAGAAAGTGTAAACTGAGAACATGTAAAAACAAGTTGCCTCCTTACGTGTACAAATACATGCACATCCATCCACCCTCCACCCTCTGCCCAGACTTAAAAGATTACTGGGTCTGTTCTGTGGGAATGGACAATATAGGGACGGGATGGTGGGAAGCCAGTTAGGGGCCACCTGTAAAAGTTCAGGCTAAGAGTAATGGTGGCTGGGCCAGGGTAGGCGTAGAGGGAGTGAGAAGTAGCTGGTTGTGAGATATGTTTTGAAGTTGAATAGGACTTACTTGTGAATTGGTTAGTACTTAGGAGCACAGTAAACAGTATGGACTTCGGCAAAAGGCTTTGGGTCCGTATTCCCAGAGTGTCCCTTGTTCTATGTCAGTGACTACCAAGATTCACTTTCCTTATTTGTAAAATGGGCATGAAATAATAGCACCTATGTCAAAGGTTTGCTGCAAGATAAAATTAAATACTCCATAAAAACTCTTAATCTAATAACTGTTAACACCATTACAGAAAGTATTAGCATTTTCTGCACAGGTGCTTGTATCAGTCTTAGGATTAGTCTCAGTTACTGGTCTTGCTGTTTTCCATACTCTTTAGCTTGCTCATTGTAGAGTCCTAACCGCTGGACCACTAGGGAAGTCCCAGCTTGCTCATTGTAAGATAGAAATTGCACAGCACTGTCTTGCTGAAAATTCTTAGTAGCTTCCCATTTTGATAAAACGAAAACTATTGGGAATAGTATATTTGGTAATAGTATAGACTCCTTTCCTGCCTCTGTCACCACTTCAACCCACCTCTCAATCTTGGTTTTAAGGAGATGTTTGCAGTTCCTTAAGCAGATAACAGACCTTTTTGCCTGTGCTCCTGCCTTTCTCTCTGCCTGAAATGACCTGTCTTGTGTTCTTCCCCAGTGTCAGAATGCCATCTAGTTTTCTGTATTATTGTGGGGAAGTCCAAAACTATTCTTCCTAATGCTTTGTATGTGACCTGTTTTCGCTCTAGAAACTTAGAATTTGCTTTGCCAGTGTCCTGAAATTTTGCAGTTTGTGCCTTGGTATGGGTCTGTTTTCCTTCCCTGTTTTGGTCACTTGGTGGGTGCTTTCAGTCTGGAAACTCAAGCTCTTTAATTCTGGAAAATTTTCTTGAATTGATAACTTCCTACCCTCAGTATTCTCTCTAGATCTTTTAAATCTAATATTAGACCTAACTTTTTCATCTTTTTCGATTTCCTTTTTCTTCTTTATCTGCTCTGTGAAAGATTTCTTCAACTTTACTTTCTAATCCATCTATTAATTATTGGACGCAATGTCTTTATGAAGATGATAGTGGTAATTTTCATTTGCCTGCATAGTCCATTTCCTTTGAGTTAGTTTTTATCCTGCTTGTTTATTCAGCATAATTGTATATGTACATAATTGTAACCAGAAAAAAACCAAAGTGTGCGTGAAAAGAAAATTACAGGGCACGTGGAATTGCAACTCTTATTTCTCGGCTAACGTTCTTCTGTTCGGGTGAAGCTGGGTCTGCAAGGCCAATCAGCCGGATGGCAAACCGGAGACTAGCCTGTCATCACTCAGAGGCCCTAATCCCCGCCCCCGGCGGTCCGCCGCAAGCCCTCGGGTGCCGGAGTGGGGCGGGGCGACACGCCCCTCCTTGGTTACGAGCCGCGCGACTGGTGGTGTGTGGCTGGGGCTTCCGCAAGGCTTGGGGTCTGAACTAGGTGAGTATCTGCAGGCCAGGAGTAAACTACGTCTCTATATCGCAATCCCTTCCTCTGGGAGCCGGGGTGGAAGACGGACCCGGAGGAGCAAATGCGCTATCGGACTGCAGTTGGAGGGATGTCCTTGTCGGCCGGGGCAACAGCCTGGGGGCCTTCTGTTTCTCGGGGCTGACGGTGGCGGATGTTGGGGCAGAGCGGCAACGCTGAGGTGGTGGTGCGGCGGGGAGGTTCCCGGGCTCTGGCGGCGGCCACCGGTCCTTGTGAACAAAGCAGAGGAATGGGGAGAAGTTTCGTAGAGTCCTAAAGTGCCCCTTGACCGTTGCGGGTTGGCTGTAGAGCTCCCGGATCTCAGGCAGTCCCTGACCCGCGCTGTACATAGAAACCGTTGCTACTGCTGGAGGATGCCGTTTCCTTCCGGTCTCTGGCTGCAGGTGGCGCCCAGCCCTGTGGATGCTGGAAAGAACGTGCCTAGGTGGAAGAAAACCATTTTTCGTGTTACTAGCCCATTGCAGTTTGTGCTGGAGGTATTACTGATATACTGATTAGGAAGTATGGGAAATGGATGTGGATTAGGACGGTGGAGAAGAAATTAACGCCAATTAGGACCAAAGTTTTCTAATCAGAGGCAAAGAAATTGCAAACAGATGTGGAAGAGTTCTAAATAGAGCAAACAAAGTATTGTATGACTTATTTTTTGGAGTTTGAGAGTTAACGTTTAGTGGTCTTGAGAATCTCTCCTACCCACCCCCCCACCAAGTGGTAGTTTTCAAAAAGGATTCTCAGAAACGTTGAAACAGTGTTCAGAATAAAATTCGCTTGATTAGGTAAGAGGTGTCTTTATCATTTCAAATGTTTTTCACCATATTTTATTCAAATCATAAAATCTCAGGGGCTTCAAGATTCTATTGGCAGGCAGATTCTTAACCACCACGCCACCAGGGAAGTCGGTATATAGTAATTTAGCCCGATGAATGTTAACTGTTCTTATCAGGGAGAGAGAATTTACAATGAGTAGCTTCCTCCTCAGAAGAAATACTCCATCTCCTTTTCTATGGAAATGAAAAATAAATATTACAGAAGCACCTAGATGGTTACTACTATCCAAATTGAGTATTAATGTATATATTAGATTCATAACTATTTTCCTACACTATATTTCAGCCATGACTGCCAAAGATTATCCATCATTGTGGGGCTTTGGAACAACAAAAACATTTAAAATACCTGTTGAACATTTGGATTTCAAGTATATTGAAAAATGTTCAGATGTTAAACACTTGGAAAAAATTCTTTGTGTGCTCAGGTAAGCATTTAAAAATCATATCACGTTTCAGTTTGCCAATTTTAATTATATTGTTGACTTCTAAAATTCAAAGCTACGTTAGAAATTTTGGAGCAGATTTTCCAATATTGAAATTGTTGTTTTTGTCCATGTTAGGTTCCAAAATAGTGGTTTCAATCCTGTGGTTAGTTTGGCGGGTTCTGGCTAGATCTACTTCCAGCACAAGACTTAGGCTAATTAGTATCCAAGAGGGCATTTTTCTTGCTTTCTGGCACTTTCTAGGAACCGGTAAAGCAGCCGTTAGGAGGCACCTGCTTATGCTGATAAAGTGCTTTGGCACTCTCCCACTTCACACTATCTGCCAGCAAAGGTGGGTGACTCACTGGGAGCCGTCGCATGGGGGATGGGGTGGGGGGGACCCCAGAAGTCAGGGAATCAAGGCCTTTTCTGGGTAAGAGCCCTGTGGCTGTGATTGTCAAACTTTAATATTTGCCAAACATGGTGGTTAGAAAATGCAAATTTGAGGGCCCCACTCCTAGAGATTCTGCTTCAGGAAATCATGAGTGGAGCCCAGGAATGTGTTTTTAATGAGCACACTGGCTGATCAACATGCGGTTGGTCAAGGGAACTCTACAAGAAACACTGCCCTGTGGCCTACCGACCTGTGCCACCTGTTTGGGGTTTTTTGAGGGTTTGTCATTTGGAGGATCGCCTCATTACTGCAGAAGCACTTGTGAGCACAAACTGCCCATTTCCGGGACATCAATAGTATTCCTTTTGCTCGGCAGTGGTTCTCTCTTTTCTTTCCTCTGATGCCCTTCCTTACTGCTGTGTCCTTTCCTTTTTCTTTCTCTTTTTTTTCCTTTTTCTTTCTTATCACCTTTAGCCTCCTGTCCTTCCTAAGCATCCCTGCTTGTCCCCAGCCAGTGTTGATGTAATAGCCTCATCATATCATTGTTTTCCCTCTCGCTTTTCTCAACATATAAGAACGTTTTCATTTTTATTTGATTAAAGACTAAAAGAAAATGCGAAGTTTATGGGGTGAAAGAGTTTGAAAGACATTTTATGAATAGCCTAATTAAATTGTATTGACTTGGGATTATTTTTTTAATTTACTTTGAAAATGGGATTTATTTTTATTTTTCTAAAAATTTAGAAGTAAACAGATTCACAAGAATGGGGAAAAGATTGATTTTCCTTAAAAAAAAAAAGCAAAAGAGAACGCATGTCTCTGTATAACTAAGGAAGGAATTCTGTTCCTTGAGTGGTTGAATTTAGAGGTGTGTTGTTCTAAACTGTTCTTCTGCCATTTTCTTCCTATCCCTTTGGGGGGAAAAAGAAAATGAGCTAGAACAGTAACTCCTCATTGGAAAGTAAGTCCAAAGTCTCACTCTTTGCCTGTCTCTAATAATGAATTTCCATTTATAAGTTTAAAATTACCTTATATGCAAAATGAACATATGTGTGCTAAAGAGGAGAGAAAATGTTACCTATTCAACTTTTAAAGTGTGTGATGGAAATTGATGTCTTCTTTGGAGCTCCTTTTTCCCCCTTCATCGCAGTACTCCATAGATTAGCATGTGAAAGTGGAGGTTGCTCTAATTGAGGACGGTGAGGGGAAGGCAGCAGCTCAGCCTTCATCCTCATTTGGGGCAGACTGTGAGATCTCTGTGGAACCCCTGGGCTCCATGGAACCCAGCTTGCAAACCACTGGTCTATATGATCTCTAAATGAAGTGGTAACTCTAAAATTCTGAATTTTTTAAAAGGTCTGGTGAGGAAGGATATTATCCTGAACTTACTGAATTTTGTGAAAAGCGCCTTTCAGGCTTGGCTCCTGGAAGTAGAGCTTTGAGGAGAGAGAAACCTGCAGCAACAGCAGCCAGTTTCACAGCAGAAGAATGGGAAAAAATTGATGGTGATATAAAGGTATAGAGTAACATCACTTTTTGTGACATTGTTGTGGATATATATCTACTTTACTTATCTGAAATCCTAGGCTTCCTTTTTTTGTCAGTAAAGGGCTTTTAGTAGTAATTACTTAGGTGGTACTGGCTACTTCTTACACCGAGGAGAATATTGTGAATGTGTGTGTGTGTGTGTGTGTGTGTGTGCGTGCGTGTGTGTATGTCTGGATTTGTTGGTGGGGGGTGGGGAGGGCATGCTCATGTATTTTATTTTTTTTATTTTTTTAACATAAATTTATTTATTTATTTGTTTTTGGCTGAGTTGGATCTTTGTTGCTGTGCGCAGGCTTTCTCTAGTTGCAGTGAGCTGGGGCTACTCTTCGTTGCGGTGTGCGAGCGTCTCATTACAGTGGCTTCTCTTGTTGCGGTGCGGAGACTCTAGGCGTGCGGGCTTCAGTATTTGTGGCACATGGGCTCAGTAGTTGTGGCTCGCGGGCTCTAGAGCGCAGGCTCGGTAGTTGTGGTGCATAGGCTTAGTTGCTTTGCGGCATGTGGGATCTTCCCGGACCAGGAATTGAGCCCGTGTCCCCTGCATTGGCAGGCAGATCCTTAACCACTGCACCACCAGGGAAGCCCTGCACATGTATTTTAAATGACTGAATAATATCCCATCCTATGAAAGGAACATAATTCAGTCAGCATCTATAAATAGTGTTATGTTCGTTCATAATTTTTTTGTACCATCCTGGTTGTTTCCTCGGGATAAATTATTAGAATTCAAATTACTTGATCAAAGGCTCTAAATATTTTTAAGGCTGTTGAAACACATTTCTGTGTTCTCAGGAAGTTGTACCTTTGTACTCTCCCACCAGCAGTGTGTAAGAATGCTCACTTCAGGTACTCTTCACTTGAAACCGTAATCATTCTTTACATTTTAAAGTCAATTAAACAGTTAGAAAATGATAGTACGTAGTGTATTGTTTGTTTACTAGTATCGTTAAATTTTTAAAAATCTGTCACTTGAATTTCGTATTTTGTTAATGACCTGTTTCTGTCTTTACTGATTTCTTTTAATCAGCTTTATTGTTATTATTCACATTCAATAAAAATTAGCTATTTTATAAAACAAACAAATGTATGCAACAAAGCAGAAACAGACTCACAGACATAGAGAACAAAATAGTGGTTACCAGTGGGGAGAGGGAGGAAGGAGGGGCAGGATAGGGGTAAGGGATTAAGAGATACAAACTACTGTGTATAAAATAAATAAGCAACAAGGGTGTACAGCACAGGGAAGCAGAGCAATTCTTTTGTAATAACTTTAAATGGAGTATAATCTATAAAAATATTTAATCACTATGTTGTATACCTGAAACTAACATAATATTGTATATTAACTATACTTCAATTTTTTAAAAATTAGCGATTTTATGGTAATTTCACTGAGTTTTGACAAACTGCATTTGCTGTGGAATATTTCCATTATCCCTAAAAGTTTTGTTTTGCCCCTTTGCAGTCAGTGCTGACTCCATACCCTGGCTCCGGGCAACTGCTGAACTGCTTTCTATCATTATAGATTTGCCTTTTCTAGACTTTCATATAAATATAATTATATAGTGTATCTTCTTTCATGTCTGGGTTCTTTCACTTAGCATGATGCTTTTGAGATTTATCTATGTTGTTGCATGTGTCCACAGTTCATTCCTTTTAATTGCTGAGTAGTAGTGAATTGTATGGATATCTCACAGTTTAACCATTTACCCATTGATGAACAAATGCCAAAATGTTTTCCAAAGTGGCAATCAATCCTGCCAATAATGGATAAAAGTTCCAGTTGCTCTATATTGTGGTCCATACTTAGTATTGTCAGGTTTGTTAATTTTAGCTATTCTATTAGGTATATAGTGGTATCTCATTGTGGTTTTCATTTGCGTTTCTCTAATAACTAATGATGTTGAATGTCTTTTCATGTACTTATTTGTCATCCATATATCTTCTTTTGTAGAGTGTCTTTAAATCCTTTGTCCATTAAAAGAAATAGATTTTTTGTGTTCTTTATTGAGTTGTAAAATACACGTCTTTCATGTATTTTACACACAAAGATACATCTTTGCAAATATTTTCTGATATTGTGTGGCTTGCCTTTTCATTTTTTTAACAGTACCTTTGAAAGAGCAAAAGTTTTTACTTTTGATGAAACCGATTTTTCTTTTTATAGTTTGTGCTTTTGTGTCCTATTAAGAAATCTTTGTCTAATTCAAGATCCCTAAATTTTCTCCTCTGATTCTTCTAGAAAGTTTATAGTTTTAGCTTTTAAATATACGTCTAAGATCTGTTTCATTTTTTAGACACACACACAAATATATACATACACACACATACATATATTTGTACATACTAATATGGATATCCAAAAGTTCATGTGTCATTTAATGAAAGATTATCCTTTCCTGATTGAAATTCTTGGTACCATTATCAAAAATCAACTGACCATGTATGTTTAAGTCTATTTCTGAACTCTCTCTATTCTGTTCATCAATCTAAATGTGTGTCTTTACACCAGTACTCCATTGTCTTGATTACAGTAAGTCTATTTTTTAATTTTAATTTTATCAACATATTGGAGTATAGTTGATTTACAGTGTTGTGTTAGTTTCAGGTGTACAGCAAAGTGATTCAGTTATACATTTTTATATATATTCTTTTTCAGATTCTTTTCCCATATATGCACTAAGTCTTGAAATCAGATAGTGCAAGTCTTCCAACTCTGTTCTTCATTTTCAGAGCTGTTTTGGGTGTTCCAGGTCCTTTACTTGCGAATTTCTCTCTCTTTTTTTTTTTTAACCTCTTTATTGGGGTAAAATTGCTTTACAGTGGTGAGTTAGTTTCTGCTTTATTACAAAGTGAATCAGTTATACGTATACATATGTTCCCATATCTCTTCCCTCTTGCGTCTCCCTCCCTCCCACACTCCCTATCCCACCCATCCAGGCGGTCATAAAGCACCGAGCTGATCTCCCTGTGCTATGCAACTGCTTCCCACTAGCTATCTACCTTACGTTTGGTAGTGTATATATGGCCATGCCTCTCTCTCACTTTGTCACAGCTCACCCTTCCCCCTCCCCATATCCTCAAGTCCGTTCTCTAGTAGGTCTGTGTCTTTATTCCTGTCTTACCCCTTGGTTCTTCATGACATTTTTTTTTCTTAAATTCCATATATATGTGTTAGTGTATGGTATTTGTCTTTCTCTTTCTGACTTACTTCACTCTGTATGACAGACTCTAGGTCTATCCACCTCATTACAAATAGCTCAATTTCATTTCTCTTTATGGCTGAGTAATATTCCATTGTATATATGTGCCACATCTCCTTTATCCATTCATCCAAAGATGGGCACTTAGGTTGTTTCCATCTCTGGGCTATTGTAAATAGAGCTGCAATGAGCATTTTGGTACATGACTCTTTTTGAATTATGGTTTTATCAGGGAATATGCCCAGTAGTGGGATTGCTGGGTCATATGTTAGTTCTATTTGTAGTTTTTTAAGGAACCTCCATACTGTTCTCCATAGTGGCTGTACCAATTCACATTCCCACCAGCAGTGCAAGAGTGTTCCCATTTCTCCACACCCTCTCCAGCATTTATTGTTTCTAGATTTTTTGATGATGGCCATTCTGACTGGTGTGAGATGATATCTCATTGTAGTTTTGATTTGCATTTCTCTAATGATTAATGATGTTGAGCATTCTTTCATGTGTTTGTTGGCATTCTGTATATCTTCTTTGGAGAAATGTCTATTTAGGTCTTCTGCCCAATTTTGGATTGGGTTGTTTGTTTTTTTGCTATTGAGCTGCATGAGCTGCTTGTAAACTTTGGAGATTAATCCTTTGTCAGTTGCTTCATTTGCAAATATTTTCTCCAATTCTGAGGGTTGTCTTTTGGTCTTGTTTATGGTTTCCTTTGCTGTGCAAAAGCTTTGAAGTTTCATTAGGTCCCATTTGTTTATTTTTGCTTTTATTTCCATTTCTCTAGGAGGTGGGTCAAAAAGGATCTTGCTGTGATTTATGTCATAGAGTGTTCTGCCTATGTTTTCCTCTAAGAGTTTGATAGTTTCTGGTCATATATTAAGGTCTTTAATCCATTTTGAGCTTATTTTTGTGTATGGTGATAGGGAGTGATCTAATCTTATACTTTTACATGTACCTGTCCAGTTTTCGCAGCACCACTTATTGAAGAGGCTGTCCTTTCTCCACTATACATCCCTGCCTCCTTTATCAAAGATAAGGTGACCATATGTGCGTGGGTTTATCTCTGAGCTTTCTATCCTGTTCCATTGATCTATCTTTTTGCTTTTGTGCCAGTACCATACTATCTTGATTACTGTAGCTTTGTACTATAGTCTGAAGTCAGGGAGCCTGATTCCTCCTGCTCCATTTTTTGTTCTCAAGATTGCTTTGGCTATTCGGGGTCTTTTGTGTTTCCATACAAATTGTGAAAAATTTTTTTCTAGTTCTGTGAAAAATGCCAGTGGTAGTTTGATAGGGATTGCATTGAATCTGTAGATTGCATTGGGTAGTAGAGTCATTTTCACAATGTTGATTCTTCCAATCCAAAAACATGGTATATCTCTCCATCTATTTGTATCATCTTTAATTTGTTTCATCAGTGTCTTATAATTTTCTGCATACAGGTCTTTTGTCTCCTTGGGTAGGTTTATTCCTATATATTTTATTCTTTTTGTTGCAATGGTAAATGGGAGTGTTTTCTTGATTTCACTTTCAGATTTTTCATCATTAGTGTATAGAAATGCCAGAGATTTCTGTGCATTAATTTTATATCCTGCAACTTTACCAGATTCATTGATTAACTCTAGTAGTTTTTTGGTAGCATCTTTAGGATTCTCTATGTATAGTATCATGTCATCTGCAAGCAGTGACAGCTTTACTTCTTCTTTTCCGATTTGGATTCCTTTTATTTCCTTTTCTTCTCTGATTGCTGTGGCTAAAACTTCCCAAACTATGTTGAATAAGAGTGGTGAGAGTGGGCAACCGTGTCTTGTTCCTGATCTTAGTGGAAATGGTTTCAGTTTTTCACCATTGAGGATGATGTTGGCTGTGGGTTTGTCATATATGGCCTTTATCATACTCAGGAAAGTTCCCTCTATGCCTACTTTCTGCAGGGATTTTATCATAAATGGGTGTTGAATTTTGTCAAAAGCTTTCTCTGCATCTATTGAGATGATCATATGGTTTTTCTCCTTCAATGTGTTAATATGGTTTATCACATTGATTGATTTGTGTATATTGAAGAATCCTTGCATTCCTGGAATAAAACCCACTTGATCATGGTGTATGATCCTTTTAATGTGCTGTTGGATTCTGTTTGCTAGTATTTTATTGAGGATTTTTGCATCTATGTTCATCAGTGATATTGGCCTGTAGTTTTCTTTCTTTGTGACATCCTTGTCTGGTTTTGCTATCAAGGTGATGGTGGCCTCGTAGAATGAATTTGGGAGTGTTCCTCCCTATGCTATATTTTGGAAGAGTTTGAGAAGGATAGGTGTTAGCTCTTCTCTAAATGTTTGATAGAATTCACCTGTGAAGCCATCTGGTCCTGCGCTTTTGTTTGTTGGAAGATTTTTAATCACAGTTTCAATTACAGTGCTTGTGATTGGTCTGTTCATATTTTCTTTTTCTTCCTGATTCAGTCTTGGCAGGTTGTGCATTTCTAAGAATTTGTCCATTTCTTCCAGATTGTCCATTTTATTGGCATAGAGTTGCTTGTAGTAATCTCTCATGATCTTTTGTACTTCTGCAGTGTCAGTTGTTACTTCTCCTTTTTCATTTCTAATTCTATTAATTTGAATTTTCTCCCTTTTTTCTTTGATGAGTCTGGCTAATGGTTTATCAATTTTGTTTATATTCTCAAAGAACCAGCTTTTAGTTTTAGTGATCTTTGCTCTCGTTTCCTTCATTTCTTTTTCATTTATTTCTGATCTGATTTTTATGATTTCTTTCCTTCTGCTAACTTTGGGGTTTTTTTGTTCTTCTTTCTCTAATTGCTTTAGGTGCAAGGTTAGGTTGTTTATTCGAGATGTTTCCTGTTTCTTGTGGGCTTGTATTGCTATAAACTTCCCTCTTAGAACTGCTTTTGCTGCTTCCCGTAGGTTTTGGGTCGTTGTGTCACCATTGTCATTTGTTTCTAGGTATTTTGTGATTTCCTCTTTGATTTCTTCAGTGATCACTTTGTTATTAAGTAGTGTATTGTTTAGCCTCCATGTGTTTGTATTTTTTACAGATCTTTTCCTGTAATTGATATCTAGTCTCATAGTGTTGTGGTCGCAAAAGATACTTGATACCATATTAATTTTCTTAAAATAACCAAGACTTCATTTGTGACCCAAGATATGATCTTTCCTGGAGAATGTTCCATGAGCACTTGAGAAAAATGTGTATTCTGTTGTTTTTGGATGGAGTGTCCTATAAATACCAATTAAGGCCATCTTGTTTAATGTATCATTTAAAGCTTGTGTTTCCTTATTTATTTTCATTTTGGATGATCTGTTCATTGGTGAAAGTGGGGTGTTAAAGTCCCCTACTATCAATGTGTTACTGTCGATATCCCCTTTTATTGCTGTTAGTATTTGCCTTATGTATTGAGGTGCTCCTATGTTGGGTGCATAAATATTTACAATTGTTATATCTTCTTCTTGGATCGATCCCTTGATCATTATGTAGTGTCCTTCTTTGTCCCTTGTAATAGTCTTTATTTTCAAGTCTATTTTGTCTGATATGAGAATTGCTACTCCAGCTTTCTTTTGGTTTCCATTTGCATGGAATATCTTTTCCCATCCCCTTACTTTCAGTCTGTATGTGTCTCTAGGTCTGAAGTGGATCTCTTGTAGACAGCATATATATGGGTCTTGTTTTTGTATCCATTCAGCCAATCTGTGTCTTTTGGTGGGAGCATTTAGTCCATTTACATTTAAGGTAATTATCAATATGTATGTTCCTATTCCCATTTTCTAAATTGTTCTGGGTTCGTTATTGTAGGTCTTCTCTTGTGTTTCTTGCCTAGAGAAGTTCCTTTAGCCTTTGTTGTAAAGCTGGATTGGTGGTGCTGAACTCTCTCAACTTTTGCTTGTCTGTAAAGGTTTTAATTTCTCCATCAAATCTGAATGAGGTCCTTGCTGGGTAGAGTAATCTTGGTTGCAGGTTTTTCTCCTTCATCACTTTAAATATGTCCTGCCACTCCCTTTTGACTTGCAGAGTTTCTGCTGAAAGATCAGCTGTTTTCCAGTTTGGATGCCTTTTATTTCTTTTTCTTCTCTGATTGATGTGGCTAGGACTTCAAAAACTTTGTTGAATAAAAGTGGTGATATTGGACATCCTTTTCTTCTTCCTGTTCACCATTGAGTATGATGTTAGCTGTGAGTTTGTCATTTATGGCCTTTGTTATGTGGAGGTATGTTCCCTCTTTGCCCATTTTCTGGAGAGTTTTTATCATAAATGGATGTTGAATTTTATCAAAAGCTTTTTCTGCATCTATTGACCATTCTACTTTCTGTTTCTTTGAGTTTGGCTAATCTAAATACCTCATATCAGTAGAATTTTAACTTCAATTTCTACTTGTACATTGCAAGCTTATAGTTATCTAAAATTGGCCTTTTTATATTGATTGTGTATCCTGTGTCTTGTTTAATTCAAACTAACACATTCGTTCTAGTAGCTTTTTTTTTTTTTTTTTTTGCGATATGTGGGCCTCTCACTGTTGTGGCCTCTCCCATTGCGGAGCACAGGCTCCGGACGCGCAGGCTCAGCGGCCGTGGCTCACGGGCCCAGCCGCTCCGTGGCATGTGGGATCTTCCCGGACCGGGGCACGAACCCACGTCCCCTGCATCGGCAGGCGGACTCTCAACCACTGTGCCACCAGGGAAGCCCGTTCTAGTAGCTTTTTTTGTAGATTCCTTGGATTTTCTTTATGGAAGATTATGGCATCTGTGAATATTGAAAGATTTTCTTCTTTTCCATACTGGCTGCCTTTTATTCCTTTTACTTGCCTTATTCCATTGGCTTGGACCTCTAGTACAATGTTGAAATGAGAGCAGATATCTTTGTCTTGTTCCCAATCTTAGGTGAAATCATCCAGCCTTTCATTATGTTACTTTTAGATTTGTATAGATGTCCTATATCAGGTTGAGGAAGTTCCCTTTTGTTCCATGTTTGATGGATGGAGAATTTTTATCATGAATGGATATTGAATTTTGTGAAATGCTTTTCCTGCATTTATTGAGATGAACATATGGTTTTCTTAGTAGTCTGTTAATAAGGTAATTTATGTACACTGTTTTTGAGTGTTATAGTAACCTTGCATTCCAGGATAAACCCTACTCATCATGATGTATCTCTTTCATATGGATTGGATTGCTAAAATTTTGTCAAGGACTTTTTGTGTCTATGGATCATGAGAGATATTGGCCTGTACTTTTCTTGTAATGTCATTGTCTAGTTTCTTAGCAGGGTACTGTTGACCTCAGAGTGAGTTGGAAAGTATTCTCTCTTCTTCTGTTTCCTAGAAAAGCTTGTGTATAATTGATATTATTTCTTCCTTAAATGTTTTCTAGAATTTACCATTGATGCCATCTGGGCCTCAAGTTTTCTTTATTGGTAAGGTTTTAACTATTAATTCAGTTTCTTTAGTAGACTCAGGGCTATTCGGGTTATCTTCAGAGCTTTCTCTCTGTCCAGCTCTCTCCTCTCAGAAATCTTGCCTCCTCAGTTCTTGCAATCTTGGTCTCCCCAAAGTCTGACCTCTGTTCTTTTAAATTCATTGAGACCTAAGACTGTTTCCTTTCCCTATGCTGTAGCCTGGAAACACTAGGCAGTCAGTTTGGAGCAAATGTAGGGTTTACCTCATTTGTTTTCCTTCTTTCCAGAATTACTGTCCTGTGCTACCTGTTGTCCAGTGTCTGAAAACTATTGTTTCATATATCAGGTTTTCTGAAGTTTAGGCAGGAGGGTAAATCTAGTCCCTGTTACTTTGTCAGAGCCAGAAGCTCCTTTATTGACTTTTCTATTGATATGTTTCTTATTTATTTGTAAGAGTTCTTTCCTACATATTTTAATTTTTCCCTCAATTTGTTAATTTGCCTTATAAGTTTTGTGTGTGATGTTTATTTATTTATTTTTATGTAACCACACCTCTTGATTTTATCCTTTATGATCTTTACATTTGTTTTATACTTAGGAAGACTCTGTCTCCACCAGATACATATTTACCAATATTGTCTCATAGTTCCTTTGTGGCTTCATTTTGCTTAAGAAATATATATATATTTTAAACAGACTCTGGGAAAACAAATTTTTTTGGTTTTACTTAATTTTATTCAGCGTATTTTTTTCTGAGGTAAATCATACACTTGAAAACAATTTTGAGTTATATGTATTCTCTAACTCAGAATGCTAATTTTTAAAAACTTTCAGCTTTCTCATTTTGTCATTTTATTGACTTGAGTTTGAAAATTTGGTAATTAATCTACAGGTTAAAATAGCAGTTCTTGTCCAGCGGTCTTTGGCTTTATTTTCTGAGGGGTAAACAGCCGTTTTAATTGCAGGGCCTGTTTCTTCTTTCTCGGTCAATTCTTAAGTTAGTTTCCTTCTCATCTTTCCTTCATACTTTTCTTGCCACTTCTCCCTCGTTCCCATTCTCTCTCTCCCTTTCCTCCTCTATAATCCTTCCTCTCTCCTTTTACCTTTCTTCCCTTGTTTTTCTTTTTCTCTTCCTGTTTCTCCTGTTTGCCTCCTTTTCATCCTCCCTGCCTCCTATATGGGTAGGACAGTTAATATAGTTTATCCTAGCCCCTATTTGAAGAGTGTCTGACAAATATTAGACCCTCACTATATATCTGCTGAATAATAAATAATAGAATTTCACAGATAATAAGGAAATATCTTACTCAGATTTTTTGGCCTCTGTGACGATTCAGTTTAATAAACATTATTGTAAACCTAGTATATGCCAGACACTGTGCTGGGTTTTTGTGTGTTTTTTGTTTGTTTTAAGTACTTCACCTTTTCTTGTATCTAAATTAAGTTTTTCAGGGAATTTGTTTATTTTATCTAACTTGCAAAGTTATTGGTATAAATTCGTCTAAAACATCCCCTTATTTATTTTAATATCTGTAGAATTATTAGTGACGTACCTCTTTTATCCCTGATACTAGTAATTTGTATTTTTTCCTTTCACTTTCTTTTGACTAGTCTTGCTAAGTGTTTGTCAGTTGTATTAATTTATTTCCAGAAAAACTAGTTTTGGGCTTCCCTGGTGGCGCAGTGGTTGAGAGTCCGCCTGCTGATGCAGGGGACATGGGTTCGTGCCCTGCTCCGGGAAGATCCCACATGCCGCGGAGCGGCTGGGCCTGTGAGCCATGGCCGCTGGGCCTGCACGTCCGGAGCCTGAGCTCCGCAGCAGGAGAGGCCACAACAGTGAGAGGCCCACTTACCACAAAAAAAAACAAAAAACAAAACAAAACGAAAAACTAGTTTTGAATGTTGATTTTCTTTATTTTTCTATTATCTGTTTTATAGATTCCTACTTTTTTTTTTTTTGGTGGTACGCGGGCCTCTCACTGTTGCGGCCTCTCCCGTTGCGGACCACAGGCTCCGGACGCGACGGCTCAGCGGCCATGGCTCACGGGCCCAGCCGCTCCACGGCATGTGGGATCTTCCTGGACCGGGACACGAACCCATGTCCCCTGCATCGGCAGGCGGACTCTCAACCACTGCGCCACCAGGGAAGCCCTAGATTCGTACTTTTATTTTTTAATATTTTTATTTCCTTCTACCTACTTCGGCTTTAATGTGTTTTCTCTCTCTTCATTAGTTTTTTAAGGTAGAAGCTTAAATAATTGGATCTTAAGCCTTTCTTCTTGTTTAAAGTTGTATATTTCTCTCTAATACTTTATCTGAATCCTACAAATTATATGTCATGTTTTCATTATCACTTAGTTCAAATTATTTTCCAATTTCCCATCTGATTTCCTTTTTTAACCCATGATCTCTTTATAAGTGTATTGTTTAATTTCCAATTACTTGGGGATAATTTAAATACTTATTATTACTGAATTCTAGTTTAGGTCTCTTGTGGTCAGATACCATACTTTGTCTAATTTCACCCCTATCTAATTTATTGAGACTTTTTTTGGCCTATGTTCCATGTGCTCTTGAAAATAACATAGAAGTTTTTAATATTGATTAGGTCAAGTTGGTTAATGTTCACATCTGCTATAACATTATTGATTCTCTTTTTGTCCACGTTTTCCCTGTGTCCATTCTACTGTTGATCAAATAGATTCATTTTGGATACTGAGTTTTTCATTTTCAGGATTTCCATTAAATCTTTTTAAAGTTTCCATTCTTCTCCCAAAGTTCTCAATTGTTCATGCATGTTGTCCACCCTCCTCACATATTTACTGTAGCTGTTTGTAAGTCCCTATTTGTTACTTCCAACATCCTTCCACTCTATGAGTCTGCTTCTATTGACTGTGGGTAATGTTTTTCTGCTTCTTTGTCTTTCTTGTTATTTGTATATTTTATACTGACCACTGTATATTAAAAAAATCAGTGGAATCTGAAGTAATTAATATTTAACTACAGAAAGGAGCATGTTCCTTCTGTCAAACTGCTAGAGTTGGAGACTGGGTCAATCTAATCTGTATGTTAAGTTGCAGCTGATGTGCTAAGGTTCTTGATATTAAGACATAGGCTCTGCCCTCAAGGAACTTACAGTGTGGTAAGAGGGACAAACAATAAATAGAGGATTTAAAGTCTATGCTAAACACAGAGGAGGAACACTTTTAGCCCAACCAGGAAGTTCAGAGAAAGCTTGCTGGAAGGGATGATGAAAAAGATCTTGTAAGATAAATAAAGTAGGAAGGGCACCAATGAATGTAGGAAGGGCTCCAATGAATATACTGAACAATACTGAACTGTACACTTAAAAATAGTTACGATGATACATTTTATGTTATTGTATATTTTCCTACAGTTGAAAAAAAAAAACGAGAGGGTAAGAAGGGCATTTCAGGTAGGGAAAAATGGCATGATCAAATTGTCACCTAAAAATTGACCCACAGTAAACTATGATGATGTACAGTCCTTTCTAATGCCTGGTTAATTATTTCAAACTGTATATTTACCTTCTTTTTTCCTCTCTTCTCCTTAGAGTTGGGTATCAGAAATTAAAAAAGAAGATGATAAAATACACTTTCAAGAAAATGAAACATTTCCAGCAATGGAAGATAATTTGCCTCCAGTTCGTGGTTCAACCAGCTATCTTCATGTTGCCAAGGTAGGCCTTTTTGGTGTGGGGTGTGAGTGGTAGGGGGAGAAAGTTGTTTATTAAGAACATTATCTTGATTTAATCAGTGTAGCCGAAGTGTGATGTCTTGTAGGCAGCTGGGGATTTTTTTTCAGGTGATCGTGTGTCATCACCTTCTGGAGTAGGCCTCACCTGGAGATCAAAATCAAACAGTATTTTCATTTGAAGGCTTGCATCTTGAGTTTACCACCTTCCTCATTTTTTCTTTTGCTGTTCTGTCTCTTCTACTCTGACAAGTTTTGATGAGTACTTAAGATCCAATTCAGTGTGTAAGAGTTTCAGGGAGTAATTTCATGTATCCAATAGAGGTATAGAGGGAGTAGTTTATTACACAATTAAGTATGATTTAAAGCATTAAACAGCTGAATTAATCTGTTTAACTGATTAAACATGGATTTCAAGCAGTTATAGATGTCATTTCTCTGTTTAGTGCATTTCTCCCCCCATTTCCAGCCCCTCATTTTTATTCCTCTGAGATTGGTCCCTATTTTGCCATGCAGATCTCTCCTTGGTAACCCATGGCTTCCATAGAGAAGGGGCTTGTTGGAGTTCCAGGTTCACTTAACTTCAAGTTAAAATTGAGCTTCTTGGCATCCACCTGACCCTGATATTATAGAAACCAGCCCTTGTCTCCAGTGGGCTTTCGCTTGGATCACACATTCCATTCCCTCTGCCCTTCTTTTTTTTTTTTTTTTTTTTCTTTTATTCCTATCATCTTTAAGAGGATGCTTACCTAAGTTTCTTCATTTCGGGTTGAGTCATTCTTGTTTTTCTCGTCTCTTCTTTGAGTACCCAGTTTTATTTGAAAAACATTCATAGCTTTTTCATCACTCTGCTCCTTGGTAATTTACCTTCCTGGGTCTTTTTACTCATTAGGAATTACTCAGGTAACTGAGGTACAAAGTAAGTAAGTATAGGAAGGATACTACTGTCTGTAATCAGTGAATTCGTATTTATTGAACATTCCCATTATGTGTTAAGTCTGTGTCCTGAAACTATAACAACAAAAAACATTTGGTCTCTGTCCTCAAAGAGCTTATAGTACAGTAGGAATAGACAGACTAGTAGTACAGTGGTTCTCAAAGTATGGCCCGTGGATGCTGATTGTCCCAGAGATCCTTCTAGGGGATCCAGAAAGTCAACGTTATTTTAAAAAATAATGCTGATGCTTTTGTCTCTTTCACTCGGTTGACATTTGCACTGAGGGTAAACCTGCTGGTGCCTTACCAGGAATCAAGGCAGTGGCACCAACTGGACTAGTGGTCATTGTTTTCTCCACTGCTGTGCACTCATAGTAAAAAATTCCAGTTTAACTTAAAAGTGTCTTTGATGAAACAATAAAACTTTTTTGTCATTAAATCTTGAATCTTGAGGACATATCTTTTTAACATTCTGTGTGTACCAAATGTAAAATAGATAGCTAGTGGGAAGCAGCCACATAGCACAGGGAGATCAGCTCCGTGCTTTGTGTCCACCTAGAGGGGTGGGATAGGGAGGGTGGGAGGGAGTCGCAAGAGGGAGGAGATATGGGGATGTATGTATACGTATAGCTGATTCACTTTGTTATACAGCAGAAACTAACACACCATTGTAAAGCAACTATACTTCAATAAAGATGTTAAAAAAATATTCTGTGTGACAAAATGAGGAGTACACAGAAGGCACTTCACTGTGAAATGAAATATGGTTATCATAAGAAAAAGCACTTGTGTGATTGACCACCAACCGAAATAGCAACTCTTTCCTGGAACAATTTTTACTTGAAGAAATGACTGGCAGACAAGCTATAGTTATTCAGAGTTGAGTTTTGGGCAGACATTTTCTTGGAAATAGTGCAATGGTCTATCACTTCAAAGAAATCAATGAACAGTATTTGTTGCCAGTGCTAAAACCTGAGCTTTCAGGTAGAATTCAGAGTATTTCATATTATTGGGGGCTCTCAAATACCTACTTGTGACAAAAAAAATTTCCCCTTAAGGGAGACGCTTAGTGACTTTTATGATGAGCTCCATGAGGATTTTTTTTTTTTTTTTACTTTTAAACAATTGAGATATAGTTGATGTACAATATTATACAAGTTACAGGTGTTATAACAGTGATTCACAGTTTTTAAAGGTTATACTCCATCTATAGTTATTATAAAATATTGGCCATATTCGCTGTGTTGTACAGTATATCCTTGTAGCTAATTTATTTTATACATAATACTTTGTACCTCTTAATCACCTACTCTGGTTTTGCCCCTCCCCCTCCCCTCTCCCCATTGGTAATCACTAGCTTGTTCTCTGTATCTATGAGTCTGTTTCCTTTTTGTTATATTCACGAGTTTAGTTTTTAGGTTCCACATATAAGTGATATCATATAGTATTTGTCTTTCTCTGTCTGACTTATTTCACCTAGCATAATACCCTTCAAGTCCATCCATGTTGTTGCAAATGGTAAAATTTCATTCTTTTTTATGTTTGTATACACTACTTCTTCTTTATCCATTCATCTGTTGATAGACACTTAAGTTGCTTCCAGATCTTGGCAATTGTAAATAATGCTGCTGTGTACATTGGGGTGCATGCATCTCTTTGAATTAGTGTTTGCATTTTATTCAAATATATACCCTGGAGTGGAATTGCTTGATCGTAGGGTAGTTCTATTTTTAGTTTGTTGAGAAACTGCCATACTGTTTTCCACAGTGGATGCACCAACAGTGTACAAGGATTCCCTTTTCTTCACATCCTCTCTAATATTTGTTATTTATGGTCTTTTTGATGATAGCCATTCTGACAGGTGTGAGGTGATATCTCGTGGTTTTAATTTGCATTTCCCTGACGATTAGTGATGTTGAGCATCTTTGCGTGTGCCTGTCGGTGAACTCCATGAGGATTTTAACAGATATGATTTTTTAATTGTATAATGAAATGTAGGAATATTTGGAAGATCTGTGTAACTCCTAATGACCAATGATACAAAATCGTGCTTGTATAAATGACCCATTCAGATGGTTTCAAATTATGACTTTTAAGAAATCATTTAAGAAACTATTTGTGAGCTGTTGTTTGCTTTCCTCCCATTCCCTTCAAGGTGCTTGCAGTGGACATGTGACCTGGGTTGAGCCACTTAGTAGCACCAAGCTAGTGCTTGGTCAGTGATGGGCCCATAACTGAAGCTAGCCAGAGTCCTTCCCTGGGATTTCTCTAACTAAAGATGGAGAGAAAAGTACTCTCCTTTTCCTTTCTGATTGGGAGGCCTGTGAGGTTATAATCCCAGACTGTGTGTGGCCACATTTGCAACTACATAAAAGCAAGCAGAAAGCAGGGAAAACAAAATCAGGGAGAGAGAAGCAGAGACTTCTGGGGGAGAGAAGGAGAAAAGGGGAGAGAGGGAGAGCTATAGAAAGAGGGTATATGAATGCTTTATCCAGAAATACCCCTGCCCTTTCATCAGTTTGGTTACATAAGCCAATAATTTATTCTTTTTAACTAAAATTAGTTCAAGTTGGGTGTCTGTCATTGCAAGCAAAACAGCTCTGTCTAACACAGCAAAGTAGTTATTCTTACTTCTTCAATGCCTAGGTTTTAAAAGAATGAATGATAGTTTAGTACTTTTCTATTATAAGAAAAATCAATAATAATCACATTTCACACATATAAGTTTTAAAATTTTATATATGTACTTAAAGTCCTGCCCACCACTCTCATAATTAACTACAAATTTAAAATTACTTTTTAACCTGCTGTATATTATTATGTTAAAAAAATTACAATACTGGAGTTGTTGTAACGTCAAGGGTACCTATTTTTCTTACCCATTCAATTTGTGTACCTTAATCCAGTACTACACATTTATAGGAAAATCTGCTAATCTCATATTAAATATCTCATAAAATATAATTTTTTCTTTCAGGAAAAAAATTCTAAAAGTAGACCAGCTAAAAAGAAAATTCCAAGGGATTATGCAGAGTGGGATAAGTATGTTTTATATTTCTGTATATAAAAATTCTCTACCATAAAATACTGTAATAAATTCTTTGTTGTTTTAAACCTGAACATATCAAATATCGTTATGTCAGTAGAGTACTAAGAGTATTTGGATTAAGCACTCTTGATTTTGTTTTTTCATTAAATAAAAAACTACTGCATCATTTTATTTATAAGGGTAACCAAAAATAACTAATGTAATACTTATAGCCATACAAAATAAAAATTAACAAATTTTTAAATAAAGAGAAATTGGTCACAATTTTAATACCAAAGTTCCACACATTTTACGTCTGATTAATATTTAAGTTCTTACTAAATTCCATGTTTTCTAGGAAGGAATAGAGATGACTTCTAATACAAACCTATCATATATTTTTGGAATATTATTTCTAAAGGCATGGTGATACAAATACAAGAATATCAATAATAAATTTTACTCTCTTGTTTGTATTGAGCTTTTTTTTTCTAGTTTTATTATTCTTTCATTTAAGATTTGACGTGGAAAAGGAATGTGCGAAAATTGATGAAGATTACAAAGAAAAAACTGTAGTAAACAACAAGTTGCATTTGTCTAAAATTGAGACAAGACTAGATACAGCAGGTAATTTGGGGAAAATAAGAATAATTTAGTAGTCTCTAAATTTTTTGAAATACAATAAAAGCTGTTGACCCAAAGACATTCTCTTTAAGTGCTGCAGATTTCCATGAAAAGTTTATGGATTTTCTCCAAGAGCTTACCACCTCTAACAAATTCCATTCTATCCTTTAACTTCTTAATTTTATGAGTAAGAGTTACGATATTTAAATTTAGTAAGACTTAAAAATATATATGTAAACCTATTTTTTTTACTGTAATTCATTTTTCATTCCCTTTTTCAAATCATCTTTTTCCTCCAAATCCCTCAAATTTTTTTCTTTTTGCCTCAAAACAAAAAGATGGAGCAGGTTGTTTTCACTTGAAGTCCACAGGTGTATAGTACCATTAAAGTAAAACAAAACAATTATTCAAAAAATCTAAACCTTCAAAAATTCTGATAAATTAAAAAAAAGAAAAGAAATATCTCTAAACTTAGGAAACTTTTATCTTGTTTTATTTATTTTATAATTTTCTGCTTCTGTTAAAATAAGCATTCTTGGATTTAAATTTGTTAAAATTGTACTAAGTTATATTTTTACTTATAGCAGGTAACATTTATTTCTAGGTCTAACTGAGAAGGAAAAGGATTTTCTTGCTATTCATGAAAAGGAGAAAGGTAATGAAGCTTTTAACGCAGGAGATTATGAAGAGGCTGTGATGTATTATACTCGGTGAGCAGATTTTCATTGTGGTTTAAACTTGCCATTTATTTGTTTATGTTTTAATTAATTAATTTTTTTGGCTGTGTTGGGTCTTCATTGCTGTGCGCAGGCTTTCTCTAGTTGTGGCAGGTGGGGCCTACTCTTCGTTGCGGTGCATGGGCTTCTCATTGCAGTGGCTTCTCTCGTTGTGGAGCACGGTCTCTAGGCACACGGGCTTCAGTAGTTGTGGCTTGAGGGCTCTAAAGAGCAGGCTCAGTAGTTGTGGCGCACAGGTTTAGTTGCTCTGCGGCATGTGGGATCTTCCTGGACCAGGGCTCGAACCCATGTCCCCTGCATTGGCAGGTGGATTCTTAACCACTGCACCATCAGGAAAGCGCAAAACTTGCCATTTAAAAAAATGATAATGTTTAAATTTAATTGTTGAAATGATGTAAATAAGCTAAATAATCAGTGTCAGAACCACTTAAGATATTGTACTTGTGATTTATCATAAATTCACTTGTGTTTGCCTTGTTTTCTCAATAATTTCCTTAAACGTCCAAGCTCCCACTTCATCCCCACTTTTGACAGAGGTTCTAACTTTACTGTTTTACAGAGAAAATAGAAGCTGTCTGAATGGAACTCGACAGAAAGTTCATATAGCATAGAGGTTAAGAACTCAGGTTCTATAGTCAGACTGCCTGGATCCTAGTACTTATGGTGCTACCTCCCACCACAGGGCCTTTGCATATGCTGGGTCCTCCATCTAGCATACTATCCCCTCTTCTCATGATTTAGTTAATTCTGACTTATTCTTCAGATCTCAGCCCATGTCTCACTTCTTTGGGGAAGTCTGCCTTTAGTTTTCAGACTAGGTTAAACCTTCACCCTACTCAGTTTAACGCCCCCCCCCCCAATTTACATACCCATATAGTAATCTTAACTCTACTTTGTTGGAGGTACAATTCAAGTGTGTGTGATTTGGCACTAACTGGACTGTAAGCTCTGTAAGAATAAAGCCCACTTGTCATTTTTTTAATATCATTGTATCCCTAATACCCAGCAGAGTACCTGGTTCATAGTAGATGTTCATTGTACGCTTGCATGAACTTATGAAGCTCTTACAGTCTATGAAAAGTAAACTAATTTCCTAAAATATTGTTAGAGACAAACTGTGCTTATACAACCACTAATGCTATCTTAGAGCTAAACTCTGTACAATCTTGCTTCCACCTTTGGAAAGAAAATTTTTTTTTAATGTTGTTGGTGTCTGTAAAGAAGTTTGCTCAACTGTTGAAGTGAACATACAAAGTAAAGAGGATATTGAGGTATCATTCATTCAGTACAGCCTCCCCTGTTCAGGCAGGTGGATGTCAGCTCTGGAATTTTGTTTGTCTTTTTGTAGATTTCCACCAGTGGAGAATCTCTTGCCTATTACAGGGAACAAACTTTTTCTTGTCTTCCTCTTTGAAGAAATCACAGAGGTGCAGAATTAAAGCAGCATATTGCAATGGTTAAGGGAACTCAAATTGCCACTTTTCTGGCCTTGGGTAAATTCTTCACCTCTCTTACCTCAGTCTTCTCAATGCGATGAGACTATAACAGTGCCTACCTCAGAGCAGCTGTGAGGATTAAATAAAACAACATGCTGAAAGGCAGGGTAACACGATGGTAAAGAGAACAGGTGCTGGAGTAGACAGTTGGGATTTAAATCCTGACTCTACCATTTCCAAGCTTGTGGCCTTGGGCATGTTACTTAACCTTTCCGTTACATCTATTTTCTCATCTGTAAAATCGTAAGAGCAGTAATGCCTCCTCCGTGGATTATAATGAGGATTAAATGAGTTGACTGTTTAGTGCCTGGCATGTGGGAAGTACTCAGTGTCAGGTACTCGTGTTATTTATTCTTACATGTATTTTCCATGTTTGGTCTCTACCCAGCTGTGTAATTTCTTTATATTCATCTTTAATGATCTTAGTAAATTGACACTTTTTGTGACTTTCCCATTTTTTTTTCTGGATTTAGAAAATTTAGTGCACCAATACCCTTATGTTTCCTATATCTAGGAATACATTATTTTACAGCATTCCAAATCAGTTTTTTAAGCAACAGCCATGTAGGTTTTAAATTCTTTTCATTAATTATTTTGCATTCATACCCTTAATGTAGCAAAATTTACTCTCTTAAGGTCTGTATTCCTCAATTACTACTACTCTCTTGTTTCCTTCAATTAAATTCCTTTGATAAAATTATCATTTCCTTAGATTTAAATTTACTTTTAGATTACAGACTAATTTGTATCTGTTAACACAATAACAACTTAATAAAGGATATTAGTTGTGGTTGGTTGCTCCTTTTTTTTTGTACTAGAAACTTGTCCCTAAAGAGTAAAAAAATATGTATTTGATATTTGATGTTAACTAAACTGGGTTTTTAAGAGATCTGTGGGTATTTAAGTGATCATGTCACTTCTAAAGCCAGAGTCAACTTTAAATCTCTTAACTGGATATTCAAGCATCTGTCCAAACATTGATTTAATATGTTTATAGAATTGTATGTTATTATTTTTGATGATACAAGCCATATTCGTTTGCTAGAGCTGCCATACAAACTGTCACAGACTGAGTGGCTTAAACAACAGAAATGTATTTTCTGACAGCTCTGGCGGTTAGAAGTCTGAGATCAAAGTGTCTGTAGGATTGGTTTCTTCTGATGCCTCTCTCCTTGGCTTGTAGATGGCCATCTTCTCTCTGTGTCTTCAAGTGAGCTTTCCTCTGTGCATGTCCGTGTCCTAATCTCGTCTTCTTATAATGACACCAGTCATATTGGATTAGGGAACACCCTCATGACCTCACTTTAACTTAATTATCTCTTTAAAGACTATCTCCAAGTATAGTTACATTCTGAGGTGCTGGGGGTTAGGATTTCAACATATGAATTTGTGGGGACACAATTGCACCCATAACACGAGCTGTGATTGTTTTACTTACAACTTTAGATGAGTTTCTCTATCTTATGTTTTCCTGTCATCTGCTTGTTGCCATTAAGTGTTTCTTTTACAGGAGCATATCAGTGCTTCCCACAGTAGCAGCCTATAACAATCGCGCTCAAGCGGAACTCAAACTACAGAACTGGAATAGTGCTTTTCAGGATTGTGAAAAGGTCTTGGAGTTAGAACCTGGGAACTTAAAGGGTAAAAGTGTTTATAGAATACCTTTAAATTTGCAACAGGATCTGTTAAAGACCATTTGTAGACACTTATATTTACACTAAAAATATTTCAGATAAACTCATATTTCTATATGTGAATCATTACCTTCCTCAAGTTACTTTTTTTTTTTTGCGGTACGCGGGCCTCTCACTGTTGTGGCCTCTCCCGTTGCGGAGCACAGGCTCCGGACGCGCAGGCTCAGCGGCCATGGCTCACGGGCCCAGCCGCTCCGCGGCATGTGGGATCTTCCCGGACCGGGGCACGAACCCGTGTCCCCTGCATCGGCAGGCGGACTCTCAACCACTGTGCCACCAGGGAAGCCCCCCTCAAGTTACTTTTAATTTCAAGTTTAACTTGGAATTTAAGTTCCTAATTATTTGCATTGAAGTAGCTAATAATCCCAGATGACTGATTGAATAAAGTGTACATGTGTTTTAAAAGAAATATCTCATGCTTGCATTTGAATTGTGGTTTGTGTTTTTTTTTCTTTCAATTTTTTTTTATTGTGGTAAAATTGACATAACATAAAATTTACCACCTTAATCATTTTTAAGTGAATAGTTCGGTGGTATTAAATACATTCATATTGTTGTGCAGTCATCACCACCATCCATCTCCAGAACTTTTAAAATCTGAAAGTGCACCCATTAAACAGCAACTCTCTATTCTCTCCACCCACCCCAGCCTCTGGCAACCACCAGTCTACTTTCTGTTTCTGTGATTTTATTATTTTAGGTATGTCATATGAATGAAATCATACAGTATTTATCTTTTTGTGACTGGCTTATTGAACTGTATCTTTTTATTCAAAAATAAATTTAAGTATAATTTAATATAGATTTAAAAATATTTATTAATGTAATAAAATAAGTCCACACCAGAGCTCTAGAACTTTCTCCCAGCTGCTTTGTGGGCTTTTCCACCTAGATGTCCATAGACATTTTAAATTAAATGTGTCTAAAACTGACTACATCTTTCCACCAACACCTGTCCTGTGTTCTGATTTCCTGTCTCAGTGACTGCACCACCTTGCTGTGGTCCAAGCCTGAAGTATGCAAGTCAGACTCCACTCTCCTTTTCTGTTATCAGGGAGTCATTCCAAAATGAAGTGGCATAAGTTATAACAGACTCATTCTATTTCTTTAAATACTTACAGATTCAGATAAATATAACCACTTAATTTTTTTTTCACATGCCTACAAACATGGATGGGCAGAAACCATGGTTGTGCTGAGGGTAGATCCCAGTGCATCAGACTGACTGTCATCATAATGGATTGCTCTCCTTTCCCCAGTAGAGTTCTCCCGTGCCTGTGTGTTGTCTCTATCACAGAGTACCGGTGGGCTCCCAGCTTTAGGCAGGTGCCTGGTAAAGGTTTTACGATCTCCTGATGGGCCCACACCATCACTGTGCCAGGCCCTGTGCCATGTAGTACATGTATTAACTCCATTAATTTTCACAACAGCTCAGTAAATGTGCAGGTACTATTATTAGCACACTCATTTTACAAAAGGACACTGAGGCATAGAGTGATTGAACAACTCACCTAAGATCACACTGCTAGTAAGTGACAGAGCCAGGACTTAACACTGGATGAGACATCAGGAGCCCACATTCAACCACTGTGCTACTCTTCTGCCAGTAGAATGGCCTTCTGTTTTCATTCTTCCTTGATTGAATAATTCCTTAAGCACCAGAATCTTCACTACTTAAAAAAAAATTTGACAGAGCCACTATGGCCATCATTATGGCCATAAAGCATTGAAAAGTCTTAGGTTTTCTTAAGTGGATAAATATCTTCCTGTTTAAAATTTTATTTTTTACTCAAAAAATAATTGCTCTGAATGCAGTGTGGTATTTGATTACATCCTGGAACAGAAAAAGGACATTAGTGGAGAAATTGGTGAAATCCAAAGAAAGCCTGTAGTTTAGTTGACAGTATTGTACCAATGTTATTTTCTTAGTTTTGGCAAAAATACCGGCGTTATATAAGATGTTAGCATTAGTGAAAGCTGGGTGAAGGTATATGAGAACTATCTGTATTAGCTTTGCAACTTTATGTAAATCTAAAGTATTTTCCAAAGTAAAAAGTCTTTAAAAATGGTATTTGTTATATCATGAATATTTCTTTATGGACAATCCCTTCTGAAATCTGAGTGGTAATAGTAAAAGCTAAACTTGTACTTATGCTACAATTTTGATTACACTTATGATAAAATGATTTATCCTCTAGATTTTCGTGGCTCATTCTAGGACTAAAATCAAACTAGTGAAATTTATGTTTTAAAATAGCATATTGGGACTTCCCTGGCAATCCAGTGGTTAAGACTTCACATTCCAATGCAGGGGGTGTGGGTTCAATGCCTGGTTGGGAAGCTAAGATCCTACATGCCTGTGGCCAAAAAACCAAAACATAAAACAGAAGCATTATTGTAACAAATTCCATAAAGACTTTAAAAATGGTCCACATCAAAAAAAAAATCTAAAATAAAATAGTGTATTAAATCAGATATAAATATCTCACTTTTCAGAATTACCAAGACTGATTCTTTTCAAAATCATGTCTAACTACACAAAATTCTCTCATTATATAGTTAATAACAATCGGACTAGGAAGGCATTCATTTCAGTATTAAAAAATGATCAAATTAGATATTGTAACCTACAAAAAAAAAAAACAACCCTCATACAAATTGCTAAAGTATTCAATTTCTGAACCTAGTTGACATAATCACCAGGATTCCTTCAGTTCCCTGTGCTATAGAGATTTCACTAACAGCCCAGATTCTGGGTCAGGTGCTGGTCAGTAATGTACTAAATTTAAAGGAAGGGTTTTCTAAATGTTCGTAAAGTGGAAATAATACTAGTGATGATTATAAGGAGGAGCATGTTACTGTTTAGTGAAGACCTTCCCATTATTGTAGCACAGCATGGTGCCTCTGAGGGGTGAGGTACCGAGTCTCTCAGCCCTTGGAGGAGCTGGCAGGGACTGGAGCACCCAGAGGCCAGGTCGTTGGAAGTTGATGTAGTTTGCACAATCGCATTCTAAACTGTTCTATGTTACATATATACTTACACTTGAAAAGTGTGTTATAATCATAATGCCATATGTTAAAGTATGTCTTTTATTTTGGTAAATTTTCAGCTCTTCTGCGCCGTGCCACTACGTATAAACATCAAAACAAGCTCCAGGAAGCTATAAAAGATTTGAATAAAGTACTGGTTGTTGAACCTGATAATGAGTTGGCCAAAGTAAGTACAGAAAGTGATACCTCACCTAATTCTATAGTTTGCTATTTCTGTATTTATGTTAAAATGATATCAGTCTTGCTGGAAAAATGATGTTGAGGATTAGGACACAGCTTTAAGAAATAGGTATGAGGAGCTTCAAGATGGTGGAAGAGTAAGATGCGGAGATCACCTTCCTTCCCACAGATACATCAGAACTACATCTACATGTGGAACAATTCCTACAGAACACCTACTGACCGCTGACAGAAGAACCCAGACTTCCCAAAAGGCAAGAAACTCCCCACGTACCTGGGTAGGGCAAAATAGAAAAGAAAAAGCAGGGACAAAAGAATAGGGAAGGGACCTGCACCAGTGGGAGGGAGCTGTGAAGGAGGAAAGGTTTCCACACACTAGGAAGCCCCTTCGTGGGCGGAGGCTGCACACGGCGGAGGGGGGAAGCTTCTAGGCCACGGAGAAGTGCGCAGCAACAGGGGTGTGGAGGGCAAAGCAGAGACATTCCTGCACAGAGGATTGGTGCTGACCAGCACTCACCAGCCCGAGAGGCTTGTCTGCTCATCTGCCGGGGCGGGCAGGGGCTGGGAGCTGAGGCTCCGGCATTGGAGGTCAGATCCCAGGGAGAGGACTGGGGTTGGCTATGTGAACATAGCCTGAAGGGGGCTACTGCACCACAGCTAGCTGGGAGGGAGTCTGGGGGGGAAAGTCTGGAACTGCCGAAGAGGCAAGAGACTTTTTCTTGCCTCGTTCCGTGGTGCACAAGGAGAGGGGATTCAGAGCACTGCTGAAACAAGCTCCAGAGGTGGGCATGAGCTGTGGCTATCAGCGCGGACCGCAGAGACGGGCGTGAAATGCTCAGGCTGCTGCCGCAGCCACGAAGAAGCCTGTGTGCAAGCACAGGTCACTATCCACACCTCCCCTCCTGGGAGCCTGTGCAGCCTGCCACTACCAGGGTCCTGTGATCCAGGGACAACTTCCCCAGGAGAACACATGGCACACCTCAGGCTATTGCAACATCACACCAGCTCTGCCACCGCAGGCTTACCCCACATTCCGTACCCGGCCCGACCCCGGCCTTAGGGAGCCAGAGCCTTTAACCCCGTCCTGTCTGAGCGGGAACAGATGCCCTCAGGCGACTTACATGCAGAGCTAGGGCCAAATCTAAAGGTGAACCCCAGGAGCTGTGCAAACAAAGAAGAGAAAGGGAAATCTCTCCCAGCAGCCTCAGGAGCAGTGGATTAAATCTCCACAATCAACTTGATGTACCCTGCATCTGTGGAATACCTGAATAGACAATGAATCATCCCAAATTGAGGGAGTGGACTTTGGAAGCAATGATATATATATGTTTTTTTTTTTTTTCCTTTTTCTCTTTTTGTGAGTGTGTATGTTTATGCTTCTGTGATTTTGTCTGTATAGCTTTGCTTTTACCATTTGTCCTAGGGTTCTGTCTGTCCGTTTTTTGGAGTTTTCTTTAGTATAGTTTTTAGCATCTGTTATCATTGGTGGAATTGTTCTTTGGTTTGGTTGCTCTCTTCTTTCTTTCTTATTATTTTCAAATTTTGTTTTTATTTTTAAAAATTATTCTTTATTTTATAACTTTATTTTATTTATTTTTTACTTCCCTTCTTTCTTTTTTTCTCCCTTTTATTCTGAGCCGTGTGGATGACAGGGTCTTGGTGACCAGGCTGGGAGTCAGGCCTGTGCCTCTGAGGTGGGAGGGCTGAGTTCAGGACATTGGTCCACCACAGACCTCCCAGCTCCATGTAATATCACAGCAAAAATATCCCAGAGATCTCCATCTCAACGACAAGACACAGCTCCACTCAACGACCAGCAAGCAACAGTGCTGTACACCCTATGCCAAACAACTACCAAGGCAGGAACACAACCCCACCTTTTAGCAGAAAGGCTGTGTAAAATCATAATCAGATCATAGAAAATCCAAAACACACCACCAGATGCAGATCTGCCCACCAGAAAGACAAGATCCAGCCTCATCCACCAGAACACAGGCACCAGCCCCCTCCACAGGGAAGCCTACACAACCCACTGAACCAACCATAGCCAGTGGGTGTAGACACCAAAAACAATGGGAACTACAAATCTGCACCCTGCAAAAAGGAGGCCCCAAACACAGTAAGTTAAGCAAAATGAGAAGACAGAGAAACACACATCAGATGAAGGAGCAAGGTAAAAACCCACCAGACCAAACAAATGAAGAGGAAATAGGCAGTCTACCTGAAAAAGAATTCAGAATAATGATAGTAAAGGTGATCCAAAATCTTGGAAAAAGAATGGAGAAAATACAACAAACGTTTAACAAGGACCTAGAAGAACTAAAGAGCAAACAAACGATGATGAACAACACAATGAATGAAATTAAAATTCTCTAGAAGGAATCAATAGCAGAATAACTGAGGAAGAAGAACAGATAAGTGACCTGGAAGATAAAATAGTGGAAATAACTACTGCAGAGCAGAATAAAGAAAAAAGAATGGAAAGAATTGAGGACAGTCTCAGAGACCTCTGGGACAACATTAAACGCACCAACATTCGAATTATACAGGTCCCTGAAAAAGAAGAGAAAAAGAGAGAAAATATTTGATGAGATTATAGTTGAAAACTTCCCTAACATGGGAAAGAAAATAGTCAACTCCAGGAAGCGCAGAGAGTCCCATACAGGATAAATTCAAGGAGAAACATGCCAAGACACATATTAATCAAACTATCAAAATTTAAATACAGAGAAAAAATATTAAGAGCATCAAGGGAAAAACAACAACATACAAGGGACTCCCATAAGGTTAACAGCTGATCTTTCAGCAGAAACTCTGCAAGCCAGAAGGGAGTGGCAGGACATATTTAAAGTGATGAAAGGGAAAAACCTACACCCAAGATTACTCTACCCAGCAAGGATCTCATTCAGATTCGACAGAGAAATTAAAACCTTTACAGACAAGCAGAACCTAAGAGAATACAGCACCACCAAACAAGCTTTACAACAAATGCTCAAGGAACTTTTCTAGGCAGGAAACACAGGAGAAGGAAAAGACCTACAATAACAAATGACAGAAATTTAGAAAATGTTAATAGGAACATACACATCAATAATTGCCTTAAATGTAAATGGATTAAATGCTCCAACCAAAAGAAATAGACTGGCTGAATGCATACAAAAACAAGACCCATACTTATGCTGTCTACAAGAGACCCACTTCAGACCTAAGGACACGTACAGACTGAAAGGAGATGGAAAAAGATATTCCATGAAAATGGAAATCAAAAGTAAGCTGGAGTAGCAATTCTCATATCAGACAAAATATAATTTAAAATAAAGACTATTACCAGAGACAAAGAAGGACACTACATAATGATCAAGGGCTCAATACAAGAAGAAGATATAACAATTGTAAATATTTATGCACCCAACATAGGAGCACCTCAATACATAAGGCAAATGCTAACAGCCATAAAAGGGGAAATCGACAGTAACACAATCATAGTAGGGGACGTTAACACTCCACTTTCACCAATGGACAGATCATCCAAAATGAAAATAAATAAGGAAACACAAGCTTTAAATGATACATTAAACAAGATGGACTTAATTGATATTTATAGGACATTCCATCCAAAAACAACAGAATACACATTTTCCTCTACTGCTCATGGAACATCCTCCAGGAGAGATCATATCTTGGGTCACAAATCAAGCCTTGGTGAATTTAAGAAAATTGAAATCGTATCAAGTATCTTTTCCGTCCACAATGCAATGAGACTAGATATTAATTACAGGCAAAAATCTGTAAAATATACAAACACATGGAGGCTAAACAATACACACCTTAATAACCACGAGATCACTGAAGAAATCAAAGTGGAAATCAAAAAATACCTAGAAACAAAGGACAATGAAAACATTATGACATTAAACCTATGGGATGTAGCAAAATCAGTACTAAGAGGGAAGTTTATAGCAATACACTACTACCTTAAGAGAAACAAGAAACATCTCAAAGAAACAACCTAACTTTACACCTAAAGCAATTAGAGAAAGAAGAACCAAAACCCCCAAAGTTAGCAGAAGAAAAGAAATCATAAAGATCAGATCAGAAATAAATGAAAAATAAATGAAGGAAAAAATAGCAAATATCAATAAAATTAAAAGCTTGTTCTTTGAGAAGAAAAACAAAATTGATAAACCATTAGCTAGACTCATCAAAAAAAAGGGAGAAGACTCAAATCAATAGAATTAGAAATGAAAAAGGAGAAGTAACAACTGACACTGCAGAAATACAAAGGATCATGAGAGATTACTACAAGCAACTCTGTCAATAAAATGGACAACCTGGAAGAACTGGACAAATTCTTAGAAAAGCACAACCTTCTGAAACTGAAACAGGGAGAAATAGAAAATATAAAGAGACCAATCACAAGCACTAAAATTGAAACTGATTAAAAATCTTCCAACAAACAAAAGCCCAGGACCACATGGCTTCACAAGAAAATTCTATCAAACATTTATAGAAGAGCTAACACCTATCCTTGTCAAACTCTTCCAAAATATAGCAGAGGGAGGAACACTCTCAAACTCATTCTACGAGGCCACCATCACCCTGATACCAAAACCAGACAAAGAAGTCACAAAGAAAACTACAGGCCAATATCACTGATGTACATAGATCCAAAAATCGTCAACAAAATACTAGCAAACAATCCAACAGCACATTAAAAGGATTGTACACCATGAACAAGTGGGGTTTATCTCAGGAATGCAAGGAACCTTCAATATATGCAAATTAATCAATGTGATACACCATATTAACAAATTGAAGAATAAAAACCATATGATCATCTCAATAGATGCAGAAAAAGCTTTCAACAAAATTCAGCACCCATTTATGATAAAAACCCTCCAGAAAGTAGGCATAGATGGAACTTACCTCAGCATAATAAAGGCCATATATGACAAACCCATGGCCAACATCATACTCAATGGTGAAAAACTGTAACCATTTTCACTAAGATCAGGAACAAGACAAGGATGCCCACTCTTACCACTATTATTCAACATAGTTTTGGAAGTTTTAGCCACAGCAATCAGAGAAGAAAAAGAAATAAAAGGAATCCATATTGGAAAAGAAATAAAGCTGTCACTGTTTGCAGATGATATGATACTATACATAGAGAATCCTAAAGATGCTACTGGAAAACTACTACAGCTAATCAATGAATTTGATAAAATAGGATACAAAATTAATTCACAGAAATCTCTTGCATTCTTTTACACTAATGATGAAAAATCCGAAAGAGAAATTAAGGAAACACTCCCATTTACCATGGCAGCAAAAAGAATAACACACCTAGGAACAAACCTACCTAAGAAGACAAAAGACCTGTATGCAGAAAACTATAACACACTGATGAAAGAAATTAAAGATGATACAAATAGATGGAGAGATATACCATGTTCTTGGATTGGAAGAATCAACATTGTGAAAATGACTATACTACCCAAAGCAATCTACGGATTCAGTGCAACCCCTATCACACTACCACTGGCATATTTTCACAGAACTGGAACAAAAAATTGCACAATTTGTATGAAAACACAAAAGATCCCGTATAGCCAAAGCAATCTTGAGAAAGAAAAATGGACCTGGAGGAATCAGGCTCCCTGACTTCAGACTATACTACAAAGCTACAGCAGTACAGTATTGTACTGGCACAAAAACAGAAATATAGATCGATGGAACAGGATAGAAAGCCCAGAGATAAACCCAAGCACATATGGTCACCTTGTTTTTGATAAAGGAGGCAAGAATATACAATGTAGAAAAGAAAGCCTCTTCAATAAATGGTGCTGGGAAAACTGGATAGCTGCATGTAAAAGGATGAAATTAGAAGACTCCCTAACACCACAAAAATAAGCTCAAAATGGATTAAAGACCTAAATGTAAGGCCAGACACTCTAAAACTCCTAGAGGAAAACATAGGCAGAACACTCTATGATATAAATCACAGCAAGATCCTTTTTGACCCAGCTCCTAGAGAAATGGAAATAAAAACAAAAATAAACATAATGGGACCTAATGAAACTTAAAAGCTTTTGCACAGCAAAGGAAAACATAAATAGCAGGAAAAGACAACCCTCAGAATGGGAGAAAATATTTGCAAATGAAGCAACTGACAAAGGATTAATTTCCAAAATTTACAAGCAGGTCTTGCAGCTCAATATCAAAAAAACATACAGCCCAATCCACAAATGGGCAGAAGACCTAAATAGACATTTCTCCAAAGAAGATATACAGATGGCCAAGAAGCACATGAGAAGCTGCTCAACATCACTAATTAGAGAAATGCAAATCAAAACTGCAGTGAGGTATCACTTCACACCAGTTAGAATGGGCATCATCAAAAATTCTACAAACAACAAATGCTGGAGAGGGTGTGGAGAAAAGGGAACTCTCTTGCACTGTTAGTGGGAGTGGAAACTGATACAGCCACTATGGAGAACAGTATGGAGGTTCCTTAAAAAACTAAAAATAGAACTACCATACGACACAGCAATCCCACTACTGGACATATACCCTGAGAAAACCATAATTCAAAAAACAGTCATGTACCACAATGTTCATTGCAGCTCTATTTACAATAGCTAGGACATGGAAGCAACGTAAGTGTCCGTTGACAGGTGAATGGATAAAGAAGATGTGGCACATATAAACAGTGGCATATTACTCAGCCACAAAAAGAAACGAAATTGAGTTATTTGTAGTGAGGTGGATGCAGAGAATGGACTTGAGGACACGGGGAGGGGGAAGGGGAAGCTGGGACAAAGTGAGAGAGTGGCATGGACATATATACACTACCGAATGTAAAACCGATAGCTCATGGGAAGCAGCTGCATAGCACAGGGAGATCAGCTTGGTGCTTCGTGACCACCTAGCAAGGTGGGATAGGGAGGGTGAGAGGGAGTCGCAAGAGGGAAGAGATATGGGGATATATTTATATGTATAGCTGATTCACTTGGTTATAAAGCAGAAACTAACACACCATTGTAAAGCAATTATACTCCAATAAAGATGTTAAAAAAAAAAAGAGAGAGAGGTACATCTCAGACATTCCCAGTGTTAACATCTATTTGAAGTGGAAGAAAGCTGGCTCTTAAATTGTCCAAAATCATAAACCTACTCCTGAAGGACAAATAATTTTCTCTTTCCTGAAGCTTTGTAGGCAGTTCTTTTCTTTGAGCCAAGTTCAATTTATTATGCAAATGGTGTAGAACTTTCCTAGGTAGGATTAAGCATGAGCTTGACGGCCATAAAAGAGTGTTTATTCCTTAGTTTGCGTGATAACCATAGCATCCCTAACAGTAAACTGACTCAGATATGCACTTAGGGGATCTGTATTCAATCCTATGGAGTAGAGGTAAGTGTCAAGAGCTGTGAAGGGCCTGAGAGTTTACCCTACATGTAAATTAGCAAGGTGGCCTAGAAGAATATACAAGATTCCTGGGTCAGGCAGAAAAGACTTTGCTACTCATGGCATGGCAAGCCGATGAGCTTGAAGCTCATGTCTGTTACCCTGGCCACCAAGTTCCGTGTGAGCGGCAGAATGCCCAGATAGGGCATTCTCTATTTCCCAGGGCTGTTCTCAGTACAAACATCCTTAAAAAGATAATCTAGGTCCCTTTCACCAAGTGCAGATACAGCAGGAAGACAGCTGTCTGTGAACCAGAAAGCAGGCCCTCACCAGAAACCAAATCTGCTAGCACCTTAAACTTGGACTTCCCAGTCTTCAGAACTGAGAAATAAATTCCTGTTGTTATAAATCAAATTAAAAAAAAGAACAAAGGTGGTTTAGCTCCTCTGCTTACAATATATTCAGAAATATGGGAAACCCCTGGAGAACTGTCTTCCACCAATAAGTTGTCACTGTTTCCACATACCTTTCAGGTTATCTAACTCTTTCTGAGAGGCAGCTGATGTCCCTACTGTATCAGCTGCAATTATCAAGTCAGCATTTCAGTGGATTAGGTTTAGGGTGCAGCTTAGGAACACATCTTGACCCCATAGTATTTCCTTTTTATAGTGGTATGTTCATTAAAAAGTTAGCATTTTAATATTCTAAAAAAAAATTGAAACAAGGAAAACCACTTTTAATTTTACTATCCAACATAAGTTCATGTTTACATATTAACTTTAGACCTTAACCAAATACATTTTTACCTTAACCATATGTAAAGATTAACTCAAAGCGGATCATATACCTTAATATAAAACTTGGAGTATGTCAGTTCTAGAAGAAAACATAAGAGAAAATCTTTATGACCTTGGATGAGACAAATATTCCTTAGGTGTGACACAGAGGCATAATCTATAAAAAGTTGATAATTGGGCTTCATCAAAATTAAAAAGTTTTTATTTATTTTATCAGAAGAATAAAAAGACAAGCCATAGACTGGGGGAAAATATTTGCAATCATGTATCCAACAAAGGGCTTGTGTCCTGAATATATACAGAACTTTAAAAACTCAATAATAAGAAAACAAACAGGTTGAAGAAAAATAAGCAAGATATTTGATCAGACACGTCACCAAAAGTTACGTGAGTGGAAAATAAGCACATGAAAAGATGCTCAATGTCATTAGTCATTAGAGAAACATAAAACCACAAGAGATACCACTACAAACCTGTTAGACAGCTAAAATGAAAATGATTGACCATACTAAGTGTTGGTGGGCATGTGGGAGAACTGAAACTTGGGAATATAAAATGATCCCACTGCTTTGGAATACAGGTAAAAAGTTAAACAAAACAATCATACGCCTACTGCATGACCCAGTCATTCCACTCCGAGTATTCACCAAGAAAAATACAAGCATATGTCCATACAAAGATTTAAGCACGAATGTTTATAATGGCTTCATTTGTAATTGCCAAAAACTGAAAATAGCCTAAAATGTCCATCAATAGGTGAATGGATAAATCATTTTGTAAGCATATAATAGAATACTACTGAACAATAAAAGGGAATGAACTAATAGGTTCATAAGACATGGATAAATTTCAAAATAATTATGCTAAGTGAAAGAAGCCAGACAAAAAGAGTATATGTATTATGATTCTACTTATATAAAAAACTGGAAAATACAAACTATCGTAACAGAAAGAACAGTGGTTGCAGGGATGAGCAAAAGGGAATCATAACAAAAAGATAGGAAGAAATGTTTTGTGAATGGTGGATATGTTTATTATTACATCAAAATCTATTAAAACTTGTGCTCTTTAAGTATGTGCAGTTTATGTCAATTATACCTCAGTAAGGTGTTAAAGATGAGGAAGGAAGCAAAATGGTTTGATATATTTTTAAAATTTTCTAGTTGGCATAAAATATTAAAGAACTTTCAACATGACTTAAAAAAACATGTATAGTATGGTTTAATTTGTATAAAACTGGACACCTCTGTTTGTATCTGCATACAAATATATCCAGGAAGATGATCATCAGAATGTCAATAGTTTATCTGAGTGGCAGGATTTCAGATGATTTTTTTCTTCCTTCTTTTATACTTGTTATGCTTTAAGTTTTTTTACAGTGGACATGTATAGTTCTAATCAGACAAAGCAGTGAAGTTGTTTGAAAAGAAAAAGACCACCATAAGAAGCTTTATCTTAGTTATCTTTATTCATTTTTTAATATCTTGATATTCTTACCTGCAAGAATGGTTATACTTTTTACTAAAGGAAAAAGTTTTCTTTAATGTGGCGATTATGTTTCAGAAAACCTTGTTAGAGGTTGAAAGAGATCTGAAAAATTCTGAACCTGCATCTGAGACTCAAACCAAAGGAAAAAGGATGGTTATTCAGGAAGTAGAAAACTCAGAAGATGAAAATGAAAAGGACAGTGGAAGAAAACATGAAGATGGCATTGGAGATAACAGTAAGACATCTTTTCTCTTTGGTTTATGCAAAAAAAAAACCACAACCCTATCTTGTTATATGATGAGCTGGCTCAAATTTTCTCTTTGTACAGAAATTCTTAGTCTACCAAATTTTTCTAGCCTTTACCTTGTAAGTCTACAAGCAGGTTTTTCCTTCATCTTCTTCTTAACACAGCTCATTTCTTTTTCTTTTCTTTTCTTATTGCGGTATAATTGACTTATAACATTATGTTAGTTTCAGTTGTACAACATAATGATTCAATATTTGTATGTATTGTGAAATTATCACCACGATAAGTCTAGTTAAAATCTTTTTCTTGGGGCTTCCCTGGTGGCACAGTGGTTGAGAGTCTGCCTGCTGATGTAGGGGACACGGGTTCGTGCCCTGGTCCGGGAAGATCCCACATGCTGCGGAGTGGCTAGGCCCATGAGCCATGGCCGCTGGGCCTGCGCGTCTGGAGCCTGTGCCCTGCAAAGGGAGAGGCCACAACAGTGAGAGGCCTGCATACCGTAAAAAAAATCTTTTTCTTAATACAATCTCCCAAACCCATTTTTCTTCATAATCTGACATCTTTTCTAGTGCTCAATTTAATTCCTGATTATCACCTTTAAACACAAATGGCTGCCTCTGTGACACCAACCATTTGCAAGTTAATCTATGTCCATCTCTTAGATGATTGTTTTATATATAGCTACTTGGTTGCAAACAAATATGTTGGCTTCAAAGGGGTTGTTTGCCTAAAAATGAATGCACTGTTGGAATGCCCTGTAGCTATGCGTGCCTCTCAATTTTTTTTAAAAAAATGCAATTTCACTTTTGATGTAATTAAAAAAAAATCTAGACTATATAAAGCTTAATCTTCATAATATAAGACAATGAAAATTACATCAACTTTAAGGGGAAAAAAATCTGCCTTTTCATTTGACCAGGGGAGAAAAGTTTTTCTTTTTTCTTGAGAGCCCCTGAGCAACTGAAGGGGAAATGTCAGCTCTGAAAATCATTCACAGGTAAAAACCAACTTTAAGTAATTTGACAGAATATTTTATTTTAGGGAAATATAAAATGTTCAAGTCATTCAACTTTAAAGAAAGAACAAGGAGTATAAGTTTGTTTTCATTCGTGGCAAAATATATAGTGTAAAATATATACATCAGCTTAAAATATGATCAGTTAAGCTAGGATAAAGACAAAAGCACAGAAAAGAAGGGGGAAAGAGATGAGGCAGAGTAGAGCACCCAAGAAAGATGGAAAAGAAAGTGAGAGCATCAAAGGGATAAAAAGGAGAGTTTAAGGTAAGCAGCTTTTCAAGGATTGAGGCTCACCTTTTTTTCCTTAAATAAATTTATTTATTTATTTATTTTTGGCTGTGTTGGGTCTTTGTTGCTGCATGCGGGCTTTCTTTAGTTGCGGTGAGCGTGGGCTCCTCTTCATTGCGGTGCGTGGGCTTTTCATTGTGGCGGCTTCTCTTGTTGCCAAGCATGGGCTCTAGGCACACAGGCTTCAGTAGTTGTGGCACACGGGCTCAGTAATTGTGGCTTGCCGGCTCCAGAGCGCAGGCTCAGTAGTTGCCGCGCACGGGTTTAGCTGCTCCACGGCATGTGGGATCCTCCCGGACCAGGGATTGAACCCGTGTCCCTTGCATTGGCAGGCGGATTCTTAACCACTGTGCCACCCAGGGAAGTCCCGATTGAGGCTCACCTTTAAGCAAGTTCTGGGAGCAAATGTTTTTCTTATGTTTATATTTAGCTTAAGATAATTAGCCAAGCATCTTACAATTAAAGGAAATCATTTAAAATCTTATCTGGAACAAGATATAATATAAACTCTATCAATTGCCACTATTTTTAAATTATTTTTTAAAATTTACATATAGTAAAAATGGACTTTTTGGTATACAGTTGTAACACGTGTATAATTTCATGTAACAGCCACCACCGTCAGGATCCAGAACAATTTTATCACAAATTGTTGGCTAAAAGGAAGGCAAAAAAGAACACATCTTTTTGCTTTCCTTTTATCCAAACCCTTCCATCACCCCAAGCCTTGGTCGTTGATTTATCCTCTGTTGCTGTAGTTTCACCTTTTCCAGAATGTCATATAAATGGAATCAGAGAGTATATAACCTTTTGAGACTAGCTTCCTGCACTTAGTGTAATGTCACTGAGATTCATTCATGTAGTTGCATGTATCTTTGATTTATCCCTTTTTATTACTGAGTAATACACCATTATATGGATATACTGCAGCTTGTTTATCCTTTCATTTGTTGAAGGACATTTAGGTTTTTTCCAGTATTTGGTATTTATGAATAGAGCTGCTATTAATATTCATGCACAGGTTTTTGGGTGAACGTACGTTTTCATTTCTCTGGGGTAAATACCAAGAGTGGGACTGCTGGGTCATATGGCAAGTGTATGTTTAACTTTATAAAACATCTCCAGACTGTTTTTCCAGAATGGTGGTACCATTTTTCATTCCCATTAGCAACACATGAGAGTTCTAGCTGTTTCACATTCTTGCCAGCATTTGGTATTTTATTTAAAAATTTTTTTTAGCCATTTTATTAGGTGTATAGTGGTTTCTCACTGTGGTTTTAATTTGCATTTTACTATTGGCTAGTGATGTTGAACATTTTTTCTTGTGCTTATTTGCCATGTCTATATCACTTTTGGTAAAGTATCTGTTGAAATTATTCCACCAGTTTTTAAAGTTGGGTTGTTGATTTCTTACTGTTGAATTTTGAGAGTTCTTTTCATATTTTTGATACAAGTCCTTTGTTAGATGTGAGATCTGCAAATATTTTTTCCCTATTTGTAGCTTGTTTTTTCTCATTCTTTTATCAGTGTCTTTCACAGAAAAAAAGGGTATTAGTTTGATTAGAGTCCAGTTTATCAAAATTTTTTAATGGGCTGGTGATTTGGTGTCATATCTTAATGCTTTGACTAAGCTAAAATCATGAGGATTTTCTCCTGTTTTCCTTTAAAAGTTCCATAGTTTTATACTTATGTACCATTCTGAGTTAATTTTTTTATTGAGATATAACTGACATATAACATTCTATTAGTTTCAGGTGTACAACATGATTCAATAGTTGTATATATTGTGAAGTAATTGCCACAATAAGTCTAGTTAAAAACCATCACCATACATAGTTAAAAATTTTTTTCTTGTGATGAGAACTTTTAATATCTCTTTTAGCAAGTTTCAAATATATAATAGAGTATTATTAACTCTAGTCACTATGCTGTACATTACATCCCCATGACTTACTTTATAACTGGAAGTTTGTGCCTTTTGACTCCCTTCACCCATTGCACACGTGTGCACATGTACACACACACACACACACACACAGATACGCCTCTGGCAACTATCAGTCTGTTCTCTATGAGCTCGGTTTGGTTTTTCTTTTTAGATTCCACATATAAATGAGATCATGTGGTGTTCATCTTTCTCTGTCTGACTTATTTCACTTAGCCATACTGAGTTAATTTTTCTATGAAGTGTGAGGATTAGATTGAGTTTCACTTTTTTGCATATGGATGTCCAATTGTTCCAAAACCATTTGATGAAAACTGTCCTTACTCCTTTGAACTGTCTTTGCACCTTTGTAAAAAAAAATCAGTTGGCCATATTTGTGTAGCCAATAGAATCTAACGCTGGGTTCAGTTGTTTTCCACTGACATATGTGTCTGTCCCTTTGTCAATACCACACTATCTCGAGTGCTGTAGTTTTATAGTAAGTCTTAAAATCAGGTAGTGTGATTCCTTCAGCTTTATGTTTTTTTTTCAAAATAGTTTGGCTATTCTAGTTCCTTTGCCTTTCACATAGTTTTAAAATCAGGTTTTTTTCAATTACATTTTATTTTTCACATGCTGCATTCCTCCAACTTCTATTAATATTCAAGTATATTCCTTTATTACATAAAATCACTTAACAGTCACATATATTTGATGACTATTTTACCACAAGCCTATTTGTTATATTACTAAAATCTATATTTCTACTCACTGCAAAACACAGGGAATTTCCCACTGTATATCACTATAGTATATAGTAGACTATAATTGGACAGCAAATATGAGGTAGTTGAATCAGTTCTTTTATACCTAAAAAAAGTCATGCTGGGAATTTGATTGGAACTGCATTGAATTTATAAATCAATATAGGGAAGAAATGACATTGTAACTATATGGATTTTTCCAATCCATGAACATGGTATATCTCTCCACTTATTTAGGTCTTCTTTGATTTATTTCATTAGTGTTTTTTTAAGTTTTCAGCACACAGATACTGCACATACTTTGACAAATTTATACTTAAGTATTTAGATTTTTTGGAGCTATTGTAAAGAATATTTTTTTAATTTCAGAAAATTGAAAATTGAATTGTTCATTGCTAGAATATGAAAATATCATTTATTTTAAAAAATATGTTGACCTTGTATCTTGTAGTCTTGCTAACTCACTGATAAGTTCCAGGATTCTTTTTGTAGACTCCTTGGAATTTTTTTCATAGACAATTACATGGTCTGCAGATAAGAACAGTTTTATTTTTCTAATTTCCAATCTATACCTCTTTTCTTGCTTTTTCTTACTTTATTGAACTGGCTAAGGGCTATGGTGTTGAATAAACATGGTGAGAGTGAACAACCATGAGCTTTGTTCTTAATCTTAGAGGGCAAGCATTCAGTCTTCCGTCATTAAGTTTTCTGTTAACTGTGGGTTTTTGAGAGATGGGCTTCATCAAATTAAGGAAGTAACTTTCTATTTCTACATGACTGTGACTTTTAATCTCAAATTGATGTGAACTTTTAATCTCAAATTGATGTAAACTTTTCAAATACTTTTTCTGCAGAAATTGATTTGATCATGTGGTTTTTTTTCTGTAATCTGTTAGTCTATTGGATTATGTTGATTGATTTTCAAAAGTTGAGCTAGCCTTGAATTCTTGGGATAAACCCCATCATCATGTATTATTGTTTTCAGGATTTTGTCTGTTATTATCTTGTTGAGGAGTTTTGCATCTATGTTCATGAGAGACATTGGACTATAGTTTCTCTTTTTTTTTTGTACTGTACATGTCTGGTTTTGGTATCAGGATAATGGCAACGTCAGAAAAGTTGGGAGCTGGAATGTGCTTCCACCACTTCTGTTTTCTGAAAGAGATTGTGTAGAATTGATATTACTTCTTTTAAAATTTGGTAGAATTTGCCAGTGAAACCATCTGGGCCTGGAGGTTCTTTTGTGAAAGACTTAAAATTACAAATTTAATTTCTTTAGTAGACATACAACTGTTTAGGTTATCTGTGTTTTTCTTCAGTGAATCCTGAGTTTAGTAGTTTCCAAAAAATTGGTCCATTTCATCCAAGTTGTTGAATTTATAAGCACAGTTCATAGTACTCCCTTATTATAGCTTTAATGTCTGATTGACCTGTAGTGATATCCTCTCTTCCTGAGAGTGGCGATTTGTGTTTTCTCTTTTTTGTTTGTCAGTCTAGTTCGAGGTTTATCAATGTTACTGATTTTTTCAAATGTTTCATTGATTTTTCTCAGCTTTTTAAAAAAATATCTTTATTGGAGTATAATTGCTTTACAATGCTGTGTTAGTTTCTGCTTTATAACACAGTGAATCAGTTATACATATACATATAGCCCCATATCTCTTCCCTCTTGCATCTCCCTCCCACCCTCCCTATCCCACTCCTCTAAGTGGTCACAAAGCACAGAGTTGATCTCCCTGTGCTATGCGGCTGCTATCCACTAGCTATTGATTTTATATTTGGTAGTATATATATGTCCATGCCACTCTCTCACTTTGTCCCAGCTTACCCCTTACCCCTCCCCATGTCCTCAAATCCATTCTCTAGTAGGGCTGCGTCTTTATTCCTGTCCTGCCCCTAGGTTCTTCAAAACCTTTTTTTTTTTTTTAGATTCCATATATGTGTTAGCATATGGTATTTGTTTTTCTGTTTCTGACTTACTTCACTCTGTATGACAGACTCTAGGTCCATCCACTTCACTACAAGTAACTCAATTTTGTTTCTTTTTATGGCTGAGTAATATTCCATTGTGTATATGTGCCACATCTTGTTTATCCATTCATCTGTCGATGGACACTTAGGTTGCTTCCAAGTCCTGGCTATTGTAAATAGAGCTGCAATGAACACTGTGGTATATGACTCTTTTTGAAATACGGTTTTCTCAGGGTTTATGCCCAGTAGTGGGATTGCTGGGTCATATGGTAGTTCTATTTTTAGTTTTTTAAGGAACCTCTATACTGTTCTCCATAGTGGCTGTATCAATTTACATTCCCACCAACAGTGCAAGAGGGTTCCCTTTTCTCCACACCCTCTCCAGCATTTATTGTTTGTAGATTTTTTGATGATGGCCATTCTGACTGGTGTGAGGTGATACCTCATGGTAGTTTTGATTTGCATTACTCTGATGATTACTGATGTTGAGCATTCTTTCATGTGTTTGTTGGCAATATGTATATCTTCTTTGGAGAAATGTCTGTTTAGGTCCTGCCCATTTTTGGATTGGGTTGCTTGTTTTTCTGATATTCAGCTGCATGAGCTGCTTGTAAATTTTAGAGATTAATCCTTTGTCATTTGCTTCATTAGCAAAAATTTTCTCCCATTCTGAGGGTTGTCTTTTGGTCTTGTTTATCGTTTCCTTTGCTGTGCAAAAGCTTTTAAGTTTCATTAGGCCCCATTTGTTTATTTTTGTTTTTATTTCCATTTCTTTAGGTGGGTCAAAAAGGATCTTGCTGTGATTTATGTCATAGAGTGTTCTGCCTATGTTTTCCTCTAAGTTTTATAGTGTCTAGCCTTACATTTGGGTCTTTAATCCATTTTGAGTTTATTTTTGTGTATGGTGTTAGGGAGTGTTCTAATTTCGTCTATTTTTACATGTAGCTGCCCGGTTTCCCAGCACCACTTATTGAAGAGGCTGTCTTTTCTCCATTGTATGTTCTTGCCTCCTTTGTGAAAGATAAGGTCACCGTATGTGCGTGGGTTTATCTCTGGGCTTTCTATCCTGTTCCATTGATCTATATTTCTGATTTTGTGCCAGTACCATACTCTTATTTACTGTAGCTTTGTAGTATAGTCTGAAGTCAGAGAGCCTGATTCCTCCAGCTCCGTTTTTCTTTCTCAAAATTGCTTTGCCTATTTGGGGTCTTTTGTGTTTCCATACAAATTGTGAAATTTTTTGTTCAGGTTCTGTGAAAAATGCCAGTGGTAGTTTGATAGGAATTGCATTGAATCTGTAGATTGCTTTGGTGGTATAGTCATTTTCACAATGTTGATTCTTCCAATCCAAGAACATGGTATATCTCTCCATCTATTTGTAGCATCTTTAATTTCTTTCATCAGTGTCTTATAGTTTTCTGCACACAGGTCTTTTCTCTCCTTAAGTAGGTTTATTCCTAGGTGTTTTATTCTTTTGTTGCCATGGTAAATGGGAGTGTTTCCTTAGATTTTTCATTAGTGTATAGGAATGCAAGAGATTTCTGTGCATTAATTTTATATCCTGCTACTTTACCAAACTCATCGATTAGCTCTAGCAGTTTTCTGGTAGCATCTTTAGGATTCTCTATGTATAGTATCATGTCATCTGCAAACAGTGAAAGCTTTACTTCTTCTTTACCCATATGGATTCCTTTTATTTCTTTTTCTTCTCTGATTGCTGTGGCTAAAACTCCAAAACTATGAATAATAGTGGTGAGGGTGGGCAACCTTGTCTTGTTCCAGATCTTAGTGGAAATGGTTTCAGTTCTTCACCATTGAGGACGACGTTGGCTGTGGGGTTGTCATGTATGGCCTTTATTATGTTGAGATAAGTTCCATCTATGCTTACTTTTGGAGGGTTTTTATCATAAATGCGTGTTGAATTTTGTCGATAGCTTTTTCTGCATCTGTTGAGATGGTCCTATGGTTTTTCTCCTTCAATTTGTTAATATGGTATATCACATTGATTGATTTGCATATATAGAAGAATCCTTGCATTCCTGGGATAACCCCACTTGATCATGGTGTATGATACTTTTGTATGTGTATGATCATGGTGTACGATACTTTTAATGTGCTGTCGGATTCTGTTTGCTAGTATTTTGTTGAGGATTTTTGCATCTGTGTTCATTAGTGATATTGGCCTGTAGTTTTCTTTCTTTGTCACATCTTTGTCTGGTTTTGGTATCAGGGTGATGGTGGCCTTGTAGAATGAGTTTGGGAGTGTTCTTCCCTCTGGAGAATAGTTGTTACCTCTTCTATAAATGTTTGATAGAATTTTCCTGTGAAGCCATCTGGTCCTGGGCTTTTGTTTGTTGGAAGATTTTTAATCACAGTTTCAATTTCAGTGCTTGTGATTGGTCTGTTTATATTTTCTATTTCTGCCTGGTTCAGTCTCAGAAGGTTGTGCTTTTCTAAGAATTTGTCCATTTCTTCCAGGTTGTCCTTTTTATTGGCATATATTTCCCTGTAGTAATCTCTCATGATCCTTTGTATTTCTGCCGTGTCAGTTGTTACTTCTTCTTTTTCATTTCTAATTCTATCGATATTAGTGTTCTCCCTTTTTTTCTAGATGAGTCTGGCTAATGGTTTATCAATTTTGTTTATTTTCTCAAAGAACCAGCTTTTAGTTTTATTGATCTTTGCTATCGTTTCCTTCATTTCTTTTTCATTTATTTCTGATCTGATCTTTATGATTTCTTTCCTTCTGCTAATTTTGGGGGTATTTTGTTCTTCCTTCTCTAATCTCTTCAGGTGTAAAGTTAGGTTGTTTCTTTGAGATGTTTCTTGTTTCTTAAGGTAGTATTGTATTACTATAAACTTCCCTCTTAGTACTGATTTTGCTGCATCCCATAGGTTTAGTGTCATCGTGTTTTCATTGTCATTTGTTTCTAGGTTTTTTTTTTTTTTTTTTTTGCAATAAGTGGGCCTCTCACTGTTGCAGCCCCTCCCATTGCGGAGCACAGGCTCTGGATGCACATGCCCAGCGGCCATGGCTTACGGACCCAGCCGCTCCACGGCATGTGGAATCTTCCCGGACCAGAGCACGAACCCATGTCCCCTGCATCTGCAGGCGGACTCCCAACCACTGTGCCACCAGGGAAGCCCATTTCTAGGTATTTTTTTGATTTCCACTTTGATTTCTTCAGTGATCTCTTGGTTATTAAGCAGTGTGTTGTTTAGCCTCCATGTGTTTGTATTTTTTACAGATTTTTTCCTGTAATTGATACCTAGTCTCATAGCATTTTGGTCGGAAAAGTTTCTTGATATGATTTCAATTTTCTTAAATTTACCAAGGCTTGATTTGTGACCCAGGATATGATCTATCCTGGAGAATGTTCCATGAGCACTTGAGAAGAAAGTTTATTCTCTTGTTTTTGATAGAAATGTCCTATAAATATCAATTAAGTCCATCTTGTTTAATGTATCATTTAAAGCTTGTGTTTCCTTATTTATTTTCATTTTGGATGATCTGTCCATTGGTGGAAGTGGGGTGTTAAAGTCCCCTACTATGATTGTGTTACTGTCGATTTCCCCTTTTATGGCTGTTAGCATTTGCCTTATGTATTGAGGTGCTCCTATGTTGGGTGCATAAATATTTACAATTGTTATATCTTCTTCTTGGATTGAGCCCTTGATCATTATATAGTGTCCTTCTTTGTCTCTTGTAATAGTCTGTATTTTAAAGTCTATTTTGTCTGATATGAGAATTGCTACTCCAGCTTACTTTTGATTTCCATTTGCATGGAAGATATTTTTCCATCCCCTCACTTTCAGTCTGTATGTGTCCCTAGGTCTGAAGTGGGTCTCTTGTAGACAGCATATATACGGGTTTTGTTTTTTTATACATTCAGCCAGTCTATGTCTTTTGGTTGGAGCATTTAATCCATTTAATTTAAGGTAATTAGCGATATGTATGTTCCTATTACCATTTTCTAAAATTTGTGTTTGTTAGTGTAGGTCTTTCCCTTCTCCTGTGTTTCCTGCCTAGAGAAGTTCCTTGACCATTTGTTGTAAGGCTGGTTTGGTGGTGCTGAATTCTCTTAGCTTTTGCTTGTCTGTAAGGATTTTAATTTCTCCATCAAATCTAAATGACAGTCTTGCTAGGTAGAGTAATCTTGATTGTAGGTTTTTCCCTTTCATCACTTTAAATATGTCCTGTCACTCCCTTCTGGCTTGAAGAGTTTCTGCTGAAAGATTAGCTGTTAACCTTATGGGGAGTCCCTTGTATGTTATTTGCTGCTTTTAATATTTTTGCTTTGTATTCAATTTTTGATAGTTTGATTAATATGTGTCTTGGCATGTTTCTCCTTGCATTTGTCCTGTATCGGACTCTCTGCGCTCCCTGGACTTGATTAACTATTTCCTTTCCCACGTTAGGGAAGTTTCAACTATAATGTCTTCAGGTATTTTCTCAGTCCCTTTCGTTTTCTTTTGTTCTCCTGGGACCCCTATAATTTGAATGTTGGTGTGCTTAATGTTGTCCCATAGGTCTCTGAGACTGTCCTCAATTCATTTCATTTTTTTTCTTTATTCTGCTCTGAAGTAGTTATTTCCACTATTTTATCTTCCATGTTACTTATCCATTCTTCTTCCTCAGTTATTCTACTATTGATTCCTTCTAGAGAATTTTAAGTTCATTTATTGTGTTGTTCATCATTGTTTGTTTGCTCTTTAGTTCTTCTAGGTCCTTCTTAAACGTTTCTTGTATTTTCTCCATTCTGTTTCCAAGATTTTGGATCATCTTTACTATCATTACTCTGAATTCCTTTTCAGGTAGACTGCCTATTTCTTCTTCATTTGTTTGGTCTGGTGGGTTTTTTACCTTGCTCCTTCATGTGCTGTGTGTTTCTCTGTCTTCTCATTTTGCTTAACTTATTGTGTTCGGGGTCTCCTTTTTGCAGGCTGCCGGTTCGTAATTCCCATTGTTTTTGGTGTCTGCCCTCAGTGGCTAAGGTTGGTTCAGTGAGTTGTTTAGGCTTCCTGGTGAAGGGGACTGGTGCCTGTGTTCTGGTGGATGAGGCTGGATCTTGTCTTTCTCGTGGGCAGCTCCGCGTCTGGTGGTGTGTTTTGGTGTGTCTGTGACCTTATTATGATTTTAGGCAGCCTTTCTCGTAGTGGGTGGCGTTGTGTTACATCTTGCTAGTTTCTTGGCATAGGGTGTCCAGCACTGGAGTTTGCTGGTCGTTGAGTGGAGCTGGGTCTTGGTGCTGAAATGGAGATCTCTGAGTGATTTTTGCCATTTGATATTACATGGAGCTGGGAGGTCTCTGGTGGACCGATGTCCTGAACTTGGCTCTCCCACCTCAGAGGCACAGGCCTGACGCCCGGCCGGGGCACCAAGACACTGTCATCCACACAGCTCAGAATAAAAGGGAGAATAAAGGAAAGAAAGAAAGTGATATAAAATCAAGTTGTAAAATAAAAAATAATCATTAAAAATAAAAAAATTTAAAAAGTAAAAAAAAACAAAGCAAAGAAAGAAAGAACAGAGCAACCAAACCAGAAAATAAATCCAGCAATGATAAAAGTGCTAAAAACCATGCTTAAAAAAAAAAAAGGGCAGACGGAACCCTAGGACAAATGGTAAAAGCAAAGCTATACAGACAAAATCACACAAAGATGCATACACATACACACTCAACAAAAAGAGAAAAAGGAAATATATATACATATATATATATATATATATATATATATATATATATCATTGCTCCCGAAGTCCACTGCCTCAGTTTGGGATGATTCGTTGTCTTTTCAGGTATTCCACAGATGCACGGTACATCAGGTTGATTGTGGAAATTTAATCCACTGCTCCTGAGGCTGCTGGGAGAGATTTCCCTTTCTCTTCTTTGTTTGCACAGCTCCTGGGGTTCACCTTTGTATTTAGCCCCGCCTCTGCGTGTAGGTTGCCTGAGGGCATCTGTTCTTTGCTCATACAGGATGGGGTTAAAGGAGCAGCTGATTGGGGGCTCTGGCTCACTCAGGCCAGGGGAACAGATGGGTACAGAATGTGGGGCGATCCTGTGGCAGCAGAGGCTGGCGTGATGTTGCAACAGCCTGAGTCGTGCCATGTGTTCCCCCAGGGAAGTTGTCCCTGGATCATGGGACCCTGGCAGTTGCGGGCTGCACAGGCTCCTAGGAGGGGAGGTGTGGATAGTGACCTGTGCTTGCACACAGGCTTCTTGGTGGTTGCAGCAGCAGCCTTAGTGTCTCATGCCCATCTCTTGGGTCTGCACTGATAGCCATGGCTCACACCCATCTCTGGAGCTTGTTTCGGCCGTGCTCTGAATCCCCTCTCCTTGCGCACCGTGAAACAGCAAGGCAAGAAAAAGTCTCTTGCCTCTTTGGCAGTTCCAGACTTCCCCCCACAGACTCCTTCCCGGCTAGCTGTGACGCACTAGCCCCCTTCAGGCTGTGTTCATGCTGCCAACCCCAGTCCTCTCCCTGGGATCTGACCTCTGCAGCAGGATCCTCAGCTCCCAGCCCCCACCCGTCCTGGCAGGTGAGCAGACAAGCCTCTCGGGCTGGTGACAGCTGGTTGGCACTGATCCTCTGTGCAGGAATCTGTCTGCTTTGCCCTCTGCACCCCTGTTGCTGCGCTCTCCTCCGTGGTTCCGAAGCTTCCCCCCGTCACCCCCATCTTTGCCAGTGACGGGGCTTCCTAGTGTGTGGAAACCTTTCCTCCTTCACAGCTCTGTCCCACTGGTGCAGGTCCCATCCCTATTTTTTGTCTCTGTTTTTTCTTTTTTCTTTTGCCCTACCCAGGTATGTGGGGAGTTTCTTGCCTTTTGGGAGGTCTAAGGTCTTCTACCAGCGTTCAGTAGGTGTCCTGTAGGAGTTGTTCCACATGTAGATGTACTTCTGATGTATTTGTGGGTGGGAAGGTGATCTCCACATCTTAGTCTTTCACCATCTTGAAGTTCTCACTTCTCTGCTTTTTTATATTTTTCAGTTTCATTGATTTCTGCTCTTTATCATTTCCTTCTTTTTGTTTGTTATGGGTTTATTTTTCTTCTCTTTCTCTAAGATAGTTTCTCAAATGGAAGCTTAGAATGTTGATTTGAAACTTTTTTCCCTAACATAAGCATTTGATGCTATGCTTTCTTCTAAGTGTGGCATTAGCTGTATCCCATACATTTTGATACATTGTATTCTCATTGTCATTTAACTGGAAATATTTTCTAATTTCCTTCAAGACTCCCTCTTTGACCCATATGGCATATTTAATTTCCAAATTTTTGAGACATCAGTAATCTTTCTGTTATTGATTTAAAGTTTACCTCCGTGTTATACAGTAGAAACTAACACACCATTGTAAAGCAGTTATACTCCAATAAAGATGTTAAATATTTTTTAAATAAAAAAATTTTAAAAAGAATGGAAATATAAAAATAAAAACCTGTAAAGTTTACCTCCGTTAAGGTCAGAGAATACACTTTGTGTTACATTATTACTTTCAAATTTGTTGAGGCTTTTTTTTATGACATAGGATGTATTATTTCTTGATGCAGATTCCACGTGCCCTTGAAAAGAATGTTATTCTGCTGTTTTTTGGTGGAGTGTTTTATAAATGTCAATTAAATTAAGTTGGTTGATGGTGCTGCTTAGTTCTTTATCCTTGCTGATTTTGTTTACTTGTTATATTCCTTACTTTTATATTCCTTATTGAGGAGTATTGTTGTCTACAGTTGTGGATTTGTCCATTTCTCTTTTTAGTTGTACCAGTTTTTGCTTCACGTGTCTTGAGGCTCTGTTGTTAGAAATATTCATGTTTAGGATTTCTGTGACTTGTTGGTCAGTTGATCCTTTTATCATTATATAATGTTTCTCTATCTTTGGTAATTTTACTTGCTTTTAAGTCTGCTTTGTCTGACAGTAATATAGCTATTTCAGCTCTCTTTGGATTAATATTTTCACAGTATATATTTTCCTAGGCTTTTACTTTAACCTACCTATATAATTAAGGTGGTTTTCTATTAGACAGTAAATAGTTGGGTCTTGTTTTTAATCTTACTATCTCTTGTCTTATAACTGTTATATGTACACCATTTACAATTAATTATTGATGTTTGTAGTAGGTCTAACATTGTATTATTTGTTTTTCTGTTTCCTCCCTTTGTTTTTTGTTCAACTTTTTTTCTTTTATACCTTCTTTTGAGTTATTTAAATATTGTTTAGTTTTACATTTTAAAGTATTGATTGTGTTTTTTACTGTATTTCTTAGTACATTCTTTTAATGGTCCCACTAGGAATTTATATATACATACTTTCCACATTTTACTTAGAATTAATATTTTACCACTTCCAGTGGAATGTAAAAAAAAAAATCTTACCACCATATCAGTCCCTTTATCCACTGTCTTTATGTTGTAGTTATCATATGTGTTATATCTACGTTCATTGGTATTCCCATTAGACAATGTTATGCTTTCTGCTTTCAACCTCTCTACATTTTTTAAAGAATTTAAGAGGAGAAAAAAAACAGTCCTTTATTTACTCAGATATTTATCATTTCTACTGTTCTTCCTTCATTCCTAATGGTACGTGTTTCTTCCTGCTATCATCTCCTTTACATATGAAGTATTTCCTTTAGCATTTCTTTTCAAGAATGTCTGCTAGAGATGAATTCTCTTAGTTTTCCTTTACTGAGGATGTCTTTATTTCACCTTCATTTCTGAAGGATATTTTTGCGGGCTATAGAATTATGGTTTGACAGTCCTTTGTTTCAGTGTTTTAAACATTTTGCCCTGCTGCCTTCTATCCTTCATGATTCTGATGAGAAATCCATTGTTATTCAAATTGTTGTTCCCCTATATTTGATGCATTGTTTTCCTCTGGATGCTTTCAAGACTTTTTCCTTTGTTTTTATTTTTATTTATTTTATTTTTAATTTTTTGCGGTATGCAGGCCTCTCACTGTTGCAGCCTCTCCTGTTGTGGAGCACAGGCTCCGGACACGCAGGCTCAGCAGCCATAGCTCACAGGCCCAGCCGCTCCGCGGCATGTGGGATCTTCCCAGACTGGGGCATGAACCCGTGTCCCCTGCATCGGCAGGTGGACTCTCAACCACTGCGCCACCAGGGAAGCCCTGTTTTTATTTTTTAGCAGTTTGATTATCATATGTCTTGATGTGCATTTCTTTGAATTTATCCTTTTGGAGTATGCTGAGATTCTTGAATCTATAAGTTCATGTCTTTGCCACATTTGTGAAGTTGTCAGCCCTAAGTTCTTCAAATTTTTTTCTGGACAACACTATTTTTCCTTTCCTACTGGGACTATTATGACACAATTGTTAGACCATTTGGTATTGTCCTACAAGACTTTGAGGCTCTGTTCTTTTTTTCCCCCAGTTATTTTTCCTCTCTCTTGTTAAGATTGAGAGATTTCTCTTGATCTGTATATTCAAGTTCACTGACCTTTTCCTCTCATCTCAATTGTATTATTGTAGCCATCTGGTGAATTTTTAAATCTTGGTTATTGTATTTTTCCATTGTAATGTTTCCATTTGGTTCTTTTTTTTTTTGAAATCTTCTATTTTTCAGCAAAACTTTTTAATCTTTCTATTCATTTTAAGAGTGTTTGCCTGTATTTCTTGGAGCATGGTTAGTATTGCCACTTTAAAGTCTTTGTTTGAGAATTCATAACATCTGGTTATCCAGGGTTTAGTATTACTTAATTGCCTTTTTCTTTGCCACACGTTGAGATTTTCTTTCTTCTTCACTTGTAAGGAATTTTGTACTGTATATTAGCAATTTTTAATATTATTATATGTGATTTTCAGTTTTGTTTAAATCTGATGGGGAACTTTTACTTTAAAGCAGTTAATCAATCTGGTTAGTTTTGGGTAACAGTTCTCCTACCTGACTTCCGTGGACTATGGTTCTAATGTCAGTTTAGTTTCAAAACCTTTGCAGCACTATTTGGATCTGTCCCACTTGTGCACCACCCCATGACCAACTGGGCCCTGGGTAATGGTTTCCCCCGGAATTCACTTCTCAAAAATTCTGGTAGGATGTTTAAGGTCAGATTTATGCACATGGATCACCTGGTGGGTAAGCTCATTTCAGTTACAATTTTATGCAATTGTTTTCTTAAGTTCCCTCCTCTGTGATTCTTCCCTACTCTTTCTGGATGCCAGATGTTTTCCTTCCTCTTCCTTTGGCTAGAAAGCCACACTTTAATTCTACTGTACACTTCCCATGACTATGTGCCTCCAGTAGTGAGCAGCAAGAGGAAAGAGAAAAAAAAAAAAAGCAATGGGGATATCCTTGGGACCACAGTTTCTCTGACCAGAGATAAGAGTTCCTCTCCCTCAAAGTTTTAGCTATCTACTTGGCTGCTACTGCAGCTGCTGAAGGATTGCCTGGGAGCTGGGATTGGAGAGAAAGGAAAAACAAAACAAACAAACAAACAAATAGAAACAGGGAATTTCCCCATAGGGGCCAACTATTTCTTTTTTTTTCTTAAGATAAATAATAAAGGGGACCTCCTAAAGCTCTTTTTTCTCCATACCCAGTGCAGTTTTGGGTTTTAAACTGACTTTGACCCAGGCTAGGAGATATCAGAGGAAAGAAAAATGAGAAACTCACTGCTGTTTGGGAGGTATTTCCAATTCTAGTTCCTTTCCCCAATCAGCCTGCTACCATTTACTTTTCAGTGTCCTCATATAACTGCTCCATGAATTCTGTCCCAGGTTTTTAGTTGTATTCAGTGTGAGGGACAGGGTGGATTATGTTTCTCCACCTTGACAGGAATTGCTCTTCTCACTACTTTATTTTTTTGGGGGGGGGGAAACAATTAGCACACTTGAAGAACTGTGAAAGTGCTTTACTTATATTATGTCACTTAATCCTCAAGGAAGCTATAATATCCATACTTTTTATAGATTAGGAAACAGAAGCTTAGAAAGGTTATTTGCCACATTTGCATAGGTTATAAGTCATATGGTTAGGATATGGCCCCAAATCTGTGAGATTCTAAAGTGTATCTCTTAAACATGGTTATTAGATACCAACTAAGGAAGTACAGGTTCTATAAAACCCAGGCTGAATATCACCGGGCTACACTGTCAAAGAAACAGATGTAATTTGGTGTTTATCCACTCTTGTGCTGACGCTGTACTAAGAACTCTTATCAGAGGTTGAACATATGTTGAGAAACAAGTGGGTTAATGACTAATATGATCATTTTTGATTAAAGAATGGGCAGAGGAACTCAATAGACATTTTTCCAGAGAAGACATTTATATGGCCAACAGGTACGTGAAAAGGTACTCAACATCACTAATCATCAGGGAAATGCAAAGCAAAACCACAATGAGATATCACCTCACGCCTATTTGAATGGCCATCAACAAGAAGACAAGAGATCACAAGTGTCAGTAAGGATATGGAGAAAAAGGAACTCTTGTACTATTGGTGGGAATATAACCACTATGGAAAACAGTATGGAGGTTCCTCAAAAAATTAAAAAATAGAACTACCATATGATCCAGCCATCCCACTTCTGGGTATATGTCCAATAGAAATGAAATCACTATCTCGAAGAGATATCCATTGTTCATTGCAGCATTATTCCCAATAACCAAGATATGGAAACAATCTAAGTGTCCACCAAAGGATGAATAAGTAAAGAAAGTGTGATACAAACACACACACATGAACATTATTCAGCCATAATAAAGAAGAAAATCCTGCCATTTGTGACAACATGGAGGGAACTTGAGGGTATTGTACTAAGTGAAATAAGTCAGACAGAAAAATACTCTATGATCCCACTTATGGTGTGGAATCTTAAAAAAGCCAAATTCATAATAATAGAGAGTAGAATGGTGGTTTCTAGGGCGGAGGGGTTGGAGGTATTGGGGAGAAGTTGGTCAAAGGGCATAAACTTCCAGTTATAAGATGAATAAGTTCTGGGGATTCAGTATAGCATGATGACTATAGTTAACAATACTGTATTATTGTTAATAATACAGGTGCTTGAAAGGTGCTAAGACTTGAAAGGTGCTAAGACAGTAGATCTTAAATATTTTTATTACAAAAGTAATAGTAGTTCTGTGATGGATGTATTAAGTAACCTTATTGTGGTAATCATTCTGCAGTATATATGTGTATGAAATCACCATACCGTACAACTTAAACAGTGTTATGTGTCAACTGCATCTCAATAAACATACTAAAACGCCCTCTTCACAAATAGAGATAAACAGCAAAGGGCTAATCAAAAATTAGTAATACATATGGTTCCATGATTAAAAATCTGAGTTAGGATTACTGTAGTGTAATATCACTTAACAGATTGATATGTTTCTCTCTGAATTAGGTGGTTATCCCTAAGGTAAGTCCCATAGGGAAGCAATATTCCCATTCAGATTTCCAAGCAGGCAGAGCTTTAAGAGAACCATTTCTGATCCTGTCATTCATGCCCGCCCCCCCATAATTATTTTGTAGATTAGGGACTATATAAAAGTGTGCAAGATTCAGAAAACAAAAATGTCTTGATGAGGAAGGATATAAATTTTAAGACCAGTTAGTTCCCTTTTATCAGAAGCAAATCAAGATTAGGTAGGTTAAATGGCTGGAAGCCCAGAAGTAGTGCTTTTAAGATGAAGTAAGAACAGTGGGACTATATTATGTTCACTTTTACCAAGTTCCATTGTTAGATAATATGTAAAAAGAGGTCCTGGAGCCTTGGACAAGATAGGAGAAATCCAAGTCACTTTTAGGAAAATAATGTGAAAGCCCAGAGGGAGGTTATCAAACTGGAATCTTTGCCTGTGGTTCCCCTCCCACCACATTCCAAGAAAGAATTCTTAGTCATTATGGGGTATGATGCAGGGAGCCCTGAAGACCATGGGAAAATGCAGCAATTAGTGTGTTCTATCCTCGGCTGATACTGCTGCTTCCCTGTGGGCTCCACCTGGGTTGGCCAGGCCCAGGTCAGCCAGACTGAGGTACAACATAACCAATGGGTTTAATCTAACAGCTGACAGTTGCTGAGCACCTACTCTGTGTCAGGTACTGAGATAAGACAATTGATAGGCTTTCTTCACCTGTCCTTTTGAGGACTGCTATGAAGAAAAATACCTGTCCTCGCCAGGCTGATTGGATCTGGGATTTGAGTTCATGGGCTTTCTCGGAAACTTCCCTATTTGTGTTTTCCTTCCCTAGTAGAGAATATTTAGAAGTGGCCGTCAGAGGAAAGTAAGCCTCTAGACTCCCTTGTAGTGCTGTTGCTTATTCTCCACTTAAAAATGAAATATAAGAAAATTAAACAGTCATTGACAAACAGAAGAATAAAATGTAAATATTCCTCTTGTCCTAGAATTGGTGGGATCAGGAGGTTGGAAGGGTGGGGATTTCAAAGAGTTAAAACAACAGACAAAATCATAAAGAGAAAGATGAATTATTTTGATTATGTAAAAATTAAAAACTTGTATAAGACAGATGCCATAAAAAAAATAAAAGGCAAATGACAAATTAGTAAAATGGCAAAGGGTTTATGACCTTAAATATGAAGAGCTTTTACAAAACAGTAAGACCAAGTATAGAGCCTAGTACCAAAATGAACAAAGCATAGGAACAGAGAAATCACTAATGAAGAAATTAAATGATCAATACATTTTTTTTCTTTTGCGGTACGCGTGCCTGTCACTGTTGTGGCCTCTCCTGTTGTGGAGCACAGGCTCTGGACGCGCAGGCTCAGCAGCCATGGCTCACGGGCCCAGCCGCTCCGCAGCATGTAGGATCTTCCCGGACCGGGGCACAAACCTGCGTCCCCTGCATTGGCAGGTGGACTCTCAACCACTGCGCCACCAGGGGAGCCCCGATCAATACATTTTTGTATTGCTAATAAAAAGATGAAAATTAAATATAGATTTTTTTTTCTCCCATCAAATTGACTGAGATGGAAAAACAAAGGTATTCTTTCTTGTCAATGGTAAGGTAAAATAAGCATTCTTTTTAAAAACTTGAGATATAATTCATATATCATAACATTCATCCTTTACAAATTCAGTAGATTTTAGTATACTTACAAGGTTGTACAATCATCACGACTGTCTAATTCCAGAACATTTTTATCATCACAAAAAGAAATCCCATTCCCATTAGCAGTCACTCCCATCTCCCTTTCCCCTGGCAACTACTAATCCACTTTCTGTCTCTACAGATTTGCTTATTCTGAATATCTCATGTAAATGGAATCATACAATATGTGGCCTTTTGTGTCTGGCTTCTCTCACTCAGCATAATGTTTTCAAGGTTTATCCATGTTGAAGCGTTGAAGTATGTATCAGTACTTCATTCCTTTTTTTTTCTTCCAGTTTTATTAATATATAATTGACATTAGCACTGTATAAAGTTTAAGGCATACAGCATAATGATTTTCCTTACATACATCATGAAATGATTATCACAGTAAGTTTAGAAAGCATCCATTATCTCATATAGATGCAACATTTTTAAAATAGAAAAAAAATTTTTTTCCTTATGATGAGAACTCTTAGGATTTATTCTCTTAACAACTTTCATATATAAAAGTGTTAATTATGTTTATCATGTTGTACATTACATCCCTAGTACTTATTTACCTTATAACTGGAAATTTGTACCTTTTGACTGCCTTCATCCATTTCCCCCTCCCCTCATTCCCCACTTCTGGTAACCACAAATCTGATCTTTTTTCTATGAGCTTGTTTATTTGGTTTCGAAGTATAATTGACTGACATGTTAGTTCCTGCTACACAACTTAGTGATTTTGTATTTCTATACATTTCAAAATGATCACCACAGTAAGTCTAGCTATGATCTGTCACCATATGAAGATATTACATAATTATTGACTATATTCTCCATACTGTACATTTCATACCTGTGATTCATTTATTTTTGCAAGTGGAAGTTTTTACTTCTTAATGTCCCTCACCTTTTTCTCTCTTTGCCTCAGCCCCTTCCCCTCCAGCAACCATCTGTTTGTTCTCTGTATCTATGACTGTGTTTGTTTTATGTTTGTTCATTTGTTTTGTTTTTACATTCCACATATAAGTGAAATCATTCAGTATTTGTTTTTCTGTCTGACTTAGTTCACTAAGCATAATACCCTCTACATCTATCCATGTTGTCACAAATGGCAAGATTGCATTCTTTTTTATGGCTGAGTAATATTCTATTATATATTTTATGTACATTTATTTATATATGTATGCTACATCTTCTTTATCCATTCATCTATTAGTCGTTTGCTTCCATATTTTGGCTATTGTAAATAATGCTGCAATGAACATAGAGGTCTGTATATCTTTTCTAATTAGTGTTTTTGTTTTCTTCAGATAAACACCCAGGAGTGGAATTGTTGGATTGTATGGTAGTTCTGTTTTTAATTTTTTGAGGAATCTCCATACTGTTTTCTATACTGGCTGTACCAATTCACATTCCCACCAAGAGTGTACAAGGGTTACACTTTCTCCACGTCCTCACTAACACTTATTATTTGTTGTCTTTTTGATAATAGCCATTCTGACAGGTGTGAGGTGATAGCTCATTGTCATTTTAATCTCTGATGATTAACGATTTTGAGCATCTTTTAACGATTTTGAGATGCCTGTTGGCCATCTGTGTGTCTTCTTTGCAAAAATGTTTATTCAGATCCTATGCCCATTTTTTAACTGGGTTGTTTGGGTTTTTTTGCTATGAGTTATATGAGTTGTTTGTATATTTTGAATACTAACTCATCAGATATATTGTTTACAAATATCTTCTCCCATTCAGTAGGTGGCCTTTTCATTTTTTCATAGTTTCCTTTGCTGTGCAAAAGCTTTTTAGTTTGATGTAGTCCCATTTGTTTGTTTTTACTTTTGTTTCCCTTGTCTGAGGAGACATATCCAAAAAAATATTACTAAGACCAATGTCTTAGTACTTCACTCCTTGTTATGGAAAATAATATTCTTACATTGATAATATCACATTTTCTTTATTCATTAATCAGTTGATGGACACTTGGGTTGTTTCCACTTTTTGGCTATTATGAATAATGCTTTTGTGAACATTCATGTACAAGTATTTTTTGTTTGTGTTTATGCATGTACATATGTTTTTAATTTTGGGGGGTATATACTTAAAAGCAGAATACTGGGTTATATGGTAACTCTATGTTTAACTTCCAGAGGAACTGCAAGACTGTTTTCCAAAGTGTTTATATCATTTTATATTCTTACCAGCAATATATAAGGATTCCAATTCCTCCACATTCTTGCAAACACTTGTTATGGTTTGCCTCTTTGAGTATAACCATCCTAATGGGTGTAAAGTGGTAACTCCTTATGGTTTTGATTTGGATTTCCCTAACGACTTATTATGTTGACCGTTTTCCATGTGCTTATTAGCCATTTGTATATCTTGTTTGGAGAAATGTTTATTCAAGTCCTTTGCCCATTTTCAAATTAGGTTGTCTTTTTATTGTTGCATTGTAACCGTTATTTATGTATTCTGGATATTAAACCCTTATCAGATACTTGATTTGCACATAATTTCTCCCATTCTGTGGGTTTTTTAACTTTCTTGATAATACCCTCTGATGCACAGAAGTTTTTAATTTTGATGAAGTCCAATTTATCTACTTTTGTTACTTACACCCTTGGTGTCATATATAAAAATCCACTATTAGGACTTCCCTGGCAGTCCAGTGGTTAAGACTCTATGCTCCCAATGCAGGGGGCATGGGTTCGATCCCTGGTCGGGGAACTAAAATCCCGCATGCCATGTGGTGTGGCCAAAAAAAAAAAAAAAAAAAAAAAAAAAATCCACTGTTAAATCCAAGGTCATATAGATTTACTCCTATGTTTTCTTCTAAGAGTGCTACGGTTTTAGCTCTTATATTTAGGTCATTGATTTATTTTGATTAGTTGAGGTAGGAAGGAGTCCAACTTAGCTTTGATTTTTTGTTTTTGTTTTTTGACATGTAGAAACCTAGTTGTCCTAACACCATTTGTTAAAGAAACTATTCTTTCCTCATTGAATGGACTTGGCACCTTTGTGCAAAATCAGTTGGCCATATCCACGCACTTATGGTCAATTAATCTACAACAAAGGAGGCAAGAATATATAATGGAGAAAAGACAGTCTCTTCAGTAAGCGGTACTGGGAAAACTGGACAGCTCCATGTAAAAGAATGAAATTAGAACATTTTCTAACATCATATACAAAAATAAACTCAAAATGGATTAAAGACCTAAACGTAAGACCAGGAACCATAAAACTCCTGAAGAAAATGTAGGCCAAACATCCTTTGACATAAGTTGTAGCAATATTTTTTTGGATCTGTCTCCTAAGGCAAAGGAAGCAAAAGCGAAAATAAACAAATGGGACCTAATTAAACTAAAAAGCTTTTGCACAGCAAAGGAAACCACCAACAAAACAAAAAGACAACCTATTGAATGGGAGAAGATATTTGTAAATGATAAGATCAATAAGGGGTTAATATCCAACATATATAAACAGCTCCAACAACCCAGGTCAAAAAATGGGCAGAAGACCTGAATAGACATTTTTCCAAAGGAGATATACAAACGGCCAACAGGCACATGAAAAGATGACCAACATCATTAATCATCAGAGAAATGCAAATCAAAACCACAATGAGATATCACCTCACACCTGTCAGAATGGCTATCACCAAAAAGACCGCAAAGAGCAAATGTTGGCAAGGATGTGGAGAAAATGTAACCCTTGTGCACTGTTGGTGGGAATGTAAATTGGTATAGCCACTGTGGAAAACGGTATGAGGGTTTCTCACAAAACTAAAAATAGAACTACCATATGATCCAGCAATTCCATTCCAGGGTATATATTCAAATAAAATGAAAACAAATACTGTATGCTAACACATATATATGGAATCTGAAAAAAAAAATGGTTATGAAGAACCTAGGGGCAGGACAGGAATAAAGATGCAGACATAGAGAATGGACTTGAGGACATGGGGAGGGGGAAGGGTAAGCTGGGATGAAGTGAGAGAGTGGCATGGACATATATACATTACCAAATGTAAAATAGATAGCTAGTGGGAAGCAGCTGCATAGCACAGGGAGATCAGCTCAGTGCTTTGTGACCACCTAGAGGGGTGGAATAGGAAGGGTGGGAGGGAGACACAAGAGGGAGGAGATATGGGGATATATGTATATGTATAGCTGATTCACTTTGTTATAAAGCAGAAACTAACACACTATTGTAAAGCAATTATACTCCAATAAAGATGTTAAAAAAAGAAAACACTAATTTGAAAAGATATATGCACCCCAATGTTCATAGCAGCATTATTTACAATAGCTAGGATATGGAAGCAACTTGTGTCCATCAACAGATGAATGGATAAAGAAAATGTAACACACACACACACTGGACTACTACTCAGTCTTAAAAAAAGAGTGAAATTTTGCCATTTGCAACAACATGGATGGAATTGGAGGGTATTATGCTTAGTGAAATAAGTCAGAGAAAGAGAAATACTATATGATAAAACTTATATGTGGAATTTAAAAAATAAAATAGTGGATATAACATAAAAGAAACAGACTTACAGACATAGAGAACAAACCAGAGGGGAGAGGAAAGCAGGGAGGGACAAGGTAGGGGTATTGGATTAAGTGGTACAAACTACTATGTGTAAAATAAATTAGCTACAAGGGTATATTATACAGCACAGGGAATATAGTCAATATTTTATAATGACTATAAATGGAACATAACCTTTAAAAATTGTGAATCAGTATTTTGTACACCTAAAACTTATATAATATTGTAAATCAACTATACCTCAAAAAAAATAATAAAGGTGTATTCAAACAAACAAACAAAAAAAAAAGCCACCTGACTGACTGACATGGTCCAAAGCTGTGGTTTTTAGATGTTTCAATGATTTGCATTTGATAAAAATTCAAACATATTTTACCCTAAGAAAACAATCACATGGCCATAGATGCATGGGTTTATTTCTGGACTCTCTATTCCATTGGTTTATATGTTTATCCTTATGTCGTACCACGCTGTTTTGATTACTGTAGCTTTCCATAAGTTTTGAAGTGTGAAGTGTAAGTCCTTTGATTTTGTTCTCTTTTTCAAGATTGTTTTGGCTATTCTAGGCCCCTTGAAAATCCACATGAATTTGAGGATCAGCTTTTCCATTTCTGCCCAAAAAGTTGTGGAGTTTTGATAGGGATTATGTTGAATCTGTAGACTGCTTTGTATAGTATTAATATTTTAACATTAAGTCTTCCTATCTATGATCAAGAGATGTTTTTCCTTTTATTTAATTTCTTTTTTTTTAAAGGATCTTTTTTTTTTTTTAGATGTTGCGGGTAAGAGTTTATTAATTAATTTATTTTTGCTGCGTTGGTGTTGGGTCTTTGTTTCTGTGCGAGGGCTTTCTCTAGTTGTGGCAAGTGGGGGCCACTCTTCATCACGGTGTGCGGGCCTCTCACTATCACAGCCTCTCTTGTCGTGGAGCACAGGCTCCAGACGCACAGGCTCAGTAGTTGTGGCTCATGGGCCTAGTTGCTCTGCGGCGTGTGGGATCTTCCCAGACCAGGGCTTGGACCTGTGTCCCCTGCATTAGCAGGCAGATTCTCAACCACTGCGCCACCAGGGAAGCCCTATTTAATTTCTGTCAGCAATATTTATTATACAAGTCTTTCACTGCCTTGGTTAAATTTATTCCTAAATATTTTATTCCTTTGGATGCTATTGTAAATGTAATTATTTTCGTAATTTCCTTTCAGGATTTTTCATTGCTAATTTATAGAAACAACTGATTTTTGTATGTTGAGCTTGTACCCTGAAATCGCTGAATTTGCTTATTAGCTCTAGTAGTGGTTTGTGTGTGTGTGTATTCTTTGGGAATATATGTACATTTATATATATATAGGTATAGATAGATAATCTGTATATAATCATGTCATCTTTGACATAATCATGTCATCTCTGTAGATAATCATGTCATCTATGAATAGAGATAGTTTTACTTTTTCCTTTCCAATATGTATGTCTTTTATTTCTTTTTCTTGTCTAATTGATCAGGCTACAACTTCCAGTACAATGTTGAGTAGCTGCAGTGAAAACAGCATCTTTGTCTTGTTCCTGAGCTTCAGGGGAAAGTTTTCAGGATTTCACTATTGAGTATGATGTTAGCTGTTTTTCATAAAAGTACTTTATCATGTTGAGAAATTTTACTTCTCTTCTTAGTTTTCTGAGTGTTTTTATCATGAAAGGGTGTTGGATTTTGTCAAGTTCCTTTTCAATGTCAGTTATGACCGTGTCAGCTTTTCCCCTTGTCCTTTAATGTCATGTTGCATAGATTGATTTTCTACTGTTGAACTACTCTTCCATTCCTGAGATAAATCCCACTTGGTCATGATGTATAATCCTTTTAACAGTTTGCTAGTATTTCATTGAGGATTTTTGTATCTACCAGCTACCCAAACCACCCCACCCCAGGGTACTGAAGTCTTTGTGGTCTTCAGATCTAATGATTTTCTTTAATCCTTATGCAGTCAAAACTCTTGGCCATTCCTTCCTTTGATATTGGTTACTGTTGACTCCTTTCTCCCTGAAATACTCTTTCTTCTTGGTTTCTGAGGCATTACACCCTCCTGTTTTCTCTCTCATTTCTAGGTACTCCTCCATCTCCACTGGAGATTCTGATCATCCTTTAAGCGTTTTTTTTTTTTGTTTTTTTTGTTGCTGTTGTTTTTGTTTTTGTGGTATGCGGGCCTCTCACTGTTGTGGCCTCTCCCGTTGCAGAGCACAGGCTCCAGACGTGCAGGCTCAGTGGCCATGGCTTATAGGCCCAGCTGCTCCGTGGCATGTGGGATCTTCCCGGACAGGGGCACAAACCCGTGTCCCCTGCATCGGCAGGCGGACTCCCCACCACTGCGCCACCAGGGAAGCCCCCCTTTGTTTTATTTCTTAGGATCCTTTGGAAGATCTCGGTGAGTCCATTCACACTCAAACTTCAGTGATCCTTTTTATGCCAGCAATTCCCAAGTCAATGTCTCTAGATGAGGCCTCCTCTGACCTACATTTGGAGCTACCTCCTGAACAACTCCTCTGGAATGTCCCACAGGTAGTTAAATACCCAACAGGACTCACAGGTCTTTCATGTTCAGGCCTCTGCTTACCTTTGCAGGAAAATGTTAAGGGGCATTTCAGTCTTAAGGAAAGAGGTACAGCATTCATTACATTTGAATCTCAGTTATGTTGGTTTCTAGCTCTTCATGCTTGAGAGAATTCCTTAGCTTCTTCCATGTGTTTCTCTTGCTTCATTTGTAATGTGGGGACAATACTTGGTATGAAGATTAACAATAATGAAAAATGATAATGTATGTAAAGGTCTTGACCCATGTTAAGTTCTAAATAAATGGCAGCTATTTAGTAATAGTATTGGTCAGACATACAAGGGAATAGAAAATAATACTAGCTGTCCATCGTTTCTACTGACACTGACTTAAGCTTCCATCCATTTTTATGCTGGGTGGGACTTGAGCAGCAGATACCAGATGAAGAGTACTGGAGCCTTGCTCTGGGTCCCATTTGGGGATTTATCTCTATAATAAGATCATCTTTTTATTGTTAAGCCCCTTTTGGTTAGTGATCCAAAACTGGATGTTATTCTGCTGTATAGAAAGCTGTATTTATTAATTAGTGTGTTTTTATACTCATTGCTTGCCTTGAGGTGATCATCCATCCACTGATTTTTATTTAAGTACTAGTGGTTTTCTACTTCCTCTGTCTTTGTGCTTCAAATTCTGGCTTTACCATTCATGAAACAGAATGGGAAATAGATTCATTAAAAATCAGATTAGAATTTGTTACAAGAGAAAGCTGGGAAGTCTCTGCATTTAGTGCTTTGAAATGATGAATTGCTTTGTTTAAATATTAAGACACCATCAATGAAATATTTATGCATCATTTGCCTATTTAAATATCAATTCAATAATCAATTATTTAAGCTCTGATAAGTACCTGAAATCTTTCAATCAAGATCAAAGGAACTTTTAAGTTTGAATAAGGTATTGTACTGGAAATTTTACTATCTTTCTAAGGTTCACTTTAAAAACCAGGTGCCTGTTTTATGTGAGTTCTTTGCTAAAATAATTTTTAAATGGCTTAAAAGTCACTTGGACTTTTTTTTTTTCAAATTATCTTCTCCCAGTCCCTTAACATAAGGAAAGGGTGCCCTAACTTTGGGTGCAATTATTGTATTCAAGTTTTAGTAACTTCATTCATTCATTTCTAAACTGTAAATGGAAGAAAAGTACATATTTTGTAAGACCTACCTCGATACGTATGCGTTGATGAAAGGAATGATTTTGAAATGCCGGTTTTCACGTCCCAAGCTCTTCAGCGTTTGAAGAGTTAAATCCGGGGTTGGCTTCCGTCCCTAACCCGGGAAGCCACTAGGGCTCGGAGCGCGACCTCCGCTGTTAACCCTCTGGGCCAACCGGCCCCCCAAAGGCGCCGGAACCGCTGGATTCCGGCCGAGGGGCGGGCCCACTCTGCCTGGCTTCTCCCGCGACCCCGCCCCTGCGCCGGCACCGCCGCGGCCTCCCTGGTAGTTGCTCGCGATGATGCAAACACTCACTTCCAGCATCCACTCCCCACAGAGGCCGCGGAGCCGGCGCCTGCCGGGCGCGCCGCCGAGCCGCGCGCCATGGGCAACATCCAGAAGAAGCTGACTGGCAAGAGCGAGGGCGGCAGGCGGCCGCAGAGGGGCGCGCCGCGGCGGGGCCGGGCGCCGGAGGCCGGCGCGGACAAGCGGCACCGGCCGCGGGCCCCGGCGACGGCGGGCGGCTCCAATGGGCACCCGGGCGGCGGGCGGCGCTCGGGGGGCCCCGCGGCCAGCGCGCCCCCTAGTCCCGGCGCGTTCCCCGGACCTGGCGCGCCGCCGGCGCCCGCCGCCCCAGTCGGCCCCGCCGGCCTGAAGAGCCAGGGCAACGAGCTCTTTAAAAACGGGCAGTTCGCCGAGGCGGCTCTCAGGTACTCGGCGGTGATCGCGCAGCTGGAGCCTACAGGTGAGTGAGCTTCGCCCGCGGGGTCCCTGTCCCCTCGGGCTGCGGCTCGCGGGACCTAAAGGGGCCACCGCGGGAGAGGCGCGGGCCACCTCCCGATTGACAGGCGCTCGCCCTGTAGGTTCCTTCCCAGTAACCGAGGGCAGGGCGGGAGCGACTCCACCTCCGGGAGCTGTACCTCGGAACGCGTAGCGTGTGCCCGGGCGGGGCACGGTTGCAGCGGTCCCTTACGGGCTTGGCCTCTATGGCCACTGCGGGCACAGGGAGGTCCTCGGAGCTGCATTAGCAGCGGGGTGTAGGACTGCAGTGCCGCGGGAGACCTCAGCTGTCTGCTGAACTGTGATTTCGCTAATGGATTTTAACTGTATTTAATTAAATGTGATTTTAGGAAGTGGAAATGCAGATGATCTAAGTATCTTATATTCAAATAGAGCAGCATGTTACCTAAAAGACGGAAATTGCAGTGGCTGCATTCAAGATTGTAACAGGTAAGCTGCCCGTTTTCAACTTTGTCAAGAGATTATTATTTCACTGTGATGAATGCAGTATTTAATATACTAAATTTTCTGCATAAGAGTCTAATTAAGACATTTAAGATGTATTAATTGGTTAACACATAAAACTCGTAAATCCTTTCACATATATGAAGACAATTATAGAAGATTGTGCAAACTTTTTTCACTTCCACTGCTATCACGTTAATTCATACTCTTTTTCACATCAGTCTCAGAGTACTGGAGAAGCCTTCTAACTAGTCTCTCTGCGTCCTCCAATCCACTGTGGCATCAGAATAGCTTTTCCTGAAGCATTATTTTGTGCAGACTGTTTCAGCGGGTGTTCAGTGGCTCTGTATGGTCTTCTAGATAATTATAACCTCCTCTGTCACCACACTGCCCCCCAAAAAAGCTTTCTCCTCCCATTTGGTTCACATCTATAATGCCCTCTGTACATCTTTGCTTTTCAGAAATCCTTCCTCTTCAGCTTCCCCATCCTCTCTGCTTTCCTGATCACCTCAGGCTCTGGTCATCTGCATGGCTGTAATGCTTGCACTGTCACTCTCACACCTGTAGGTACTTATGTCATCCACTGCATTGGATTTTAAGCTCCCTGAGGTCAAGAATCATGTATTATAGGGTTGCATCCCTCAAGCACATTAGTCACCCATGGTACTCAACAAGTTACATACTGAGATGGATGAATATATTTACATGAATAAAAAGTATCATTTTACCATTAAATAATAAGCCTGCTTCAGGAGCCCTTTGGAAAGAAGCTACTGTTAGTGCATCTAAAAAATAAGAAGCCATATGTACTGGTTTAACCTTCACAGTTGTGGTTTACTCCTGTAGTCTGGTATAATTGTTAATATCATCCCCTTTCACTCTCAGAAGCCCTAGTTTGGACAGTAGCATGTGTGGACACCTTGATTATAAGGTAAACAGTTTTTTTTTCCATTGATAGTATCAGTTTATTGATATGGATAAAATCTTGCTGGTATCTGTGCCTGCAGTTTAAAAAGAAGGCCGTGAGCTGCTTGGATTTTTTGCCGATTTTACATATTCATATTTAAAATCAATAATATTTATATTCACATTGGTCTGACTCTAGACCCCACCTACTGCTGTGCTATCTCACACTAGCTAATTGTTAGGTTTTCAGGATCTTGTGAGTTGGTTGAAGTCAAGTTGGTAGTTGAAATCTGCCATGGTTGGAGTACTACTATAATACCATGAAAATTGGCAAATGCCCCAAACCTGGGCCTCTTTTCTCAGGAGAGCCGGTTGTTACACATTCACCGCTGCCCATAACTAACAACAAGACCACGTGTATTTGCAGATTATGAGGCACGTTGTGATTTGCAGCTAAGAACCTTTCAGTTCAAGTGTGTGATGGTAATATATTACCCTTCAGACTTGGTCTTCCTTCAGTGAGTGAGTTCAGGACTCTAGTTACAAACAGTGGACTCACTTTATCCTTAAGTGAGAGTAAGGTGGCAGACATTTTCTTGCTAAAATGTGTTGTTTCAGTGTAGACCCAGGAGGAAGTCACAGAGGAGACTCTGGGGTCAGGAGTGGGGGTGGTCGCTAGAATGGAGGTTTGCCCTGGAGGAGAGCGGGGGAGATTGCCTGCAGGGGAGGGAGGGAGGGAGGTGGGTGGTGGTTTAGGTAAGGTGTCCTTAGTTAAGAGCTGTGTTCTAGGCTGAGGAATCTGGTTCTGCTGGTCAGTACTGACCTTTCTAGAAGCCGACCTACTTAGATGTTTTCTTTGATACCTGGTGTATGAGTCTTAGCATAAGGAGCATGGTGTGATTTTACGCCAAAGCAGCGATTCTCAAACTCATTTCAGTGTCAGGGAAACCATGATTTACTTATGTGAACATGTTGAAATATGGCTGTATTTAAACATGTATAAACTAGGAACCAATTATTAGCAGAAGGATGACTGTTTTCTCTTCACCTGAAAAAGATTACATACATTTTAAAGGGAGCCTATTTTTTAGTTTTTCAGTTAATTATCTTTGCTCCTTGGAGAGTTGTTTCCTGTTGCAGGAGCACTTATTACAAAACAAGTGGTTGCAGCATTCAAACAGCGAAAAAGAAAAACTGCCCAGGGCAGTTTAAAATAAGGGAGAGGGGGAACCTATGAAATACCTTTGTATGCATTTTTGGGGAAAAGTCTTTGATTTTAAGTGTCTACACTCCTGGGGCCTACTCTGAAGCACTTCCCTTGAGCTCTTTCCCAGGGGCTTATGGAGAGCAGCTGCTGGGAGCCTGAGGCTGTTTGAGGAGCTCAGTGGCTGCAGGCCCTGCCCTCTCCTCCCCTGAGCATCTCCAGGTTTCTAGGTTAGGCTTCCAGGTGAAGCATGAAACAGGGTTATGACACCTAAGAAAAGTTTAAAACCAAATGATTTTAAACAATAAAACAATTTCTAGAAATAATTCTAGAATTATTTCTAGAAATTCTAGAATTATTTCTAGAAATTACTTGTCATTCTCATAATTGCTTATCAGCTAAAAGAAGAATCTTCACTGTTCCCATCTGTCAGAGAATCTTTTTGGGTTATCCAAACCACATCAAAAATCTTTCACTGATTTTCCATTGAGGGTATTCTGACAGAATCAAGATGAATGAATGTTGCCTAGTAATTCTCTGCTTTTTCTCATCTTTGTTGCTCACAGACGGACTTGAAATTAGAAGACGATGTGTTAACTTGAATACTTAAGCTTTTGTAAACTCTGGTTTAAAAGTTCTCTGTGTTTGTTTTTATGAATGGATGTGCTTTTTTTTTTTCTTTTTTTCTTCTAGTGGAATTCTCACTTAAAAGGTCACATTCATTTTCAGGACTGCGGTTAAAGAGAAAAAACCTTGCATTTACTTGGTTGGGCAATGCTAAAAATTAAATGCATCATCTCATTCAGTTTTAGATTCCACGCCTACCTCAGGTCTCTCTTGTGGATAAATAGCACCTTGGGTGTTGGAAGTCTTTGGTAAAATGGGGGTAGTCTTGTGTTTGTGACCTATATTTATAATCACTGTGTAGTTAATATTCCCTACGCATTTAACTAAGGTAGATTTAAGGCAGTGGTACAGATGCCCAGAAACCTGTTTTCTAGTGTTTGAGTGTTTTTAATAGACTTTAATTTTATTTTTAAAATAACTTTACTGGTCACAAGAGTAATACATACCTATTATACAAAAAAATCTTAAAACCCAGCACAACGCAAAGGAGATCATTAAAATCATCCCCAATCCTAACACTCAGGCAAAGCAAAATTGGTTATTTTTCAAAGAAATGAAGCTAATTAGGTTTAATGACATTTCTAGAACAAATTCTATGATACACAGCTGAGGAACACACCCAGTTGAGTATCTGTACGACGTAGAGCAGCGGTCCCCAGCCTTTTTGGCACCAGGGACCAGTTTCGCGGAAGACAACTTTTCCTCGGATTGGGGGGATGGTTCAGGAAGTAATGCAAGGGGCTGCGAAGATGGGGAGCGGCAGATGAAGCTTCACTTGCTCACCCACTGTTCACCTCCTGCTGTGCAGCCCGGCTCCTAACAGGCCGTGGACTGGCACCGGTCCGTGGCCCCGGGGTTGGGCATCCCTGAATGGCAGGTGACTCTGAGTTCCTTTATCTGTGGTGCTCTTGTTTCTGTTCGTGGTAGAAAGAGTGTAGGCCCTGCAGGTTCATTTGGGAGGGGTTTGCCGAGTCCCTCCAGTGGCCTGGCAGTGATCTAGGCACTGGGATACAGTGATGATCAGCTCCCGCAACGCCAGTGCTTTCCTGCAGCTTAAATTCAGAAGAACGGGCACGTGGGCAGACTGCTCCCTGTGTCTCTCCATTTCCTCACCTGCAACATGAACATGTTACTATTTACCTTGCAGGCTTGTTGTGACATTAGATGAGAATGTCTGCAGAGACTAGCAATGGCAGATGTTGTCGGAGCTTCCTCCTTCCAGATCACTGTAGACAGGAATAGACAGCAGATCTCTAGGACTGTTGGGGAAAAAGTCAAGAAGCCCTCACTCGTGCTTTTCCTGAAGCAAGTTAAATGTCTGATATATAAAATGCTCATGCATAAGAATTAGCAAACCTTTATCCCCACTGTGGGCAGTCTGGCACAGAGATTTGTTAGTGGATTATAGCTCTTCGTAGGATCTCTGCACGGAGTACTTCTTTACAGTTTCAGTTGATTTTGTTAAAACTAAGAGTACAATAGTTTTCATTCATAAATACAATCTTTTGATTGTATTCTTTGTTTCAGAACATAATGAAGTGCCTTAAGTAGTGAGGTAGCTTTAAGCAGTTACTTCAGACAAAACCAAGGAACATAACCTTGAAATACATCTCTAGTGATATTGGAAATGCTTCACGGACTAAAAAGTACAAGGTGAAAATTCATGACTTGCAAGAAATCATTGGGTACTTACTCCCTTGATTTCCTCGGGTCTATGTTTGAAGCCCTTTGGCAGCGAGTAAATCATAATCACCTGTATTAAGTTTTGGAGAGCTTATTTTCAAAATGCAGTGTAGGTTTTGTGGTTCTGTGCTAAGTGCCTTATTAAATACATAGGTGCAAATAAAAATTTTCCTTTTAATCTGTCAATAACAAGAACCTGTTGAAAGCCTACTCTGTGCTTGGTGCCATGATGGGCTCTGCTAGTACACAGGGGAGTGGGAGGGAGGGCACCGCCTGCTGTCAGGGAGTTCAGTCTCACTGGGGGAAAGAGTAAATGCCAAAGGGCTTCGATACTGTTTTAAAAGAAAGGAAGTAACCACAGATTTGATTGCTCTGCTACTCTGGGTTTGCCTTTCTGGTATATTGCCAGATCCCCAAGGTAAAATATCAGATATGAATGCATGTGAGAGTCCAGTCCTATCGGATACATTCAGTTAGTGTAAGTAAGGGAGTAATTTTCAAAACAAATGACAGTGTAATATTTCTGTCTCCTTTAGGGCTCTGGAACTTCGTCCATTCTCAATCAAGCCTCTTCTTCGACGAGCGATGGCCTATGAAACTTTAGAGCAGTATCAGAAAGCTTATGTGGATTATAAAACAGTGTTGCAGATAGACTGCGGAATCCAGATAGCAAATGACAGTGTTAACAGGTAACCTGATCAGAGACAGCCGCCTGAGGTCTAGTTGTTTTCTAATGGAATGAGATTTTATTTTCCTCCCCTCCTTCAAGAACGATGTCAAAGTGTAGACGTGTTCTTCGTTATTGGCATTACATGAATGATTGTCTTCTTTCATTCCTTCAAAACCAAATGGTTTTGATGGATGTCTTCATGGGCCTGCTAGATATTTGTGTTATGTGCCCTTTAAATAGACACTCATCTAGGATGAGTATTAACTTAAAATGGCAAAATAGCACAGAATTTGGTTTTAATTTATATTATGACCTATTTACCCCCCGGGTGAGAATGGGAAGGTAAGAATTTCCAGACTTCATAAATTGCTTTCAGGTGAACTTTGAAAATTACTACTTGGATAACATTTCTAGGTATGTAGAATATTTTCTGATCCCATTTGTCCAAAGTATAATTTCTTCCAAGTATGTGTATATTACACGGAGCCTTGTGTTGGTCTAGTGTACCATGCCCCACTCCCCACAAAAAGACAGAAAGGGGAAAAAAAAAATGACATAGCCTCTGTCTTTAAGTAAACTAGAACATAGCTAGGGGGAACAACTTAACATAAGACAGATTCTCCCCAAGTGTGAACATTAGTGAGGTGGGGATCACAGAGAGGTGAGGCTGCCTCTGTCTGTGTGGGCCACAGTTGTTGGAGAGGTGAAGGGCGTTGAGAGACCACGAGGGGACCTTGAACAAAGCTATGGAAAATGAGAATGGCAGGTTTCAGATTAATTCCTTTTTTGAGATCCTGCCTTACCTCCCCACCTGGTCCCGCTGCACTTTGGAGAAAAACTCTTGGAAAGATCCGTGTGGAGAGTGGGCAGCCATTCCTTGGTGCTTCTACTCTGTGGTCGCTCAGGACCTGTCTGGTCCCAGCCTTTCCGGAAGTAAAGGGTAGATATTGGTTATTGGATCTGAGTGGAACCAGATGGAACCATGGGCATTCACGGCTTGGTCTCCATCCTGTAAAATCAGGCGTGCCACTGAGAGCTCTCCAAGCCTTTTCTCCTGCTGCACAGCTGCCTCGCTGCACGTCATCTGCTGCCTCCTCATATGTGTCTGAAGGCTCTTCTTCCCCCTTTTTGTTTGGTTAATTCCTTCTTGTCCCGAAGAAGAGGACTTTCCCTGATCCACCATCTCCCCAGCACACGTGCCCTTCAGGCTCCTCTCCTACCACCTATGCCTTCTTTCCATATTGTTTGTAAATTCTCTGCCTTCTCTTTTTGTAAAGTTCTTTTTCTCTTATTCTTCTAGGAGTTCCTGGAGGTCGGGGTTGTGTTTTATCTGTCTCTGTAGTTGCGGTACTTTGTACAGTAGGCATCCTCAGTAAAATTGTGTGGAATGAATGCATTCTCCAACAGACAGAGCGTGGCTCACCCCATGCTGTGGAATTCTGCTCTTAATTTGCCCATCCTCTGTGTGGGAGTCTCCGAGATGGTTGGGGAAAGTAGGATCTTCTCCCAGGGTTAGGGGTTCTCATGAAACAAAGAAGCATCTGACAGAGAGACAAGGGGCCTGTTGAGGAGGTGTTTTAGGAAATCTGGTTCATAATGATAGGCTGAATGGTCTGAAGGGAGGAATTTATGTCTGAAAGACTGGGCATTCACATTTCTGAACCTTCTGCATTATACTTTGTTAAAAAATTGAAGTAAAATTCACATAGCAGCTAAATTAACTATTTTAAGGTGTACAATTTAGTGGCCTTTAGTACACTCACAGTGTTGTACAGCCACCACCTTTAACTAGTTCCAAAATATTTCATCCCCAAAGGGAAACTCTGTCCCCCTTAAGCAGCCACTCCTCATCCTCCCTTTCCAAGCACCTGATCTGCTGTCTCTATGGATTTACCCTTTCTGGATAGTTCATATAAATAGAATCATACAATATGTACCTTTGGCGTCTGGCTTATTTCACTTAGCATAATGTTTTCAAGGTTGGTCCGCGGTGTGGCATGTATGTTGACGTCATTTCTTTTTATGACTGAATAATATTCTGTTGTATGGATGTATCACATTGTGTTTATCCGTTCATCCGTTGATGGACCTTTCAGCTGTTTGCACCATTTGGCTGTTGTGAATAGTGCTGCTCTGAACATTCACGTGCAAGGTTCTGTTTGCATACGTGTTTCCAGTTCCTTTTGGCGTACACCTAGGCATGGAATTGCTGGGTCATATGGTAATTCTGTTTAGCTTTTTGAGGATTGTATTGTAATTTTTATATGTACTCAAGAAGGTTCTTTTACACAAATTGACTTTTAAGACTCATTCATTTTTTTTAATTGAATGGCTCTTGCTGATACATCGTTTTATAAGATGAGGAGGCTTTGTCTGGTTTTGCCACATGTATCTTCGATAAAATACCCATTTAGAAAATTTCACTATACCTTTTCATGAATCCCATATTTATGCTTGCTTTGCCACCAAAGCCACAGCAGCTTTTTTTCTTCTTAAATTTAAACATCTGTGCCTATTTTGTATGTGTCTTCCATTAACCATATCCCTCCCCAGGAATCTTACGTGTTACATTTCCCTGCATCTACTTATTTATTCCCAGGCAACACATCATCTCTTTTCAGCTGCTGCTTCCTTACCTCTCTGCTGGTAATACAAGTTTTGCTTGAAAATTCTTTTATTCTAAAATTTTCTTTCTTTTTCTTCTGCTGCTGTGGGTGGTTGTACATTTATTTTTTCAAATTTATTTTTTACACTAAAATATATGAGATGTGGTTATCATAGCCAAAGATCACTATTGAAATTTCGGTTTATGAAATTGCAGGGAAAGTGTATGTATTACATTTGCCTCTATATATAAATATAAAATTTTTTTCACAGAAAAAGTACTACTGAGCTAACTAATTGGAATGCATTCTACTAATTACCAGTAACTACTATCAGTCTTGGAGACCACCTTTTTAAAATTATTTATTTATTTTTAACATCTTTATTGGAGTATAATTGCTTTACAATGGTGTGTTAGTTTCTGCTTTATAACAAAGTGAATCAGCTATACATATACATATGTCCCCATATCTCCTCCCTCTTGAGTCTCCCTCCCTCCCACCTATCCCACCTCACTAGGTGGTCACAAAGCACTGAGCTGATCTCCCTGTGCTATACAGCTGCTTCCCACTAGCTAGCTATTTTACATATGGTAGTGTATATATATCCGTGCCACTCTCTCACTTCATCCCAGCTTACCCTTCTCCCTCCCCGTGTCCTCAAGTCCATTCTCTACTTCTGCATCTTTATTCCTGTCCTACCCCCAGGTTCTTCAGAAGCTTTTCTTTTTTTTTTTTTTTAATTTAGATTCCATATATATGTGTTAGCATACCGTATTTGTTTTCCTCTTTCTGACTTACTTCACTCTGTATAACAGACTCTAGGTCCATCCACCTCACTACAAATAATTCAATTTTGTTTCTTTTTATGGCTGAGTAATATTCCATTGTATATATGGAATATTTTATCCACATCATCTTTATCCATTCATCTGTCAGTGGACACTTCGGTTGCTTCCGTGTTGTGGCTATTGTACATAGAGCTGCAGTGAACATTGTGGTACATGTCTCTTTTTGAATTATGGTTTTCTCAGGATATATGCCCAGTAGTGGGATTGCTGGGTCATATGGTAGTTCTATTTTTAGTTTTTTAAGGAACCTCCATACTGTTCTCTATAGTGGCTGTATCTATTTACATTCCCACCAACAGTGCAAGAGGGTTCCTTTTCTCCAAACCCTCTCCAGTATTTATTGTTTGTAGATTTTTTGATGATGGCCATTCTGACTGGTGTGAGGTGATACCTCATTGTAGTTTTGATTTGCATTTCTCTAATGATTAGTGATGTTGAGCATCCTTTCATGTGTTTGTTGGCACTGTATATCTTCTTTGGAGAAATGTCTGGTTTTTTTAATTTTAATTTTTGTTTTTGTTTCCAGTTCTCTAGGAGGTGGGTCAAAAAGGATCTTGCTGTGATTTATGTCATAGAGTGTTCTGCCTATGTTTTCCTCTAAGAGTTTTATAGTGCCTGGCCTTACATTTAGGTCTTTAATCCATTTTGGGTTTATTTTTGTGTATGGTGTTAGGGAGTATTCTAATTTCATTCTTTTACATGTAGCTGTCCAGTTTTCCCAGAACCACTTATTAAAGAGGCTGTCTTTTCTCCATTGTATATTCTTGCCTCCTTTATCAAAAATAAGGAGACATAGGTGCGTGGGTTTATCTCTGGGTTTTCTATCCTGTTCCATTGATCTGTATTTCTGTTTTTGTGCCAGTACCATACTGTCTTGATTACTGTAGCTTTGTAGTATAGTCTGAAGTCAGGGAGCCTGATTCCTCCAGCTCCATTTTTCATTCTCAAGATTCCTTTGGCTGTTCGGGGTCTTTTGTGTTTCCATACAAATTGTGAAATTTTTTGTCCTAGTGCTGTGAAAAATAACATTGGTAGTTTGATAGGGATTGCATTGTATCTGTAGATTGCTTTGGGTAGTATAGTCATTTTCACAATGTTGATTCTTCTAATCCACGAACATGGTATATCTCTCCATCTGTTTGTATCATTAATTTCTTTCATCAGTGTCTAATAGTCTTCTGCATACAAGTCTTCTGTCTCCTTAGGTAGGTTTATTCCTAGGTATTTTATTCTTTTTGTTGCAGTGGTAAATAGGAGTGTTTCCTTAATTTCTCTTTCAGATTTTTCATCATTAGTGTATAGCAATGCCAGAGATTTCTGTGCATTAATTTTGTATCCTTATACTTTACCAAATTCATTGATTAGCTCTAGTAGTTTTCTGGTAGCATCTTTAGGATTCTCTATGTATAGTATCATGTCATCTGCAAACAGTGACAGCTTTACTTCTTTTCTGGTTTGGATTCCTTTTATTTCTTGTTCTTCTCTGATTGCTGTGGCTAAAACTTCCAAAACTATGTTGAATAACAGTGGTGAGAGTGGGCAACCTTGTCTTCTTCCTGATCTTAGTGGAAATAGTTTCAGTTTTTCACTACTGAGGACGATGTTGGCTGTGGGTTTGTCATATATGGCCTTTGTTATGTTGAGGTAAGTTCCATCTGTGCCTACTTTCCAGAGGGTTTTAATCATAAACGGGTGTTGAATTTTGTTGAAAGCTTTTTCTGCATCTATTGAGAGGATCATATGGTTTTTATTCAGTTTGTTAATATGGTTTATCACATTGTTTGATTTGCGTATATTGAAGAATCCTTGCATTCCTGGGATAAACCCCACTTGATCTTGGTGTATGATACTTTTTTGTTGTTTGTTTGTTTGTTTTTTTGCTGTACGCGGGCCTCTCACTGTTGTGGCCTCTCCCGTTGCAGAGCACAAGCTCCAGACGCGCAGGCTCAGTGGCCATGGCTCACGGGCCTAGCCGCTCTGCGGCATGTGGGATCTTCCCGGACCAGGGGAAGAACCCGTGTCCCCTGCATCGGCAGGCGGACTCTCAACCACTGCGCCACCAGGGAAACCCAAGTGTATGATCCTTTTAATGTGCTGTTGGATTCTGTTTGCTTATATTTTGTTGAGGATTTTTGCATCTGTGTTCATCAGTGATATTGGCCTGTAGTTTTCTTTCTTTGTGACATCTTTGTCTGGTTTTGGTATCAGGGTGATGGTGGCCTCGTAGAATGAGTTTGGGAGTGTTCCTCCCTCTGCTATATTTTGGAAGAGTTTGAGAAGGATAGGTGTTAGCTCTTCTATAAATATTTGATGGAATTCGCCTGTGAAGCCATCTGATCCTGGGCTTTTTTTTGTTGGAAGATTTTTGATCACAGTCTCAGTTTCAGTGCATGTGATTGGTCTGTTTATATCTTCTGTTTCTTTCTGGTTTAGTCTCAGAGGGTTGTGCTTCTCTAAGAAATTGTCCGTTTCTTCCAGTTTGTCCATTTTATTGGCATAGAGCTGCTTGTAGTAATCTCTCATGAACTTTTGTATTTCTGCGGTGTCAGTTGTTACTTCTCCTTTTTCACTTCTAATTCTATTGATTTGAGTCTTCTCCCTTTTTTTCTTGATGAGTCTGACTAATGGTCTAACAATTTTGCTTATCTTCTCAAAGAACCAGCTTTTAGTTTTATTGATCTTTGCCATCGTTTCCTTCATTTCTTTTTCATTTATTTCTGATCTGATTTTTATGATTTCTTTCCTTCTGCTAACTTTGCGGGGTTTTTTGTTCTTCTTTCTCTAATTGCTTTAGGTGTAAGATTAGGTTGTTGGAGATGTTTCTTCTTTCTTGAGGTAGGATTGTATTGCTATAAACTTCCCTCTTAGAACTGATTTTGCTGCATCCCATAGGTTCTGGGTCTTCGTGTTTTCATTGTCATTTGTTTCTAGGTATTTTTTGATTTCCACTTTGATTTCTTCAGTGATCTCTTGGTTATTAAGTAGTGTACTGTTTAGCCTCCATGTATTTGTATTCTTTACAGATTTTTTCCTGTAATTAATATCTAGTCTCATAGTATTGTGGTCAGAAAAGATACTTGATACGATTTCAATTTTCTTAAATTTACCAAGCCTTGATTTGTGACCCAAGATATGATCTATCCTGGAGAATGTTCCATGAGCACTTGAGAAGAAAGTGTATTCTGTTGTTTTTGGATGGAATGTCCTATAAATATCAATTAAGTACATCTTGTTTAATGTATCATTTAAAGCTTGTGTTTCCTTATTTATTTTCATTTTGGATGATCTGTCCATTGGGTGGGGTGTTAAAGTCCCCTACTATGATTGTGTTACTGTCTATTTCCCCTTTTATGGCTGTTAGCATTTGCCTTATGTATTGAGGTGCTCCTATGTTGGGTGCATAAATATTTACAATTGTTATATCTTCTTCTTGGATTGAGCCCTTGATCATTATGTAGTGTCCTTCTTTGTCTCTTGTAACAGTCTTTATTTTAAAGTCTATTTTATCTGATATGAGAATTGCTGCTCCAGTTTTCTTTGGATTTCCACTTGCATGGAATATCTTTTTCCATCCCCTTTCAGTCTGTATGTGCCCCTAGGTCTGAAATGGGTCTCTTGTAGACAGCATATATATTGATCTGTTTTGGTATCCATTCAGCCAGTCTTTGTCTTTTGGTTGGAGCATTTAATCCATTTACATTAAGGTAGTTATCGATATGTATGTTTCTATTACCCATTGTTTTTGGTTTGTTATTGTACGTCTTTTCCTTTTCTTGTGTTGCCTGCCTAGAGAAGTTCCTTTAGCATTTGTTGTAAAGCTGGTTTGGTGGTGCTAAATTCTTTCAGGTTTTGCTTGTCTGTAAAGGTTTTAATTTCTCCATCGGATCTGAATGAGATCCTTGCTGGGTACAGTAATCTTGGTTGTAGGTTTTTCCCTTTCATCACTTTAGATATGTCCTGCCACTCCTTTCTGGCTTGCAGAGTTTCTGCTGAAAGATCAGCTATTAACCTTATGGGGATTCCCTTGTATGTTATTTGTTGTTTTTCCCTTGTTGCTTTTAATATTTTTCTTTGTATTTAATTTTTGATAGTTTAATTAATGTGTGTCTTGGCATGTTTCTCCTTGGATTTATCCTGTATGGGACTCTCTGTGCTTCCCGGACTTGATTAACTATTTCCTTTCCCATATTAGGGAAGTTTTCAACTATAAACTCTTCAAATATTTTCCCAGTCCCCTTCTTTTTCTTTTCCTCTTTTGGGACCCCTATAATTCAAATGTTTGTGCATTTAATGTTGTCCCAGAGGTCTCTGAGACTGTTCTCGATTCTTTTCATTCTTTTTTCTTTATTCTGCTCTGCGGTAGTTATTTCCATCAGTTATCTTCCAGGTCACTTATCCGTTCTTCTGCCTCAGTTATTCTGCTATTGATTCCTTCTAGAGAATTTTTATTTCATTTATTGTGTTGTTCATCATTGTTTATTTGCTCTTTAGTTCTTCTAGGTCCTTCTTAAACGTTTCTTGTATTTTCTCCATTCTATTTCCAAGATTTTGGATCATCTTTACTATCATTATTCTGAATTCTTTTTCAGGTAGACTGCCTATTTCCTCTTCATTTGTTTGGTCTGGTGGGTTTTTACCTTGCTCCTTCATCTGCTGTGTGTTTCTCTGTCTTCTCAGTTTGCTTAACTTACTGTGTTTGGGGTTTCCTTTTCGCAGGCTGCAGGTTTGTAGTTCCCGTTGTTTTTGGTGTCTGCCCCCGGTGGCTATGGTTGGCTCAGCGGGTTGTGTAGGCTTCCCTGTGGAGGTGACTAGTGCCTGTGTTCTGGTGGATGAGGCTGGATCTTGTCTTTCTGGTGGGTAGGAACCACCTTTTTTTTGAAAACAGATTTTTCCCAAAGACATAATTCAGTTTTGTTTTAAAATCTAAGTATGATATTTTGTAAGTTTAAAGTGATAATCAGGGATGTTATCTCAATATTATGATAGCCATTAGCAAATATCATTAATACAAGGGCCCTTGTAGTAGACTCCAATATCCTATTCTTTCATCTTTATGCATATGAAAACAAAAAGAGTGGATAATTTTAGAGATGTAAAAAAACACAAGGTAAAGAGTATCTTAACCACAGGTAAATGTTTCCAGAAGAAGCTCTATTCCATGTAACTGCTACTCCTCATCAGTTTTAACAGCCAGTGTTATACACCTGCCTTTCGTATACACTTTGGGCATAGAAATTCCAAAGTACTTCTGATTATTCTCAAGAGTAATACATTATCAATTTAGTAATTATATGAAATGTTATGCAGGGGATATTTCTTCTAAGCCTCCTAACTTTTAGTTTTATACTTTTTTAAAAATTAAAATTTTATTGCATATACATTAAAAAGTTGTTAAACTAATTAGAAATGTCTTAATTTTTTCTTGTGATGCAAAAAGAATCTAAAGTTACATAGTTTGGGGCAATTTTTTTTTTTTTTGTGGTACGCGGGCCTCTCACTGTTGTGGCCTCTCCCGTTGCGGAGCACAGGCTCCGGACGCACAGGCTCAGCGGCCATGGCTCACGGGCCCAGCCGCTCCACAGCATGTGGGATCTTCTTGGACCGGGGCACGAACCCGTGTCCCTGCATCGGCAGGCGGACTCTCAACCACTGCGCCACCAGGGAAGCCCTGGGGCAATTTTTAAGAGTCCTTTTTAAGACTGTTTATGTGGATAGCAAATGGCTTGATTGTGTGCTTTCTACAGGGAAGTACAGAAATGCATCGCATTTGTACATTTTACTCTTGATATGACCTCCACTAATGTAGAAAGCAAACTGCATGATCAACAGAGGAATCTGATTTTCTTTTTAGGATAACAAAAATCCTAATGGCCCTGGATGGACCAAGCTGGCGGGAGAAGCTGTTGCCCATTCCTGCTGTGCCCACTTCCGCACAGTTGCGAGCTTGGCGGCCTGTGGCAGAGACGCCGCCAGACCAAGTGGGAGGTTCCCGCAGCCATCACCAACCGGGCATCACAGGTAGGGTAAGCCTACACTTATTTCTTCTGAGGGTTATCGGGAGCTGTGCATATATTTTCACAGTAAAGCAGAAGGATAAGTGCCTGAACTCAGGCGTCCGCTGTGGGTTTAAGTTAAGACCCTGTTCTCCCTCTTTCTAACTGCAGAGTCTTAGGAAGTTGCCACATACCTCCAGTGTTTGTATATGAAAGGGGGAAATATGAGTAACTGTCTCATGGAGTTATTCTCAGGAATAAATGGAGAGTTGCATATGAAATACTTAGCACATGTGCTGACTGTAAGCTTATAGTAGCCTCTTAATAAACATTAAGTCAGCATTATTATTAAAAATAAGAAAAAAGAATTGAGTAGCATATAGTTCTCTACACACCATGTATGTGGCAAGGCTAGTTTAATGAGATTGATGTTTTTGAAATAATCAAGCAAAATAAAGCCCTAGGAATCACCCTGGCTACTGTGATGAGATTGTTATAGAAAGCCAAGGAAGGAAGAGATAGGGGCATTAAGAAACTACCATAATAATCCAGTCAAGAGATAAGGGTGGCTTGAATAAAGAGGGTAGTAGAAGAGGTAGTGAGAATTATTAGATTCTAGTTACAATTTAAAGGTAAAGCTGACTAGTTGGATGTGGGAGAAGAGCTACAGATAATTTCAGGGTTTTTGTCTTGAGAAAGTAGAAGGATGGAAGTGCCATTTATTAGATGGGAAAACTGCAGAAAAATTAGATTTGGAACAATCAAGAACTCAGTTTTGGACACATCAAAACCTACTAGACATTCAAAAGAACTTAGAGTTTGAGAGGGGAGGGAGGTTGTATTGACATATAAACTTGGAAGCAGGCAGGTTATGATATTTCAAGTTATGAGGTTAGATGAGATCACCAAGGTTTTACAAAGTATAATTGAGAGATCTAAAGATTAAGTCCTAGGGAATGCCATGATTTATTATAAGAACTTCTATGTACTTCCATATGAATTTTATAAATCTCACCATGCAGAAATTCAAGAATGTCAAAGATGCAAGGCTTTAATCTAAAACATCGTTTGGTTGTTTACATTTAAGCTTGGGGATAGGGCTATATAACATCTGACTTTGGTTTTACAAAGCAGAGAGGGAGTAGGAACAAAAATTGTTACTCTGTAGTAGCACCTTTCTCCCATCCTGTGGAGTGTTTTGGGGAACATGCCCAGGAAGATCTCTATTAAGTAACAACAAGAAAGTATACATTTTTTTCAGGCTGTGCCACCATGCCAAGGGAAGGGACCAGAGCCTCACAAATCATGAAATGACTGACAGAAGTTGGGGTCACATGGATCCTTGTAATTTAATCCCAGTTTTCTTATAAAATAAATTAAACATTTTCAAAAAAAAAAAAAAAGCCCTACAACGTATATCTAGCAGTACCTCCTTCTGCCTTGTATCGTAGTTGTTCACATCCATACATACATCCCCACAGTGCTTATCTCAGAACTTTGTGCAGAGTGTTTAGTGTGGCTTCACGCTTGCCTTCTGCTTGAATCTGGCTGAGGCTCCATTTCTCCTGCCTGCTTAGGAACCCCATGTGTGTCTGTGTCGAGCTTCATCTTGCAGGCACACTGAGCCATGATGTCCCAATGGCTCACCCTTTTCATTGCCTAGAAAGAAGATGCCGGGAACTTCTGCCAAGGCTTTTAGATGGTTCAGCAGTCCTGGGAAAAACATGGAGATCTCTAGCTTCTAGAATCCATTATTAATGGGGCCTGGCACAAAGCATTTACTCAGTAAAGGGTAGCTATTCATAACTAATAACGTGCATATACTAACCATACTATAGACATGTGATAGTGAATCGTCAGCACAAGAATATTCAGCTCTTTCTGTTCATATTTGTGTACTAACTGTTAGACTGGATACCAAAGACTCAGAAACAATGTAGGAAGAAAAGCTTCAGCAAAGTTTTTCAGCAAATTGGAAGAGAAAAAATCCTCTGTAATATTCTGTTTTAGAGCTTAGATATACCAAGATTTATGGGGACTGTCATTTGGCCACATAGTGTGAGTTCTTTTGAAACATGAAACATTAGGCAGAAATATTCTGTAATTTGAAATAAAGGATGAAAAGTTAACATGTCATGCCATTTGTGCAGAGGGACAAATAAGATTATTTTTTACATTCCAAGTGTATACTATAAATTCAGTACCTCTAATCAAGATTTTTAGATCACAGAATTTAAAGGCATATTTTAAAATTTGTTATGCAATTTTATTTTATATCAAGATACTCCGTAAAGTTATTACATAGATTTAAAACTTTAAATCTTAACATTTTATGTATGTTAGAAAACTTTGGTTGCAAGTAACAGAAAATCTGTTGGCTTATAAGTGTAAGGAATTGTTTTGGCTCAAGTAACTGAAGGGCCCAGACAGGCTCTGAAATCGGGCACAACTTGTCAGGGCTCGGGCTCTGGCCAGAAATAATAGAACTGTAGCAGTTTTAGACTTCATGTCTGCACATATCAACGTCCAAAGGGAGAGAGACATCATTGCTTTTGGTGGCATTAATTTAATAATGAGGAGATATGTTGCCCCAAAGACCCAGCTTTTTAATTAAGCCTGTTATTCTGTTGGCTGAGCTCTGTTGGTATTTATTCTAATAGGTCATGTGCCCATTGCTGAACCCCTCCCTGTAATGAAGAAATGCCGTGCCATGCGTTCCCGATCAGTGAGGTCAGCATCCCCTGGACACATGGGCTGAGTAGGAGAGGAGTGATAGCTGAATGAATGCTGAGGTACCCTTAGGAAGAAGGAAATGGATCCCGAGTGAGGAGTCAGCCATGCTCACTGCAAGATAATAGGCAATAGTAATAGTTGGGACTCTGATTGCAGATAACAGAAAACCCAACCATTAATGTCTTAAGCAAAAGAGGTTGTTTAGCAGCACCCCTTGTGGAAAAGGCCACAAGTAGGATAGCTGCAGGGATGACTGGATTCGGCACTCAGAGGTTATTTGTTAGCTGTCTGTCTTGGCCTCTCTCTCGCTCTGTTGGCCCCATTCTCAGACAGATTCTCCCCTTGCATCGCACAATGGCAAAATAGCTCCTCCTTTTATCCTCATGTTCCACGGCAAAGAGCAAGAATTACCTTACCAGAAGCTGCCACTAAAATCTTATTGTAGCTCATTGGCTCTCATAGGTCCATTCCTGACCAATTAGATTATTGTGGCCAAGGGAACATAGTGTGCTGGTTAGTAAAACAAAGATTACTCCAAAAGGTAGGGCTAGGGTGGGATTTGCTTTACGTAAACCTTAGGAGCAGAGAGTGGAGGAGGTGTGATTCCAAGGAAACTCGGACTGTTGGAAGATGTCTAATTCAGGCTTTAATGGGTTTGTTTGTTCACTTTTCATGAAGTAGTTACTACACTGAACACTAGATATTTCTATCTCTAGCAGAGAAAAGAAGGCGTGCCAATATGGATAAAAGGATAGAATCACTTGTATTTTATTTTCTAATTTGAAAAAATAGTGTCATAATTGTATAATCATTTTTACTTATAGCCAATTTATCTTTTTAATTTGTATACAACGTTTTGTTCCATTTAGACTTTAGCTCTGTATGGTTTGTGGTCACTTAACTTACAGTATACTTAAAGTTTTGTGAAGGTGCTTATATGAATACTTGCTCTTTTTTGTGTGTGTCCCATAGATGAAGAAATGTTTAAAACCCTTAAAGAAGAAGGAAATCAATGTGTAAAGGACAAAAACTATAAAGATGCCCTTAGTAAATACAGTGAATGCTTAAAAATTAACAACAAGGAATGTGCCATTTATACAAACAGGCAAGTTCTTTGTAACTTTCTATATTTCTTATGTTCATAGTTTTGATGAAAAAATTATAAATTAATTGCCAAAGTTTATTACCATGATTCTGAGACTCTGTATAGCAAATTGTTTTAAGTGAGTATTTTTTAAAGAGGTGGGGCTATCGGAGAGATTGAAAACATGATGTGTCTCGGAGCTGGGAGGTCTGACGTGGGCTGCGTTAGGTTCCCGCGTGGCCATGGCTGCCCTGGCTGGTGCTGCTTTGATTCTCCGTGGTGTGTGGCCTCGCCGCGGCTCGTGGGGAGGCCTCAGCGCGGTCCTCCAGAGTGGGAGCAGGAATCAGCTGCCTTTCAAACTAGTGTCTTAAGGGCCCCTTTTCTCTTGAAATGCTAAGGGAAGGGCCCGGCATCTTCTAATGTGTAGTAGGAATGGGCAGATTTTTCCAGAATGCTGCTCAGGTGCCATGTTTAACACATTATGGTAAAAAAGATAGTTAACCTAGAATATGGTGATTTGGGGATTTTTAGGACACAGATAAGAGTCTGCAGTGACAAGGAAGAATAAGGTATGGTTCCTAAAGAATAGGGGCTCAGCATGGGTTCTCCTAGCCATTTCAGAAAAAACTTTTAATCTCTCACTGCTTTGTTTTTGTACATGTTTTCCTCTTTTGGCAACCTTTTTTGTGAAAGATTCTGTCACTGAACCCAACAGGTACTTTTCTACCCTTCTCCTGTTCAGCCTCGGTGGCCTTGGGCATCACTGGCCACTCAGTTTTTCCTGGAGACCACCTCTCCTCCTGGCTGCGGTGCAGACAGCTCACTTGCCTGGCTCTCCCCTTCTGACTTTTCTTTTTTCTTTCCCTGGTGTTCTCGGGCTTCTAAAGGCATAGATCCCTTGTCTGCTCTAATGTTCTCTGGGCCATTTAATCCTCTCCCCAGCTCCATTTACCACCTTCCAATTATGTCCCCCAAATCTGTCTCTGAGCCCTGCACCTGAGCACCTCCCTCCCTTCTGCACTCACGGTGGGTTATCATCCCTGACCCACACCTCCCTCTCCAGTCTGTCAGCAGCTCAGATGTCCTACCTTCTAAATTCCTCTTGGGTGTGAGCCTTTCTGTCCACCCTCACCGTCAGCCCCTCCTCCGGCTGACACCGGCTCTCCCTGGACGTCTGCAGTGCCCTCCCAGGTATCCCCGCACAGTCATGTTCCCTCTGATTCTCCATGCTGCAGCTGGAGCGATCTTCTTAAAACATGGTGAACGGATCAGCCTCTGCTTAAAAACCCATCACTGGACTACCATTAACCTTGGGATAAAGCTCAGCCTCCTGACGGGACCTTTCTGATCTGGCCTCCCACTCTCCCAGCCTCATCACCACCATAGCGCTCTTTTCTTAGTCCGTCAAGAGCACCGTGTTCTCTGTCACCGTAGGACTTTGCACGTGCTGTGCCCTCCCCACATATTAAATCTCAGCCCAGTGCTTTCACATTGGTTAATTCTCACTTTGTACTCTGGGCTTCAACTTAAACGCCACTTCTTCTGGGACGTCTTCCCTGACTATTCCTCCCCTGGCTTCAGCTCCACCAAATGTGTTGAGAGTCTCAGCTCTGTGCTACCAGAGCATCCTCTACAGATTTTATTGTTTGCTTCTTTTGACTGTCTCTTCCCCTAGACTGCAGCCTCCTTGAGGGCCAGGACTGTTTTGATTGCGGTTGTATCCCCAGGGCCCTAATTTCACATGTTGCAAGAAAATGCCATAATTGGAGGAAAATGTTAGGTTTCAATTGCAGCAGCTGTGGTATAGAAACGGACTTATTTATCTATTTTCTGATTTCTGTTAGTTGTCCAAGTTTATAGATATGTTGTTTTTACTTCCATAATGCTGAGTTCCATTACATACCAGAGCCCTCTGTTACTTGAAGCTGGGCCAGTTTGAAGAGGCAAAGCAGGACTGTGACCAGGCGCTTCAGATAGATCTCGGGAATGTGAAAGCATGCTATAGACGAGCTCTTGCTTACAAAGGACTCAAGGTGAGGAAATCTTCATTTTAATATATAAATGTCAGCTCTGAACAGATCATGTGGTTTTCATGAACATAAATTGTGGGCTCAAGGAATGGCAGTGACATCATCCTGGGATTTAATCCCAGTTCTGTACTCAGCAGTCCCAAAACCTTGGAAGATGCCTCAGATTTCCCCGGACTATAATGTGGAGCTAGATAATTTCTAAGATTCCTTCCAGCTCAAAAACGATGATTTATTTTCTGATTTTCTAAGGAGTGTTGTTAGTTATAATAGGTCCACTTTAAAGGACAGGAAGGTTTGTTTGAATTACTGAAGGCCATCATCACCGCCACTGGATTCCTCTAGCAGGGGACTGGGGTTGTCTGTAGGGTGGGAGGGAGGTATCAGAACGGAGAATGTGTTCACCCCATGGACGTTGGTAGAGACATGGCAGAGGCTGGGAAGTTTGTTGTGATTTGGGCTGTAAACTGGCCGGTGGTCAGTGTGAGGCTATAGGATGGCATTCTTCTCTAAGAAAACCACACCATTATTTTCAAGGAAAGTATTGTATAATTACATTTTTCTTTATGATGATTCTTCTGTGTGGAAGACTTGAGTGAATGTTCACATTTGTAGAAAATAACATGACAAGGAAAAATCAGAACATACTGGGAAATGGCATTTCCTGAAATGGTATTTTTAAAGAATCAAGTTGATTAAGGTTTAATACAATGAAATTCACACATTGTCAGTGTACAGGTCATTGACTTTTTTTTTCCTCTTTAAAGTTTTTTTAAACTGAGATATAATTGACATTTTATATCAGTATCAGATGTACAACATAGTGATTTGGTATTTGTATATACTGTGAAATGATCACAATATGTGTAGTTCACCACACAGTTACAAATTTTTTGTGTGTGACGAGAACTTTTAAGATTTATTCTCTTAGAGACTCTCCAGTATACAATACACGATTACTATCTCGAATCACCATGCTGTTTACATCTCCATGACTTATTTTATAACTGGAATTTTGTACCTTTTGAGGGTCTTCAACCTTTCCAACCCATCCTCCACACCCCAACTCCCACCTTGCCTCTGGAAACCACCATTCTGTTCTCTGTTTCTGTGAGTTCAGGTGGTGGGTTTTTTGGTTTTTTTGGATTCCACACGTAAGTGAGATCATAAGGTAACTGTCGTGTCTCTGTATGACTAATTTTACTTAACATGATGCCTTCAAAGTCCATGATGTTGTCACAAATGGCAGAACTTCCTTCTTTTTTATAGCTGAATAATATTCCATTGTGTAGATATACCACATTTTTCTTTATCTCTTCATTCACTGATGGACAGTTTGGTTGCTATTGTAAATAACGCTGCAGTGAGCATGGGAGTATCTTTTCAAGTTAGTGTTTTCGTTTTCTTTGGATAAATACAGGTTTCTGTCTCAGGTGGCTGAGCAGTACAGTGTGATAAGGGAGGGTGTACAGCAGGAGGGAGAGATTTGAGGGAGGAGTGTTGACCTTATTGAGTTTGAGAGAGTTCTTGTAATTCCCTGCCCATCACTGACAGGGAAATATCTAAAAATATATTCCATAAAACCTAGGTTTTGTTGAGAGAGGGTGGTCATGTGTTTGTGTCCTGTATCAAATGAGTACGACCTGTGTGCACTGAGTGCTCAGGCTTTTCTAGGTCCTAGATCCCCTCGGGCTGCAGTGGAGCCACACCTCTACCCCTTACCAGCTGGGGCCATGCAGCTGCCCTCCCTTTCCTCCCCTCCCCCACCCTTCTAAGTTTGTTATATAGCACACAGATGAACAGGCAAGTGAAGAGGTGTGTAGGGCGAGGTCCAGGAATGTCCTGAGCGCAGGAGCTTCTGTCCCCATGGAACTGGGGTGCGTCACCCTCCCAGCATGTGGATGCCCCCACTCACCAGCCCAGCAGCTCCACAGCTGCACTGTGTCCTGTATTCACAGTGTGTTCAGGGCCCAGGCGACCTGACCAGTCCCCTCCCCTTTCTTTTGTTAGCAACATACTCATTTGTAAACCTCATGTAAAGATTTCCTAGGTGGTGTGTGGCACCATGAATTACAAGAGGCTTCTTGAAAATGTACTCAAGTGTTTTTGAACTTAATGGATTTGGGTCCGTGAGGCACCCATGATCTGCATGACTCGTGAGTTTATATATAGCCAGACCCTTAGAACAGGTTCATCCCGTACTGGCTGCCTGACTCTTTGAACTTGTTTACTTGATTCAAAGTCAGAAGTTGTACCTAATGAAAGACCGGAATTTTATACTTCCTTGGAATGAATTCTAGAAATTGTATTACGATGCAGAAAGATAATCCCCATTTTTAGCAATGCTGTCCCGCTGGAGTATGAGGCTGGCATCTTTCCTGGTCTGATTTCTTATAACTTGATCTGTATACCCTGTAGTTTGAGTTATGTGCCAAGTGAACTTAATTTCAGGATCTTCAAAGGCTACCACTGCTTATAAAACGCATCAGAACTCACACCTGGGTCAGCTTCCTCTGTGTGACCGGTGAGGAAGTGGCACAGGGGCTCACAGGGAGCTGGGGTCCTGCCTGTGCTTTCTCAGATATTTTGTTTGTTTTCTAGCTTGCTTTATTTTATTTTTATTTTTTCTGTGTGCCGGGTTTGAAAAATATAGGGCTTAATGTTCAGCTGTTCTTCATAAGAAAAGATAATTGAACATTTTGCTTTTACTTACAATTTATATGCCACTCACGTGCTAGGCTTTGGGAGCATAGAGGTGGTAAGACATAGTGCCTGCCTTAGGGAATTCACAGCCAACCGGGGATGCTATCAGGCCAAAAGTATCAAAAAGGGTAATATCGTCTAAAATAATTGCTGTTATTGGAGTTTAAGCACATTTATTGATAGTAAATGTTATCACAAACACATGTGATTATACTTTACCTTTTTTTTTTTTTTTTGAGGCCTGATAAGGTCATTAGCAACTTTTAACGTCCTCCTTTTTGCTGGAGCCGCACTTTTCTCTCTGTGTGAGCTCTGCTCTGCCCCCCACTCTGCGTGGCTGGCTTCCCTTCAGGTCCTTTGTTCTCCGACACCCGTGTCAAAGGAGACTCCTTCCCCTCCTTAGCATCCGTCTCCATCCTTGCTTCTCTTAATTGCATAAATGACAGTGCACGCTTACTTTATTTATTCATTTGTTCACTTGTTTTCTTACTGTTTCCCCTCATAAGACGTAAGCTTCCACAAGGGCCGGGGCCCTGGCTGTCCTTTCCCCCATGGTGTCCTAGCCCCTGGCCCACGGAAGGGCCGGATCTGGTCTGACGCTGTGTTGACCCGGCCCCTCCTCTGCCACCGCCTCCCTGCTCCATGGCCATCCCCGCACCTCCTGCTGTCAGGCCCTCTCTTCACACTTGCCTGCCTCTGTTTAACATTTATCAAAGTGTATTTCTTGCTTTCTTAGGTTTCTTCCAACCAGACAGACTGGTCTTTAGGCACAGCGTTTCCTTGAATGGATGAAAAAATAGTCATGTCAACTCCTTGCTGGTGGCCTTCTATTTCCAAGGCTGCAGCTCACAAATCTCCATTTTCAGGCCTCTCACTTGAGCTCCACAACTGTCTTATCATTCACCTTCTGCTCATTGCTGCTTTCATCATCTCAAAGATTACCTTTCTATGCCTCAGTTTCCTTATCTTTAAATGGGGGCAGTAACAGTATTTATAGGGCTATTGTGGGACTAAAATAAGAATACTTGCAAAATGTTGAGACGGGTAAGAGTTAGCTATTATCACTCCCTCAGCTTGCCCCGCTGCCCCCCCCTTCTTGCCTTTCAGTATGATTCCGTGCCTGGAACACCTAGGATGAAAACACAGTGTCGTCTTTTGTAGCAGGTTTTCCAACTGCGCTGTTGTGACAAAGTGCTATGTGGAGATTGTTGTTAATAGCGCTGATGTACTACAGTTTGTAAATAATTTACCTTTTTAAAAAATAAGTTAGAGCAGGTTTAAGGTTATCCCTTTTAAACACATCACTCTTGCTCTAGTATGTTGCTGGGTGGAGTGGGAAGGGCCGCGGCATTACAGCTCGTCCCCCAGGGGTGTCACGTAACCACCAGCTTATTTTACCTGGGCTTCAGCATCCAGTGCATGCTGTTATTATATGTCATGAGTACTTGAGAGGTGATACGTCATTGGAATTCCTGGCCTCCTCACAGAATCAATTTTGGCTTAATCAAAACATGGGTCTAGTCTGTAGTTCTAGAATGTGGCTTGTCACAGCAGACTGTGATTCTGTGGTGTCCGTCTCTGCCAGCAGATTCTGTGCAGTGTCTGGTTAAGCGTAGATCCCTTCTCCTTCCCCTCAACCTCTCCAGTGTATTGCCTGACTCTTTATGGAGGGATAAAGGTTGACTCTAGGCTGTTTGAGCAGTAGGCAACCAGAAGGGTGTTACAGAACAGGGCATCATGGTAACAGCTAACACTGGCCCAGCTCTTTCTAAGGCTAAGCCACTCCCACGTTATTTTATTAATGAGCTGACTACTCGGCACAACCTCGTGAAAACTAGAGTAGAATCTCTTCTCATCCTTACTTTCAAGATGAGAGAACTAAAGCTCAGAAAGCTGAAGTGGGATCTTGCTCAAGCTTTCATTACTAGTAGGTGCTGATGGGAGGCTGCGCTCTTTCATCTATTCAGCAGACCACAAATGCCGGTGTGTGCCAGGGACTATGAAAGCTGTGGTGGTACAGAACTTAACTTGCCTTCTAACCCCAGATTCCGTGCTCGCTCTTCTGTAGAGGATGGCCGCCGTGTTGTGGGCTACAATATTTTAGCCCAAGACTTATCTCGTAGGCCTAACTTTACTACTGCGGTACCAATGGAACCCACTACACACACTCTGTGTAGTCATCTCACCAATTTCACTCCCACCTGGGCTCATCTGTGCCCCTTCTCCTTTTATGTATGAAAATTATTTTCTCTGCCTTCCTGCTTTCAGAATTATCAGAAAAGTTTAAACGATCTCCATAAAGTTCTCCTACTAGACCCAAATATTATTGAGGCAAAAATGGAACTGGAAGAGGTAACCAGAATCCTGAATGTTCAGGATAATGCAGCATTATTCAACAAAGAAAAGGAGAGAAGGAAAATTGAGATTGAAGAGGTATGTATATTTGGCTATCTCTGAAAGTACTCTTTTGGAGATCCTATACTCATATGGGATTCTGAAGTCATATTCCTATGACTTTAAAAATTTTCATGTTTTTATTCTGATGATCAATGAAGACATTTTAACAAATGACAAGATTTTTCTTTTGTTGTGATAATTAGCCATTGCATTTCCCAGCTTGGGTCCAAGGACCCTTGGGTGTCTGCATTCTTCCTTTCTGTGCTCCCCTCCCCCGGTATCACCTGGCCTGTGGTTTTATTGCTTCCACTCGAGGTTGCCCTGCGAGCCTGTGGCCGCTGAGCTTTGCTTCCTGGTCGACCCAGAGAACCCTACAGGACTGATTCAATTTCAGTGGTCCTGCACGCCACACCCCATAGAGGGTTCGTGATTGATTTAGACCTTTTTTAGTAAACTTGTAAGACCGGCCTCACCAGGGGTCCTGGACTACCCTAGAATCAAACCTACCTTTGTGATTTCAGACAACTCGATGCGTTGTGCTGTAGCCTTTTGTTTTGCCTTTAGTGAAGAATGTCAGCTCTTGGATTCCTGTGTATTCATGAATACTATATCAGCTACCTATCATCTTACATTTCTACTAAGAGTTAGAGGCTAATATGTGAAAGAAGCTAGGGAGTTTCTTCCCTCTAAGGAGGGGAGGAAAAAGCTGTTTTAAGAGAATTGAAATGTAAGTTGACTTCTCTATCAAATGTAACGAAACAAGTAAATGTAAAATTTATCATGAAGAAGAGATATAAAGTTGTTACAGGTCTTCTTCTATGCAGCAGCTTTTACTTGTGGAAAATTATAAAATTTCACTGTCATATTCTCAGTGTCAAAATTTTTTTTTAAACTTTAAAAATGAATGCTTTTATGAATGGATCCTTATTTATACTTTTAAAGTTCTCTTCCCTAAAAAAAAGTAGATTTTATGATTATTACAAGTTATATATTTTTCACTTAGAACTTGACTAAACTACAGTCCACTTGTGTTTTTCAGTTCCTTCCCGTTTTTTTTTTTTTTTTTTTTTTTTTTTTTTTTTTTTTGCGGTACGTGGGCCTCTCACTGTTGTGGCCTCTCCCGTTGCAGAGCACAGGCTCTGGACGTGCAGGCTCAGCGGCCATGGCTCACAGGCCTAGCTGCTCCGTGGCATGTGGGATCCTCCCAGACCGGGGCATGAACCCGTGTCCCCTGCATTGGCAGGTGGAGTCTCAACCACTGCGCCACCAGGGAAGCCCCCTTCCCGTTTTAATGAAGGTAACTTGGGGTGTGTGCAGTGGCCGTTGTGTCACAGTGTAATTTGTCTCCCCCTGAAGGTGAATGAAGGCCAGAAAGAGGAGCCTGAAAGGACCTCGGAGGACGTCTCCACTGACTCCCATGCTTCTGAGATGGGGGACACAAGCAACGGGCCACGAGAATTCTATGAGAAACTACCAATCCCCAAGCCTAACAATGCCTACGAATTTGGCCAGGTTATAAACGCAGTCAGTACTAGGAAAGATAAAGAAGCCTGTGCACACCTGTTAGCCATCACTGAACCGAAAGACTTGCCAGTGTTGTTGAGCAACAAACTTGAAGGGGATACATTCCTGCTCCTCATCCAGTCTCTGAAAAATAATCTTGTTGATAAAGATCCTTCTTTGGTATATCAGCATCTTTTATATCTGAGTAAAGCAGAAAGGTTTAAAGTAAGTGTCAAACTATGTTATTCATGGAGATTGATTTTTTTTAGGGGTTTTATAACAACTTTAAAATGCCAGTTTGTATGCTAATATAATTTTTCTCCTTCTTTCAGATGATGTTGACACTGATTAGCAAGAGCCAAAAGGAGCAGATTAAACAGCTCTTTGATGACCTCTCAGACACACCAAACAAACATTTTACTTTAGAAGACGTGCAGGCCCTCAAAAGGCAGTATGAGCTTTAAATAAAGATTATTGTTAGATTTCTTCCATGCATGTATGTGTTCCAGTAATGCTAATGAGATGGTATTGTAAAAGAGTTGCATGGATAAAACCTGGCTTAGAAAAGATCCCTTGGTCTGGACTATAAACTATTTTACTTATTTTTATACATAGAACACATATATTCTACAATCTGCTTTTTATTAGTTGTAAATATTTTCTTATATTTAATAATTATATCTGGAACTCGCTAAGATGCATTTTAATTTATATTATACATTTTCTTTTAATAACTTGTTAAAATTTTGAGTTAAATTACACTTCTTTGGGTATGAAGGAGTCCTGTTAAGTTTGATAGAAATGTATTTCTTTACAGTTCATTTTTAAAAGTGAAAATCATTAACAGTGATTATTACATCACTTTTATTTCCTGCTAAGATATATATAAATCCCATTTTATACTACTTGTGGATTACAGGCCTCTAAGATGAAATGTAACACTTAAGTCTAGAATATGAAATGATTATTAAATAAATTGTGATTATTAATTTACAGCTATAAGAGGAACTTATTTTTTTCTAATATGGAAGCATTGCCTAATAATTAAGAACAAAAACTGCCTGAAATTCTACTACTTTTTACTAGATTTTTAAAGGCAAGTTTCCCTTATGTGTTGCTTATACAAGCAATAACGAAACAACCACTATATAAAAGCAACTAAGCCTGCATTTCTATTTGAATTGTCACTCCCACACTTCCCCCAAACATTTTAAATGACTTCTCCCTCTTTTTTTCCCTCCTCCTTTAAGCATAATCATATTTATTCCCTTCGTGCAAAAGGGAAAGTGAAGAACTCTTTATATTGAGAGCTCCCTTGTTAACTGGGTCAGAGTAAAGGTGTTTCTTACGATAAAACCTTCAGGTCTCTATCAGTGTGCTGTCATTTATTCCTGTAGTCTTTGGTCAGGTTTCTTCTTCTGAAGCATTTTCTTGCTCTTTAGAAGAGCAGACGAAAGATGACTATCACATTCATTATTACCATATCCATTATTATCTAATATTTAATAATTAAAGAATATTTAAAGTATTTTGGGTAAATGGTTTCAAACTGTGCCATTTTTTTTAAAAAACTATTCTTTCCTAAGCTCATAAATGAAAATCTGCTGTGATGGGTATTTAACTCTAGTCTTCAAGCAAATGAACAAAACAGTCTTCTCCTTTTGAATGATACTAAGTTTCTGTGCAAGTACATGATGGAGTGTGTTAGTAACTTTACAGTAGAAACATAAAAAGGAAACGTTCTCTTTTGTTGACAGTTACATACCCAGTACTAGCTGCATGGGGCAGCCTCTCCTGTGGAGGAGGTGGGAAGCAGTGAGCAAGTGCTGGGCTGTCCCAACCGTTGGGGTCACACCTGGAGAAACTTGTTTCTCCCCAGCCGGAGTCCTGAGGGGGGACCTCCATGACTGAAGGAAGGGAAGAGAAAGTGAAGGAAGCAGATAAGAATATCAAGGGCATTAAAGGAGCACAGTTCCTGCAGACAGCTTCAGGACTTCAGCAGGAAGTCTGCCCACAAGCCTCTGGGAGTACCCTACTTAGGGATCTCCCTGCTGGGTCCGTGGGCATCCCCAACAACCCAAGTGCTAAACCCACACTTCCTGCCATTCTGTGGCCAGATCCGTCTGCATGCTCCTGAGTGCTGCAGCAGTGAGAGCAGGCGCAGTAGTTGGAGTATTCTCAGAAGGATGGACCAGAGTCTGTGGGTAAGGGAGAAATTGCAACTGGAGCTATAACACTACCTTCTGGAAGACAAAAGAGAGGTTTCCAGCAGCCGGTCTGGTGAGTTCTAAGAATCAGGAGAAACATAAAAGGTTAAGAATTCTGCCACAAGGCAGAACAAGAAGAGTGGAGCAGGGCTACCCATTCAGAAACCGAGGAAGCCCCTCGTATAGCAACACCAATGATTAGTATCCCAACTGAAGGCAACCAGTAAAGATTTAAGGAGGTGCCTGCTACTTCAAATGCCAAAAGAGCAACACAAAAATACAAGGAACATGAAAAATCAAGAAAATATGTCACCTCCAAAAGATACCAATAATTCTCCAACAATTGAGCTCAAAGCAACAGAATACTCCGGTGTAGCTGATAAAGAGTTCAGAATAGCTGTTCTGAAGAAACTCTTCTGAAGAAGCTGTTCTGAAGTGAGCTACAGAAAACTCAGAAAGACAGCTTAATGACAATAGGAAGGCAAATACGTGAACAAAATTAACACTTTACCAAAAAAATCACAAAAAAGAACTAAACAGAAATTCTAGTGAATGAGATGAAGAATGCACTGGAGAGCCTCTGCAGTAGCGCAGAGCAGATGGAAGACAGAATAAATGATTTAGGGGATGAGAATTTTGAAATAAATCAGAATAAAAAAGAGCAAAGAAAGCATGCATGCTCTATGGGACTTGAGACAGAGAGCAAATATCAATACTAGAAGAATTGGGGATCCAGAGGGAGAAGGGGATAGAAAGTTTACTTAAAGAAATAATAGCTGAAAACTTCCCAAATCTGGGGAGACGTGGACATCCAAATTCACAAAGCTAATAGATCACCCTGTTATCTAAATGTGAAAATACCTTCTCCAAGACACGTTGTAATGAAACTACCAAAGATAAAGAATTCTAAAGGCAGCCAGTGGCGGGGGGGGGGGGGGGGGGGGGGTGTAACCTACAAAGGTACATCCATTGGGCTATCAACAGGTTTCTCACTAAAACCCCTGCAGGCTAGGAGAGAGTGGGATTACATATTCAGAGCATTGAAAGATTAAAAACTCCCAGCCAAGAATATTCTATCTAGCAAAGTTATTCTTCAGATATAAAGGAAAAATAAAGGCTTTCTCAAGACAAACAAAAGCTGAGGGAGTTTATCACCATTAGACCTGGCTTGCAAGAAATGTTGAAAGGAGTTCTTCAAGCTGACATGAAAAGAGGCTCATCAATGACATGAAAACACCTTTATACCTGTAAAGGTGAAAAATACATGCTCAAATTTAGAAAATTCTAATTCTATAATAAGACAGTATATTAGCCACTCAATTACAGATAAAGGTTAAAAGAAAAGAGTATTAAAAGTAACTATAGCTACTATAATTAAATACACAACATAAAAAGATTGTGACATCAAAAATGTAAAAGGGGGGATTAGTGAAGGGAGGAGTCTTCATAGGTGAATGAAGATGCTGTCAGTGTAAAATGGACTGTTTCATCTATGAGCTGTTTTAGCTAAGCCTCACAGTAGCCACAAAGCAAAAGTCTAGGGCAGATTCATGAAAGATTTCAGAAAGGGAAAACAGCATATCACCATGGAAAATCACCAGTTTACCAAGATGAAACAAAAGGAAAAAGAAACATAAGGAAAAAACAGAAACAGAGGGGAAAGAAACAATGGAAATAGAAACCAGAAAGCAATCAATAAGATGGCAATAGTAAGTCCGTACGTACATATCAGTAATTACTCTGAATGTATGGATTGAATTCAACAGTTAAAAGGCACAGAGTGGCTGGACTGATTAAAAAAACAAGACCCAACTATATGTTTCCTTCAGGAGACTCACTTCAGCTTTAAAGGCACACAGGCTCAAAATGAAGGGATGGAAGAAGATATTCCATGCAAGTGGAAACCACAAAAAGTGGGGATAACCATACTAATATCAGACAAAATAGACCTTAAGCCAAAATCAATAACAAGAAGCAAAGAAAGTCATTATGTAATGATAAAGGCGGTCAGTAAGCAAGAATTTATAACAATCATAAAGATGTATGGGCTCAACGTAGGAACACCTAAATATATGACTAAGTGGGATTTATCCTTGGGATACAAGAATGGTTCAACACGTGAGTTAATAAATCTTATATACCATATTAACAGAATGAAAGAAATAAATCACATGATCATCTCAATAGATGCAGAAGAAAGCATATAGCAAAATGCAACATCCTTTCATGATAAAAACCCGCAACAGATTGGATATGGAAGAAACATAACCTCAACATAATGTGGGCCATACGTGACAAGCCCACAGCAAACATACTCAAGTGAAAAATTGAAAGCTTTTCCTCTAAGGAACAAGGATGCACACTCTCACCATTCTTATTCAATACTAGTATCAGAAGTTCTCACTAGAGCAACTAGGCAAGACAATGAAAGAAAAGGCATCCAAATAGGAAAGGAAGAAGTAAAATTTTCATTATTTGCAGACAGACGATATGATTTTATATACAGTCAGCCCTCTGTATCCATGGCTTGAATTCTGGGGTTGATTGAATCTACAGATTTAGAATCCATGAGAGGTTTATATAAGGGACTTGTGCATCTGTGAATTTTGGTATTGGTGGGGATTCCAGAAACCAGTCCCCCACAGATACCAAGGGACGACCATATAGAAAATTTTGGTCTCAACCAAAAAAACTCTTAGAACTAATCAACAAGTTTAGTAAATTTGCAGGATACAAAATCATACAGAGATCAGTTGCATTTCTGTACACTAACAATGAAACACCTGAAAAATAAAACTATCCCACTCACAATAGCATCAAAAGCAAAATACCAGGAATAAATTTACTCAAGGAAGTGAAGGATCTGTACAATGAAAACTACAAGACTTTGTTTAAAGAAATCAAAGATAAAAAAAAAAAAAAAAAGAAATCAAAGATGATGGGCTTCCCTGGTGGCGCAGTGGTTGAGAATCCACCTGCAGGGGACACGGGTTCGAGCCCTGGTCCAGGAAGATCCCACATGCTGTGGAGCAACTAAGCCCATGTGCCACAACTACTGAGCCTGTGCTCTAGAGCCCGCGAGCCACAACTACTGAGCCTAGAGCCCATGTTCTGCAACAAGAGAGGCCACCGCAATGAGAAGCCTGCGCACCACAACGAAGAGTAGCCCCTGCTCACCGCAACTAAATAAAACCTGTGCACAGCAACAAAGACCCAACACAGCCCAAAATAAATTAATTTTAAAAAAAGGAAATCAAAGATGACTCAAACAAATGGAAAGATACCCCACACTCATGAATTGGAAGAATTAATATTGTTAAAATGTCCATATTATCCAAAGCCATCTATAGATTCACTGCAATCCCTATCAAAATTCAAATGGCATTTTTGACAGAAATAGAAAAAGAAATCCTAAAAATTTGTATGGAGCCACAAAAGACCCCTATAACCAAAGCAATTATGAGAGAGAAGAGCAAAGCTGGAGGCATCACACTTTGACTTCAAACTATACAATAAACCACAATAATTAAAACAGTATGGTACTGGCATAAAAATAGACACAGACCAATGGAACAGAATAGAGACCCCAGAATTAAACCTCCACATATATGCCAACTAATATTAGACAAGGGAACCATAAACAACCAATGGGGAAAGGGTGGTCTCTTCAACAAATGGTATTGGGAAAACTGGGTAAACAAATGCAGAAAAAAGAAATTGGACTCCTCTTATACCACTCAGAAAAATTAACTAAAAATAGATCAAGGACTTATAAGACCTGATACTTTAAAGTGCCCATCAACTGATGAATAGATAAAGAAGATATGGAATATATATACTCAAAGGAATATTATTCAGCTATGAGAATGAAGGAAATCCTGTCATTTGTGACAACGTGGATGGACCTTGAGGGTATTATACTAAGTGACATAAGTCAGAGACAAATACTGTGTGATACCACCTATATGTGGAATCTTAAAGCTGAATTCATAAAAACAGTGTAAAATGGTGCATATCAGGGGGTTAGGGGTGGGGGAATAGAAGAGATGTTGTTTAAGGGTCCAAACTAACAACTAGTAGATAAATAAGTCCTAGAGATCTAACACAGCGTAGTGATTATAGATAACAATATTGTATTATAAACATCAAACTTGCTAAGAGACTAGACCTTAATTAGTCCCACCACAAAGAAGAAATGATAATTATGTGATGTGATAAAGGTGCTAGCTAGCAGTACCACAGCAATCATACTGTAGTATAGAAATGTATCAAGTAACATGTAGTACACTGTAAACTTATACAATGTTATATGTCAAATATATTTCAATGTAAAAAAAATTGCAGGTGATATTTTTTTTTAGCTTCACTTTGTGCCAGACACTGTGCCTAGTTTATCATACATTGTCTAGTTTAATCCTAATAACTCTGTTACAGATGAGGAAACCATGGCACAGAGAAAATTAAAAACAGAAAATTTAAGTTAAATTAAATCCTTATGCATTAACAAGGATTACAAATGCAGCAAATGGCCAGTCCAAGATTCAAACCTGGGCAGTCTTTCTTTTGAACTCATATGCACTGTGCTGTGTAATGGAAAATTTTAAATATATGAATGGAATAATGAGTAAGGTGCCTGGCCTTTAAGAGTTACAGCTTAGTAGAGGCAATGGATATGTAAATTTGCCAACTCTGGTACCCCAGTAGAGGCATTTAGAGTGATTACACAGAGCAAGAGGAGTGCCCAGCCCTGCCGTGAGAAGGTTAGGAAAGGTTTCAAGGAGTTAATGTTGCAGCTTGAGTTTGCCATTTGGATGCGAGAAAAGGACGTGCCAGGCAGAGGAGACACAAAGGCATCAAGATGCATAGTGATGGTGCGTGTTGCATGAAAGGGTGAAATATCTGGACCTGTTTGGGGAACTGCATTTCATCTTAGTACTAGTGGAGCCTAAGCTTTGTGTGATAAAGCCTGAAGGAATTATAATGGGATAAAGTAGATAGCTGCGTGCTGCACATGAAATGGTAGCAATATCAGAGTTTTAATTATACAAATAGTTCTTTTCCTAGTCAGGCATTACCACTCTTAACCAGTACCTGGTTTTCTTCCCCTTCTGGGCATACCCAAAACGGTACTTTTCGGCCTCTTTGTGATTGGTTGGAGCCAGGTGACCTCTTCTGCCAATAGGGTAGAGCAGGGGTCCCCAACCCCCGGACCGCGGACCCGTGCTGGTCTGCACCTGGTAGGAACCGGGCTGCACAGCAGGAGGTGAGCAGCGGGCGAGCGAGTGAGGCTTCACTGCCACTCCCCATCGATCCCCATCACTTGCACTCAGCACGCCTGGACCATCCTCTCCGTTCGCTCACGTTACCGCCGAACCACCCCCGTCGGTGGAAAAACTGTCTTCCACGAAACGGGTCCCTGGTGCCAAAAAGGTTGGGGACCGCTGGGGTAGAGGTAAAAGCTGTCCGTCACTTCTGGGCCAGCGTATGCACGAGCTGGCACAGAGCCCTCACGCTCAGCCTTTTCCCTCGCTGCAGTGACTGAGAAGGCCTCATGTTCCAGTTAGTGGGTCACAAGATGATGACCCCTCCAGCAGCCTGGTGCTTTGAGTGTGGGCCTGAAGCAGAGGCCTGCTAACCTGCCCTGGGCAGAGAGCCTAAACAGGAAAGAAGCTTTTTTGTGTTGGGCCACTGAGATTTTGGATTGTTTGTAATTATATCCAAAGACTTAATCTCTCAGTCTGTTTCTGTATCTCTTCCACCTTAAGTCCTTAAATCTTTCATGAGTTCCTGGCCTGTAAAGCCAACCTCACATGGTTCATCTCCACCTGGATGTCTCATTACTACAAATGTAATGTCCCCCAAACTAAGCTCTGTTCCCTCAAACTTAGGCTTCACTTGTTTAGTGAAAGTTACCAGCATTCATACACTGGCCTCGGCCAGGAACTCTGGCTTCATCCTAGACTTTCCTTGCTCTCTCAAACTCCACATCCAATACTTCATCCAGGCAACTTGTTTCATTACCCAGTATGGTGCACTCACTCAACACTGTCTGCTCTCAGGGCTTCCCTGGTGGCACAGTGGTTAAGAATCCACCTGCCAATGCAGGGGACACTGGTTCAAGCCTCAGTCCGGGAAGATCCCACATGCCGCGGAGCAACTAAGCCCGTGCACCACAACTATTGAACCCGCGAGCCACAACTACTGAGCCCACGTGCCACAACTACTGAAGCCCACGCGCCTAGATCCCATGCTCCACAGCAAGAGAAGCCACCACAATGAGAAGCCCACGCACCGCAACGAAGAGTAGCCCCTGCTCGCTGCAACTAGAGAAAGCCCACGCGCAGCAACAAAGACCCAACGCAGCCAAAAATAAATAAATAAAATAAATAACTTAAAAAAACAAAAAAAATACACTGACTGCTTTCGCACGGAATGTTTCCCTGCTCCCGATGCTCTTCTTTCTTCCCTCTCCCCTCCAGAAACACCCACAAGAGTGAATTCTTAGTCATCTTTTAAAATCCAGTTCAAATGGATTTTAAAATCCAGAGGGTTTTCCTCACCTCCCTTGGCTGAGTTAGATGATCTGTCTTTGTTTCCTCATGGTGCCATGCGCACAGCTCTATCATAGTTCTAAGCACTGCTGCGGTGTTCTGAGTTGACTTGTCTATGACAGAGAATGTCTCGTTTAGTTCTGTTCCCTATCTTGATGAGCAAAATGGCTGACACAGTAGAGACTCAATAAATCTGCATGAAATGAAAGAGAAGCATTGCTAACTTTATCATTATATGTTAGGGTACATATATTAAAGTATCTCAGCAGAATGTTTGCACTTGTCATATCTGATGGGTTGCTGTAAATCATGCATCCAGAAGTAGAAAAGTCTCAAAGTAATTCTCTATTAGAGTGAGGGTGATTTATCATCAAAGTTTAAACTGATGCCTTAGGGACCTTTTTAAGCAGTTTCTAGACTAGGAGTGAAGGACAAAATAGTAAAACAGAAAAGGAGAGAAAAAAAAAACACAGGCTCTGAAAACTATACATGACAATATACCTGAGCAAATCATAATCATTAAGTTTGCATATTTTAAATGATTAATAGATACCATCTCGCCGACAATCATGTTTGTTGTGGAATAACCTATGAAAATACCTTTTAAGCTATACACCACAGAAGAGACTATCATTATTTCTGGTTCATGGACAGTATGAAAGCTCCCTCTGTATAGAACCTGAGTCTAGGATTCTACGTCTCCTAACTGTGGCCCATCAGTTAATGTCCAGCCTCTGCAGTTGTTACCACATGATCCCACGGTCCACTGCCCTGGCTACCCTCAGCCTCCTGACCTTAGCAGAAATAACTGAGGCCATCCCATATGACTGCTCCAATCAGCTTCCCTTCCTCATGGCTTATGACCAAATGTTCCCTGCTCCTTCTCTCTCCCAGAAAACAGTATTCCTCTCCTTCCTGATGCTGATCCTTGATCCCACCCCCAAGAATAACACCTCTTTTGCATCTGCAATATGTCCCTTTCTATTACTGCCCCCCCTCTCAGCCTACAAACTGACTCAACTCTTCCCACTACCTAAAGAAGAGTCCCTCTTTCATCATCCAAGCTTCCATCCTTTTCTACACCATCCTGTTTTCAAAAATAGATAATTTTCTCCATTTTCCCCACCTCCCAAATTTCCTGTTTTGAAAGAAATTTGGCTTCTACCTCCCATCACTATTGAAACTGCTCTCAACCGCCTGGATCAAATCCAGAAGGCTTTTCTTAGTCATAGAATTGTGTTACACTCTTGCAGCCTAAAGAAATTTTTTAGAGATAGTCTCACCTAAAGCTAATCCCTTTATTTATACTGAAGCCCAAATAAGAACACAACAGAATATTGTGTAGTATGAAACGCTGAGAAGTGGTGACTGCGTTGGTTTTGCCCTTTTGCTGAGATTTGTGGGCGAAGGAGGTGAAACTGAAAGGTGAAGAAGCAAAGCTGTAAGGGCAGCTATAATACCGAATCTGAACTGGCTACTGTACTTCTGAATCGCTCAGAATGAGCGCCAATCTATTTAGGCATATATATGCAGAGAGTTCCTCCTTCATGAGCAAGATATCAAGATTAATCATGAGTTATAGCAAAACTTACATTAGAGTGAGTTCAAAGATAGTTTATTATACTTGCCTTTCTATTATTTCATGGGTTTGCTATCTAGAAACAGGATGAAGCAAAGCGGGTTCATTAGGAATTTGTTTTACTCTGTTAGCCAGTTGGCACCACCCAGACCAAAAGGACCCCTAAGGACTGATGTGGAAGTCATGGGCTGCTGCCTCTCTCAATTCCCCACACGAGAGACGTCTGTTAGTGCGAAATCTGTCTCCAGAATACAATGCATTTCGTCAAGTTTATCAGTTTTGATACCTTTTGCCAAAAATCAAATAAAAGAGATGGTTGAAGGTTAATTAATAAAGATCAGTGAAAAAGCAGCAGGAGACAGAGCTGCCCCTTCTTTTCTTCTGGGAAACTGCTTTAGTGCATAGACTTTGGCATTAGATAAACCTGGAATTAAATCCCAACTCAGGATTTAATTGATACTCAGGAGCTGTATAACCTTGAAGACTTTAGATTCCTCATCTGCAAAATGAGGAGGGATACTTTCCTACCACTCAGGGTTGTAGGATTATGTAGTTCTTGTAAAATGCCTGGTGTTACTTCATAAGTTCCTTATCTTACCTTCTATGTATAGAACTCCTTTCTTCCCATAAGTATAATGATCTCATCTCTATTGATAGAAAAGGATAATAAAGCTATTTTCAAATATTAGGGACACCTTTATATTTACTTACTGGGTAAGTCACACACATCAAAACCACGCCAATAGAAATGGGATAGCCAGAGAAGTGGTCTGGTGCCTTCTCCTGGAAATCAGTCATGTCACAACAGCCAAGAGATGACTCCACATGTTGAGTTTAACAACCTATTTGTAATAGTGTGTGCTGCTTCCAACCTGTCACTGTTCTGAGAGTGAGCCAACACAGAGGTATATTCAGAGTCTGGCATAGCTTGGTAGGTGCTTAGCAAATGCTGAATGAATGAATCTAAAAGAACACTGCCCTAAAAGGTACCCTGGTTTCCAAAATTCAGATTAGAGAAGTTCCTATTACTGAGAACTTTACAGTGACACTCTATAAATATTTCTCAAACAGTAGTTCTTGGAATATTTGCATCAGAATCACTTGGAAATCTTAGAGTCCAGGGGTTGGGAATCTAAATTTTAAAATATTTCTTGTGATTCTTAGGCAAGTTGGAATATACACCCACTGTCCTAGAAGCTGAGTGCGTAATAACTAATTAATATCTGAGTTGCATAAGCATCTAAGTGAACTAAACCATTTATGACCCTCTGAATAAAGTATTGTAGGGGATAAGTAAAAAGATAGCTCCTGCTTTTAATGAGCTTATGACTAATTTGGAAGGAACGGAAAATAAAACCAAGTTCAAGAGACTCTAGTAGGAAAAAAAAAAGCATCAATATAACGTTCAAGTGTCAAAGTTATTAAAAGGGCCAAAGTTAATCAAGAACATTTTCAGGAAGAGGTAAAATCTAAGCCATATTTTTAAATTAACTTGTGTTGATGAGAAGAAAGAGCTCAGTCTGATTGAATTACTTTACTGTAGAATTTCCAGTGTCACAGTGCACTGGAAACTTAGTTTGAAACTCTGCCACTGTCGGCATGCTTCACTGCGAAGTGGTCAGAAACCAGTCAGGATACTTACAAACCAAACTCGGTTTTCTATTTTTCTTATTTTATATGTGAACTATATCTCAATTTTTAAAATTGAGGGGGGAAAAAAGCAAACCATCCAATTCAGACAACAACTTAGGGTCAAATTCCAATCATTTCAAACAGGTCACCCCCTTTAAGTGTGTCACCCCTTTAATTTATCAGAAGGAATAAAAGCTATGGATGTGTGAAAGACTAAATACTTCCATGCTACAATGGGAAACGAGCATGTCTAGTCTTAACCATTCCCATTTAATGCTGTATTGGAGGTTGAAGCCGGTAAAAGAAGGAAAAAAAGAAAAGTTACTAAAGGCTTCCAGACTGGAAAGGAAGAAATAAAGCTGTCTTTATTTGTAGACATGATCGTCTGTGTAGAGGAATCCTAGAGAATCTGCCAAAAAAGTATTAGAATTAATAAATGACTTAGAATTTTGTAGGATTTCCAGATCAATCTACAAAAATTGTATTGCTATACAGGCAACCTTGGAGATATTGCAGGTTTATTGTGAATATCACAATAAAGTGAGTCATATGAATTTTTGGGTTTCCCCAGTGCATATGAAAGTTACATTTACACTATACTGTAGTCTATTAGGTATGCAGTAGCATTATGTCTAAAAAATTGTATGCACCGTAATTAAAAAAAACTCCATTGATGGGCTTCCCTGGTGGCACAGTGGTTAAGAGTCCTCCTGCCAATGCAGGGGACACGGGTTCGAGCCCTGGCCCGGGGAAATCCCACATGCCACGGAGCGACTAAGCCCGTGCGCCACAACTACTGAAGCCTGCACGCCGTGCTCCGCAATAAGCCACTGCAATGAGAAGCCCGCGCACCATAACAAAGACCCAACGCAGCCAAAAATAAAAATAAATTAAATTAAAAAAAAAATACTCCATTGCTAAAAAATGCTAACCATCATCTGCCACAAAACTTCAGTTTATTAAAACACCGTATCTTCAAAGCACAATAAAGCAAAGTGCAATAAAACAAGGTATGTCTGTATACTATTAATGAAAAATCAGAAATTGAGATTTTTTAAAAAAAATCTACAAAAACAGTTTTTGAAAACTACAAAACACTGTTTAAAGAAATTTAAAAAACTAAATGGATAGATACAATGTATTCATGGATCAGAAGAGTCAATATCATTAAGATGCTAATTGTCCCCCAATTGATCTATAGATTCAATTGAATCACAATAAAAATCCCAGCAGGCTCTTTTGTAGAAATCTAGAAATTCCAGTATAAAAACAGTATTCAGATCACAGGGAAAGGATAGATTATATATCAGTGTCATCACAAACAGCTTTCTAAATGGAAGAAAATAAGATTGGACCTCCATATTACATACTAAACATAAATTCAATACAGATTAAAGCAAAGGTAAAAAATTAAATAACAATCTCTCAAGAAACCTAGGAGACTAAGTATCATTTAGGAGCAGGGGAGACCTTAATCACGATTAGAGGCCTGAAATATACCATTAGACACATTTGAAAATTAGAGCTTTCATATGGCAAAATAATATATATGAGTAAAGAGTGTATGGGGAGCCTCTGAATTATCTTTGCAACTCTTCTTTAAGTTTAAAAATATTATAGGGCTTCCCTGGTGGCGCAGTGGTTAAGAATCCACCTGCCAATGCAGGGGGCACGGGTTCGAGCCCTGGTCAGGGAAGATCCCACATGCCGCGGAACAACTAAGCCCATGTGCCACAACTACTGAGCCTGCGCTCTGGAGCCCGTGAGCCACAACTACTGAGCCCACGTGCCACAACTACTGAAGCCCGCACACCTAGAGCCTGTGCTCCACAACAAGGAAGCCTGCGCACTGCAACGAAAGAGTAGCCCCCTAAAGCAGAAACTAACACACCATTGTAAAGCAATTATACTCCAATAAAGATGTTAAAAAAAAAAAGAGTAGCCCCCACTCACCGCAACTAAAGAAAGCCCGCGCACAGCAACGAAGACCCAATGCAGCCAAAAAAAAAAAAAAAAACACAAATTCTAAACAAAGTTGAAGAAAAAATTGCACAGCAAGAAAAGTTAAAGTCAATAATCAAATACTAGATTTAGAGAAAAATATAATAAAAATATAACTTAGTAGTAATATATATAATATAGAGCTATTATGATAGCTATAATATATAATAAAGATATCTTTTAAACTGACAAGGAGAAAACAACTCAAAAAATATAGGCAAAAAATATTAAAGTCAATTTAGAGAACAGCGAATCAAATACCATCATTTCCCTCCCCTCATAAGAAAGAAAACCACACAAAAATGTACAAATTCACTCACAGGGATATGAAAAATCAAGTAGTAGGTATTACTTTATACCAAACAGCCTTGCAAAAACTATAAAGCTCCTAATATCTATTGTTGGTGGAATACAGGGGAAAGAGGACTCGTGTATTGTTAGTGGAATTGGAAATTGTGACAACCTTTTTGGGAAGGCAATCTGATAATCTTATTAAAGTTAAAAATACATATACTTTTCAGTGTAGCTATTTGATTTCCATGAATCCATCTCCCATACTCCAAACCACCAGAAAACAAGGACTTATGTATGAGGATGTTTCTTGCAGTGTTTGTAGAGAGGAAAACAAAACAAAAGAGACACAAAGTGAATACCCATGAACATGCAGCCATCGAAACGAATGAAATGGAGCTCTATCACGTGACTCGGACTGATTTCTGAGATATTGAGAAAATCGCGACAATAATCAATAGATATTGAGAAAATCGCGACAATAATCAATACATATAGGCACTGTGTAAGATTATATGAATGTAGAGAAAGCTATGCTATCACACATACTTGGTCATTTTCAGTGGTTATGGGGGAAGGTAATGTGGGAAGAAGGGTAGAGAAGGGAAAGGGGGGAGCAAAGAAAAAAGAGAAAGGAAAAAGGGGGACGGGGAAAGAAAGTCTTGTGCACAGTTTATTTAAACTCTCAGTAGTATTTGTCTCTAAAACATCAGTTTGCACATTACCTCTAAAGCAACGATGATTCTTTATTTAGCTGAACGTATTACATTTTCCTTAAACAGAAAAAAAAAGCCCCCGGAAACAAAAGTAAAATGCCTTGGCTATTCCAACCCTGAAAAAAGATGTTCCAGTGTATGTCATACATCCTAGAATATTGACAAATTAACCTATTTGGCATAAAACCTTGTTAAAAGTTTCAGCCACTGTCTTGCTTCAAAACTTATTCTAGTGGACAATGTAATGAAGTGATTGGTCACCAACTCTGAGGCCTTGGTCCACAAATATTCTCATGTCTTTGCTCAGTTGTTCTGTCCCATCATAGCAAGCTTATCCTCAATTCCCTCTCCGTAGATGAAGTACTTATTAAGCACACACATAGGAAAAAGTAAAGATATGGTTCTTGCCCCCGAGAGCCTACACTTTCTTTCTTTTTAAGGTTTCTGGTTTCCTAGTATCCTGAATTCAGAATTTGGAGGCACCTGGTACACATGGGGTTGTGAAATATCTAAGTTTTACCTCCTTCATGCAGGCCAAAAGGTAGCAGAAATAGGTGCTCCAACATTATTAGGCAAAAAGCTGCAAAGAAAAACAATAAAAGCAGGAATATGTCAGCACCAGACAACCAGCAAATTGCCACACTCTAGGATTAGCAAACTCTGTGATCACAGAGGAAACAGCTTGCCTCGCCTTGCTGCTCCTATTATGTAAATGAAAAGGAACTGCTTACTAACCCTGAAAATGTGGACCTCTGTGGTATAAAAAAAATTCAGAAGGTCCAGACAGCCTTAATAACAATTTCTACCAAACATTCAAGGAAGACATAATTCCAGTCTTACATATACTCTGATATTGAAGTTTATCCCAGGAGGTTAGTTTAACATTTAAAGAATCAAATTCACTATGTTAACACATTAAAGGAATAAATCACAATTACATGATAGATGACCCTCCCCCCAAAATAGCAGCCAATAAAATTCAGCATATTTCCCAAGGTAAACATTCTTGGCAAACTAAGAGTTAGAAAAGAATTTAATAATTTTGATAAAGGGTATCTACAAATATATCTACAAATATAACTGAAATATAAATATCGTAATTAATGGTTGAAATGTTGAAAGGGTTCTCTTTGAGATTATTAATAAGTTAACAATGCCCCCCAAACCACTGCTATTCAGCATTATGCACTTGAAGTCCTAGCCAGTCCAAATGCGCCAGAAAAAGAAATATATGATGCAGCGATCAAAGAGAAAGATTTGAATCCCTGTTCTGCCACTAACCAGCAATGTAATTCTGGGCAAAATGCTAACCCTGTGTCTCAGTTTCCTCATCTGTAAAATGGGGATAATGAGTACCTCCTTCACAGGGTTGTTCTAAAGAGTAAACGAGAATATTTTAAAAGTACCTAGAAAGTGTTTTGACACTACAAAGCACTGTAAAAGTGTTTGTTAAATTAAAAAAAAAAATATTCACAGATGACGACTGTGTATAGAAAAATCTCAAAGAATCTAGAGACAAACTCTTGGAATTAAGAGTACTGTTCCCTAGATGCAAAATCATTACATAAAAATTAGCCACATTTCTATCTACTAACAAACAGAAAATGATACCTAAAAAATCAAGTACCCGGGAATAAAACTTAAAAAAAGATGTGTTGCCGCGGAGTGGCTGGGCCCGTGAGCCATGGCTGCTGAGCCTGCACGTCCGGAGCCTGTGCTCCGCAATGGGAGAGGCCACAGCAGTGAGAGGCCCGCGTACCGCAAAAAAAAAAAAAAAAAAGATGTGAAAGATCTCTAGAGGAATAATTATAGGTTCAATGCAATCCCAACCAAAATTGATAGAATGCAACGAGGTTATTCTAAAATGTTTATGGAAATGTAAAGTGCTAAGAACAGTCAAGACACTCTCCAAGAAAAACAAGGTGGCCAACATATTTCTAGATATCAAACAAATTCCAAGACTGACGTCTAACTCGTCCATTAACTCACCTGGGGGAAGACCTCTTTCTGGAATGCTCATCCAATAGGTATGTCTTCATAGTTCCTCCCTCACTTCCTTTAGATCTTTGTACCAATGTCACCTAAGAAGACATCTTTCCAGTTTTCCCTGTATAAAACAGCACTACCCAATACTTCTGGTCACTTTTCCCCCCATCCCATATTTTCATAGCATCCATTATCTGACATTATTTTAAGGTATGTGTATATGTTTTATTTATGTCACTCGCTTGACTATAAGCTTGCTGAAACCAGAGAATGTTTATTTAGTACAATGCTGTATCTCCAGATTTACTTTGTTGAACGAATAAATAAATTGGCAGAAATCACAAAGATTCTCACTGGCATAGGAAACGTAGCGATTAAATTTGAACTAAACTTATAAACTGCAAACTCTCCTTCACTATTCATATATTAAATGATGGCTACCAAAATGCTATAACTCTCCCCAGGTTTAGAATACTATTTTGGGCATCCAGAAACAACCAGTATGTAAATACTGGCTTTAAGCAATGATATCTCATACTTAATTAAGGGAAATAAATGAAACAAACTCATTAAAAGAGCCATATAAAATGCAGCTGGAAATCTTAATTGACTCTAAAATTGGCAAAATGATATAAGGAGTAGGAGTTTAGGTATTTTGCTCATGTTATGTATGAATTAGTAGCTCTGATGGTTTTCAACATATATTTTATCCTTTGGTGATCAAAGTTTATTTTTTTTTAATTGAAATATAGTTGACATACAATATTATGTTAGTTTCAGGTGTACTACATAGTGATTTGACATTTACATACATTACAAAATGATCGTTATGATAAATCTAGTAACCATCTGTCTCCAAAGTTATTACAGTATTATTGACCATATTCTTTATGATGTATATTACATCCCTGGGGCTCATTTATTTTATAACTGGAAGTTTGTATCTTTTAATACTCATCACTTACTTTGCCCAAAGCACCCTCCTTCCCCCGAATCTGGCAACCACCCATTTGTTCTCTTTATCTGAGTCTGTTTTCATTTTGCTTTTTTAGATCCCACATATAAGTGAGATCATATGATATTTGTCTTTGACTTACCTCACTTAGCATAATGCCCTATACATCCATCCATGTTGCTGCAAATGGCACAATTTCATTCTTCTTTATGGCTTATATTCACATGGAAAAACCCGAACTTTTGGCCAACACTGTATGTGTGTGTGTGTGTGTGTGTATACACACACACACACACACACCTTCTCTATCCATTCACCTACTGATGGGCACTTAGATTGCTTCCATATCTTGCCTATTGTAAATAATGCTGCTATGAACATAGTGGTGCATATATCTTTTCAAATTAGTGTTTTTGTTTCTTCACAAAAATACCCAGATCTGTAATTGCTGGATCATTTGGTAATTCCACTTTCAGTTTCTTGAGGGGCCTCCATACTGTTCTCCATGGTGGCCGCACCAATTTACATTCCTACCAACAGCGCAGGATGGTCCCCTTTTCTCCGCATCCTCGCCAATACTTATTTGTTTTCGTTGTCTTTTTGATTACAGTCATTGTGACAGCTGTGAGGGGCTATCTCATTGTGGTTTTGATTTGCATTTCCCTCATGATAGTGATGTTGAGCATCTTTTCATGTGCCTGTTGGCCATCTGTATGTCTTTTCTGGAAAAATGTCTATTCAGGTCCTCTGTCCATTTTTTTAACGGAATTTTTTTTGATATTCAGTTGTATGAGTTCTTTATATATTTTGGATATTAACCTCTTATCACACATATCATTTGCAAATATCTCCTTCCACTCAGTAGGCTGCCTTTTCACTTGATAGATGGTTTCCTTTGCTGTGCAAAAGCGCATGGGCCTAGGACCTGGGCTCCTTTCGAATTTCTCCCTCTGCATTGGGACTGTGAGCACGTGAGACTTTTCATGTGCCCTCTAAGAGCAGACTCTCTCTATCCTATAGCCCTCCAGCTCTCAAACATAAGCTCTGCTTTTTAGAATCAGCATGTTTTTCAAAAGCCCTATTTTCAAAACCAGATGTCCTGGGGGCTCATCTTTTGGCATAGAACTCCTGGGCTAGGAGCCCAACATGGGGCTCAGACCCCTCATTCCCTGGGGAGGACCTCTGTGCTTGTGATATTCCTCCCATTTGTGGGTCACTGACCTGGGGGTGTGAGTCCTGACTATACCGAGTCTCCACCCCTTCTACGCATCTGTTGTGGCCCCTTCTATATATCTTTAGCTGTGGAAAATCTTATCTGCCAGTCTTCAGGTCATTTTCATAGATAATTCCTCTGTAAATCATTGTAATTTTGGTGTGCCCGTGGGAGGAGGTGAGTTTAGAGTCTTCCTTCCCCATCATCATGGGGAAGTTCTCCAAAATTTGTATTTAACTAGACAATATACTATGGAAAATCTTACATATTTACAAATTAACCCAAGTTCTGGTGAAAATAAGTTAAGAAAGATGAATTGTATAAATTTAACATAAAAAGCTTACTAACTCAGTGCTCTGAAGCTGGAAATTTGTACATTTAAGAGAATTCAGTTAAACTGGTAGCCCACACAATAAACAGTAGGGTATATGATCACTATCTGTGTATTCTTTCTCTCACCACTATGCGATTTTCCCCTTAAAGAAAGCAAAGTGTAAAGGGCTTTTAAAAGATTTTGATGTGTTAAGGCCTGTCTTGAACTGTGGAGTATTCTCTTATGCTATGATAGCCCAAGGTTGAGCTCCAGAGGAATCTGGTTTGGTCCTTAATTAATCCAAGTTTGAAGGAACTTCTTAAGTCAGTTGAAAGGATTAGGCCATTTTTAAAGTGAGACTGAGGCAGTACTGGTTGGGGTACAACCAGGAGAGGGATGGGGTGCACCGACTGCACAGGCCTCCTAACTCGGCACCGTCTTTGCCGTATTCCTCCTAAGATCATTTAGCTTTCCATTTACTCTTTAGCTTTTTTACAGAAATGTCAAGAAGGCAGTCAACATATTCATATATATTATTTTCATGAAGTATTAACTATGTAACAGGAAAACAGAAAAACCATCTATGTATTTTATAGAGGCTATGAGAATAGAAAGCGTTTCATTACAATTATTAGCTTGAATTTAAATGGCTCTAGTTTCATAATCTAATGTTGCCAGAGTAGAATCTCTTAGAAGTCTTTTAAGATCTTTTTACTTTTCTTTTTTTTTAATCTTTGTTTTTATTTTACAAATTTATTTATTTATTTATTTTTGGCTGCATTGGGTCTTCGTTGCTGCACACGGGCTTTCTCTAGTTGCGGCGAGCGGGGGCTACTCTTCGTTGTGGTGCACGGGCTTCTCATTGCAGTAGCTTCTCTTGTTGCAGAGCATAGGCTCTAGGTGCACGGGCTCAGTAGTTGTGGCACACGGGCTCAGTAGTTGTAGCTCACGGGCTCTAGGGTGCAGGATCAGTAGTTGTGGTGCACGGGCTTAGGTGCTCCGCGGCATGTGGGATCTTCCTGGACCAGGCTCAAACCCGTGTCCCCTGCATTGGCAGGCAAATTCTTAACCACTGCACCACCAGGGAAACCCTATTTTCTTTTAAGATGAGGATTTATAATGCTTATCTCTTCACAATTTAAACGACAGCTCTATTTACTTTTCAACCAACATACTTTAAAGAAATGAATTTATGTTGATGAATAAAGCAGCTTCTTTCTGGAGGAAAGGCAGGTATTCGACATGAAGAAAGGATAGTTTCTAACATTGTTTGTTGAGAATTTCAGCAGATGCTTCCCTCTAGGCTGAGACTAGAATGCAGAATCCTCTCAGTGGCTTGCAATATTTACGAATTTGCCACATGGCAAATGAATATTCCTGTTCTTATAAAAATGTCAGTGCACAAACCATAGGCAGCGATACATTAGTATTTACATTTATTTCATGTATGCAGTTTACACACTCACTATTGAACAAAATTGGAATGCAGACAAATATACAAATACCATAATAAGCATTATAAAATAAAATAACTGGCACTAGTGTTATAAGCATATTAATGGGCCTGGTGAGAAAAATGATGAAAGAAGACTGCAGCCCATGGCATTTTTCTTTTTATCAAAAGAAAAAGCTCTGTAGCACCATAATGGTAATACTTAAAAGAAACACATAAGATGGAATATTTTAACTGAGGTTAGCCTGTTTTATTTAAGTGAATTATACTGGAAGTTAACAGTATAGGCAATATTTTGGCCAACTTCTGTTTATGTCAGCTGAACATCTTCCATAAACAAAAGCAAAGGAAAATAAAGCCAGCCATATACAGACCCCTCCTTAGTACAAACTCTGCACCGTGCTTTGATTTCATGATTGGAGAAGATATACATGTGCTAAAAACTGAGGTTATGTAAAGTTATTCACTAAAGCCTGAGTGTGTCTTTGGTAGGCTAATACTTTTTCAGCATTGTTATTGTTAATCATATTTATGTTTCTCTACCCTGTATTTTTCTACATAATCCAAGGTGGCTAGAGAGGACATTATGGAAAACAATACAGCGGCCCTTAAAATCTACTCTATTCTGAAGGCACCAAGAATCAGTGGGGTGCAAACTTCCCCTTAATGAAAGGTGACTTTTTTGTAATACTTATAAACTAATGGAATTTTATTTTGCAGTTTTATATATTTTATTTGGTGCTGTCAGTATACTTAATTACCTACTTTTACACTTTTCTTCTAAGATGGCAACAATATACAAGATATATAGGGTACCAGGTGTTTCTATTTCAAAGTTGTGCAAAAACTGCCACAATCTTGCTCAAAGTGTCTAAGTATCCAAATGGTAGCAAATGGGCTGCATTAAGCTGTATATATCCACACTGCATATGAAGAAAAAAATGAAATTTATGCCCAGTTATGAACATAAATGTTACAAAGTGTATCGTATACTGCGAGTAACCTGCAAGGTTCTTTAAACAGTATCTTTTAGTGGTTTCAATAAAATGTCACTAACCACTTAGCCCTAAGCCTCAAGTTCTCTTCATAAGAATGCTGTAGAACTGCATTAGTATTTTATATTGATTATAAATTAAGCCAAATTTCTATCTAAATACACAAGTATGTGCTTCAAGCAATGTTTTGTGGCAAACACACAAAACATAATTCTCTTAAGAATTACTGTCCTTACAATAATGCACTTTTAAAGCCTTCATTTCATAGTTTGGTAATTAAGATCCACACGAAACACAATGCTTTGCTGAACACAGAAACTGTATCTGCATTATGATGATGCAACCCAGCGTTTGCTGGCAACTTGAAACTTAAAATAGTCACGTGCAGTTCAACCAGCTCCAAACAAGGTTTTTCAAGTGGTAATTATTTTGCAGCATTTATAGGTCTATATATCAGTCTGAATTGCAACTTTTAATTCCACTGTCTGATGTGAATGGTTGTTATTTGCTTCTTTTAGTGCACTGCCAAAATATAAATCAATATTGGTTTTTATACCACTGTTGCCATGTTCTTCAGCAATATGATTCAACTGTGGAACTTCTGAACATGAAGCAGTTTTAGTAAGCACAGAAATGCTACACTGATGGGGGGAATTTTCCAGACGGTCGTTTTCTACCTCAGGAAGAATGTTAACAGTAGCAAAGCGGGCGTGATAATCAGTGGAACCATGACTACAAGAAGTTTTCATGCTTTCTAGGTCAGAACAACTAAATTCAGAAAAATGACTAGAGTGGGAATCTGCTACAGAAGGCATACTGTCACTGAGGGATGGTGCCTCGAATTCACTTGAGTTCGTACTCTGTTGTTCTAACAACTGTGCATCCATGTCCTCTCTGGTCTCATTTATCTTCATGTTACTCTTTTTCCTCAATTTACCACTTTTTGATTTCTTTCCTGCTGCTGCTTCTTTGGACCACTTGGTGGCACTGGATTTACCTTCAGGCAAGCCACTGGATGAACCCCCAGGATGACTTCGGGTGGCACTGCCATCCTCCACACTGCTGCTTCCACTGTTGTGCCTGAATTTGGATGGCTTTGACTCGATATCTACCTGAACCTCCATACTGTTGCCTTCTCTGGAACATAAGAGTAACACATATAAATTTCTGACTTCCTCTTTTTAAAAAGAAAAATGCAAATGACAGCAAAGGGGGAGAGGCTTCTGTGTGAAAACTTCAAAGACTATATAAAAGCTATTAGAACAAATTAATGCAGGATACATTCTACTAATAGAAAAAAGTTGCTTGAAATAAGAGGACTATCTTTAAAATAATACTTCAATTTAAAATAAAACAGAAGCAACTACACTCATTGCTTATGCTATTCCAGGTACTATGCTACCTTCTCCATTTTTTTTTTCACAACAGTTGTATTGAGATATAATTTGCATATCATAAAATTCACCTGTTTCAAGTGCACAATTCAGTGGTTTATAGTATATTCACAGAGTTTGCAACTATCACCACTACTGAACTTCAAAACATTTTCATCATCCCCAAAAGAAACCCATTAGCAGCCAGTTCCCATTCTTCCCTCCCCCCAACCCCTAGCAACCACTAACCTAATTTCTGTCTCTATGGATCTGCCTATTCTGGACATCTCACCACTTTCTTCTTGCAGAGAACCTAATAGTAGATAACCATTATTCACAATAATTTTGCCTAATGATAGGGATAATTCTTTACAAATTAATTTTAAAAATACTTCTGACTTTATAACAATTTTTTCCTTACTTGTCCAATGGGATGTAGGAATTCAGAATGGATCCTGCCATTGCCTTGGTGCTGGCATTATCACTAACTGTTCCCAAACTGACTGTGCCAGATTCTCCACTTAGGCTGTACCGTTCTTTCTGTACGTCTGCTTGTACTTCCAACCTTAAAGAGAGGGGTATTAGAAAAAAAATCAACTACATATAATATCAACACTACTATGAGAATGTATCTTTCAATAATTTAGTAACAAGAAGCTATTTTAGAAACAACTATAAACATTATTTTTTTAAGTTTCCTTTTATTTGATTATTCAAATTCTACTGCAGCACATTGAACAGTACCAGCCATCCAGATAAAATGGTAAAATTAGCTGTCTGCCAAGTAAGGTAATAACAGAGTAATACAAAAAGAACATAAAGGATTTTAACTTAAACATGCTCCAATATTCTTATGATGCGGTGCTTTGCTTGCCACACTTTAGTGCAAAACACCAAATCGGAATACATTAAAAACCATTCTACATGACAAATCAGTGCCTCAAAAAATCCTGGGCATCTATATATTAAAAATAGTTCCAAATTTAACACCTGACTCTTTAAAAAAGACATAATAGGGACGTCCCTGGTGGCGCAGTGGTTAAGAATCTGCCTGCCAACGTAGGGGGTACGGGTTTGAGCCCTGGTCCAGAAAGATCCCACATGCTGCAGAACAACTAAGCCCGTGCGCCGCAACCACTGAGCCTGCGCTCTAGAGCCTGCGAGCCACAACTACTGAAGCCCGTGCACCTAGAGCCCATGCTCTGCAACAAGAGAAGGCACCGTGGTGAGAAGACCGTGCACTACAACAAAGAGTAGCTCCCGCTCACCACAACTAGAGAAAACCCTTGTGCAGCAACGAAGACCCAATGCAGCCAAAAACAAATAAATTTATCAAAAAAAAGAGACATAATATACACCACTATAACTTAAGAGTTTGTGTTTAAAAGCACACTACCTAAAAATAAGATAAACATAACTGATATATCTTTTTTTTTTTTTGTGGTATGCAGGCCTCTCACTGCTGTGGCCTCTCCCGTTGCGGAGCACAGGCTCCGGCCGCGCAGGCTCAGTGGCCATGGCTCACGGGCCCAGCCACTCCGCGGCATGTGGGATCTTCCCGGACCAGGACACGAACCCGTGTCCCCTGCATCGGCAGGCGGACTCTCAACCACTGCGCCACCAGGGAAGCCCTGATTTATCTTTTAATTCATGTACTCTCCCCTACGTTTAAAAAAACATCCCAAAGCTAGTAAACAAAAGTAAAGAAAAGTGAATTAAAGAGGTAACAAAAGAAGATAAAAATGCTTTAACTTATCCTACTTATCTACATGGCTTTGGGTAAAAGACTTCGTGAGAATTAAATAACCATTAATACATAAAAGGACCCAGGCAGACTCTATCGGCCTCAGTTCTTGCATTTCCGGATATCCTGACTCCACCTGCTCCCCCAGGCTTCAGCCAGCGTCTCATTTCCTAACAGCTGTGGCCACCTCCAGTGGTAAGGTCCAAGCTTAATCACTGCCTTTACAGTATTCACCGAGGCAGCTCCAGCACTGACTCATAATATAAAATCTGACAAGTGCAGTGAAAAAAATGGCATGTTATCCCTTAGACTTGGTTTTTACCTCATCAAATCTCCTTACTCACTGTTTACCACTAAATTTCCGTGTTTGAAACCTTACTGTTTTCAACCCTGACACAGTAAGATTATATGCCATCATCATGCTTTGTGTTCAAAACTCTCCTCATCTATAATAATTAATAATTTGTAGTTAAGGCAAAACCAAACCAAAACAAAACACAAAGCACAGTTTTCTCACCTGTGAAAACAGTTCACCATGGCACTTCCTGACAGACTCCCTGTGATACTGGCTCCAGCGAGCGCCATGGTGCTGGCCGTTTCACTCAGGTTGTCCCGGATGGCTCCTATTCGATCCATGTGGCTTCCACTTGCACTCAAACTGCCAGTCAAACCACCAACACTTCCCTCCCCTATGCTAGGGTTGTGTCTTGCTTCTGCTACTGAAGTTGTGTCTAAATGCAAATATTTCAAAGAAATTAAATAAGTGTGATTATTGATTTCCCTCTCCATAAAGTCTGTCATGATTTCAGATAGGACATATTTTCATATAAAGTATAAAACATACACAGGAATAGAAAAGGTGTCTGGGGCTTCCCTGGTGGCGCAGTGGTTGAGAGTCCGCCTGCCGATGCAGGGGACACGGGTTTGTGCCCCGGTCCGGGAAGATCCCACATGCCGCGGAGCGGCTGGGCCCGTGAGCCATGGCCGCTGAGCCTGCGCATCCGGAGCCTGTGCTCCGCAGCGGGAGAGGCCACAACAGTGAGAAGCCCGCGTACCGCAAAAAAAAAAAAAAAAAGAAAAAAAAGAAAAGGTGTCTGGAGTCAGGGACACAAAACATAACCGTGGAATAAGAGTAAACGGAAATATCTCACAGGGTAAAGTTGGATTAAGGATGCCCTCAGTTTTAAATGGTCACTACAGGCATACCTTGGAGATATGTATTGTGGGTTTGGTTCCAGACCATGGCAATAAAGCAAGTATCAGAATAAAGTGGGTCACATGAATTTTTGGGTTTCCCAGTGCATATAAAAGTTATGTTTACACTATACTATAGAAAAGTGTGCAATAGCATTACGTCTAAAAAAAATGTATATACAGTGATTAAAAAATACTTTATTGCTAAAAAAAATGCTAACCATCATCTGACAACTCAGGGTTGCCACAAGCCTTCAATCTGCAAAAAATGCAATTAGCTGCAAAGTGCGATAAAATGAAGTATGCCTGTACTTTACAAGAAAATCAAGAAGATTTAGGAATTCTATAAAGAACCTGACGGTTGAAGAATTTAGCTGACTTTGAGAAAAATTATGTGACAGTTTTCAATAAGGTGTTATTTAAAGAGCTTAGTATTCTCTAGGACAATAAGAATGGGCCAAAAGTTGACTTCTTGATATATTCCACAGTTCCGACTGTCTACAAGCTATTTCAAGATCTGATACCACTATATTCCAATCTTACAATACTTTTCACAGGCTTTATATTGGAGGATTTATTTATTTGCTCCAATATTTGAGTTCCTATTATATAACCCAACTCTGTTTCTAAGTACTGGGGACACAGTGGATCAAAGAGACGAACAACCTGCCCTCAAAAAGCTTACACTCTAGTTGGGGAGAGCAATAAATAAAATTATATGGTGATAAATGCTGTGAGAAAAAATAAAGCAGAGTAAAGGGGAGTAAAAGGCAGTGAGAGTGATGAGGAGTGCATGTGTGTGTGCACATGCAAGCGCCTGTGTATTGTTTTATATAGTATGATCAGAGACTCAAAGGAAGTGAAGAGATGAGCCATGAAATTATCTGGGGGAAGAGTATTCCAGGCAGAGGAAACTGCAAGTTTAAAAGCCTATAAGTGGAAGTATGTTTGGCATCCTCAACATTAAGGACAGGTGGTATAAGGGAAGAGTTCAGAGATGTAGCTCAGCAAAGACCAGAGGGGGACTTATGGGCCATGGTAGCAACTGTCGATTCCATCCCCCCGCCCCTGGTACAGTTAGAAGCACTGGGAGAATTTTGAACACAAGTTAGATCTAACTTATGTTTTAAAAATATCATTATGTGGAATGGTGAGTGGAAGCTGAAAGCTGATGGATCACTTAAGAGGCTATTACTATAACCCAGGATAAAAGAGAGTAGCTTGGACTAGTGGAATAGCAGTACAGATGGTGAGAAATGGTGGAATTATGGCTAAATACTGAAGGAAGCAGCAAAACTTGCTGACGGATCAGACGTAGGGTAAAAAGGGAGAAGGGAGAGTCATCAGCAGCAGAGGTTTCGGCACAGCAACAGCAAGAATGAAGAGGCTACTAAACAAGGGAAGGATGACTGAGAGGACAACAGGTTTTAGAGCGAAGAGTCTGGTTACAGACTCTTAAGCTTGGAATTCTTGTTAGACGTTCCAGTGCAGCTTAGGTAGAAGAGTTAGATGTATGAATTGAAGTTTAGAGGACAGTTCTAGCCTAAACATAAACTGAAGAGTTGTTTGTCTATATATTATTTAACAGAGGAGATTACCTAGGGAGTGCGTGTAGATTAAGAAGAGAAATCTGAGAACTGAGAGCCCTGGGAAACTCCAAAATTTAGAGGTTAGGAGAGGAAAATGAACCAGCAAAGAAAGCTGAAGAGTGGCCAGGAGATATGATGAGATGAGAAGTGGTTATCCAGAAAACAAGTAGAGAAAATGTTTTAAGAAGGAGGGCATGCTCTACCATGTCAGGTGTACTGTTACAGTAAGATGAAAATCAAGAATTGACCACTATATTTGGTAACATGGAGGTGACTGGTGACTCTGCTTTGGTGGAGTGGCAGAGAGGAAATTTTGGAATGGTAGGGACCAAAATCTGATTGGAGTGAGTTCAAGTGAGAACGGGAGGTAAGGAAGAGAACATTATCTTTGCACATATGCCTGATTACAGGCAAACCTCAGTTTATTGCGCTTCAAAGATACTGTGTTGGGACTTCCCTGGTGGCGCAGTAGTTAAGAATCCACCTGCCAATGCAGTGGACACGGATTCGAGCCCTGGTCTGGGAGGATCCCACATGCCGTGGAGCAACTAAGCCCGCGCGCCAAAACTACTGAAGCCTGTGTGCCTAGAGCCCGTGCTCTGCAACAAGAGAAGCCACCGCAATGAGAAGCCCATGCACCACAACGAAGAGTAGCCCCCACTCGCTGCAACTAGACAAAGCCCGCGCGCAGCAAAGAAGACCCAACGCAGCCAAAAGTAAATTAATCAATTAATTAATTTAAAAAAGATACTGTGTTTGTTTTTTAAACAAGTGAAAGGTTTATGGCAACCCTGCTTTAAGCAAGTCTATCAGCGCCGTTTTCCCAACATCATTTGCTCACTTTGCGTCTCTGTGTCACATTTTGGTAATTCTTGGAATATTTCAAACTTTTTCATTATTATTATATTTGTTATGGCGATCTGCGATCAGTGATCTTTCATGTTACTATGGTCATTGTTTTGGGGTGCCATGAACCGCACCCATATATGACAGCTAATTTAATTGATAAATGTGTATGGGTTCTGATCACTCCACCAATGGGCTGTTCCCCCATCTCTCTCTCTTCTCCTCGGGCCCCCCTATTCCTTAAGACACAACAATATTGAAATTAGGCCAATTAATAACCCTACAATGGCCTCTTAAATGTTTAAGTGAAAAGAAAAATTGCACATCTTTCACTTTAAATCAAAAGGTAGAAATGATTAAGCTTAGTGAGGAAGGTACACTGAAAGCTAGGGCAGGCTGAAAGGCTAGGCCTTTTGTGCCATTTAGCCAAGCTGTGAACACAAAGGAAAAAGTCTTGAAAGAAATTAAAAGTCCTACTCCAGTGAACACATGAATGATAAGAAAGCAAAACAGACTATTGCTGATATGCAGAAAGCTGTAGTAGTTTGGATAGAAGATCAAAACAGCCACAACATTCCCTCAAGCCAAAGCCTAATCCAGAACAAGGCCCTAACTGTCTTTAATTCTACAAAGGCTGAGAGAGGTGAGGACACTGCAGAAGAAAAGTCTGACGCCAGCAGAGTTGGTTCATGAGCTTTAAGGAGAGAAGCCGTCTCCGTAACATAAAAAAGCAAGGTGATGCAGCAAGTGCTGATGTAGAAGCTGCAGCAAGTTATCCAGAAGATCTAGTTAAGATGCTTAATGAAGGTGGCTACACTAAATAATAGATTTTTAATACAGATGAAACACCTTATATTGGAAGAAGATGCTGTTCAGGACTCTCATAGCTAGAGAGAAGTCGATGCCTGGCTTTGAAGCTTCAAAGGACAGGATGACCCTCTTACTAGGGGCCAATGCAGCTGGTGACCTGAAGTTGAAGCCAATGCTCATCTACCATTCTGAAAATCCTAGGTTTCTTAAGAAATATGCTAAATCTACTCTGACTGTGCTCTATAAGTGGAACAACAAAGCCTGGATGACAACACATGTGTTTACTGAATATTTTAAGCCCACTGTTGAGACCTACTGCTCAGAAAAAAAGATTCCTTTCAAAGTATTACTACTGCCCATTGAGAATGCACCTGGTCACCCAAGAGCTCTGATGGAGAGGTACTATGAGATTACTGTTGTTTTCATGCCTGCTAACATACATCCATTCTGCAGCCCATGGACCAAAGAGTAATTTCAACTTTCAAGTTTTATTATCTAAGAAATACATCTTGTAAGGCTATAGCTGCCATAGATGGTGATTCTTTTGATGGATCTGGGCAAGGTAAATTGAAAACCTGGAAAGGATTCACCATTCTAGATACCATTAAGAACGTTTGTGGTTCATGGAAAGAGGTCAAAATATCAACATTAACAGCAGTTTGGAAGAAGTTGATTCTAACCTTCATAGACGACTTTGAGGGGTTCAAGATTCAGTGGAGGAAGTAACTGCAGATGTGGTGGAAATAACAACAGAACTAGAGTTAGCGACTCAGCCTGAAGATGTGACTGAATTGCTGCAACCTGATGATAAAACTTTCATGTATGCGGAGTTGCTTCTTACGGTTGAGCAAAGGAAAAAACTTAGTCGATAAAGCAGCGGCAGGGTGTGAGAGGTTTGACTCCAGTTTTGGAAGAAGTCCTGTTGTGGGTAAAATGCTATCAAACAGCATTGCATGCTACAGAGAAATCATTCTTGAAAAGAAGAGTCAATCAATTCGGCAAACTTCACTGTTGTCGTGTTTTAAGAAATTCCCACAGCCACCCCAGCCTTCAGTAACCACCACCCTGATCAGTCAGCAGCCACCAACATCCAGGCAAGACCCTCCACTGGCAAAAAGATTATGACTTGCTGAAGGCTCACATGATTAAAATTTTTTAGCAATAAAGTATTTTTAAATTCAGGTAGATACTTAATATACAGTATAGTGTAAACATAACTTTCATATGCAGTGGGAAACCCCAAAATTCATGTCTTGCTTTATTGTGATATTGGCTTTATTGTGGTGGTCTGGAAGCGAACCTACAACATCTCCGAGGTATGCCTGTACTTCCCTAAGACAATTTCTTTAACAAGAACTGTGGGAATTTCTTTAAAAAGAACACGCACATTTAAAAAAGCTTATTAACTTATACTCCTAATGGTAGTCTATGAGGGCCTTTATATGTTCCAGTTTTTGTTATAATTCCTATTTCTTTGAATAACATTAAAGATATTTTCTACTCATTGGGCATCTGCATTTCTTCTTTTATGAACTGCAGTTCTCTTCTGTCCTTTTATTACTGATTTGTAACATTTTACACAAAATAATCTAGAATCTCTAAGACATTACATTTCCATCGGAGGTTATAGGTACCCAGAACCATCCCACCCTCTTTCATCATTCACCTTTCCTCAGCAGCTCATTTCTCTGATGTACTTCTGGGTGAATACTATTAGGGCTAGTAAGAGAGCAATGGGAATTCTGACTTGCATGTTACCTACAGCCTTACACTATTACTACTAGTACGTACATTTTCTTCCTTTGCTGAAAGGACTTACCTACAGCTGTGTTTGTCCCACCAACATTTATATCATTTTCATCATCAAATTCAATCCTGACTCCTTTTCCATTGCCTGCTGAGACCCCACAACCTCCGCTTCGACAGAGAGAAATCGGAACAACACCATAGACATAAGCTAACATAATAGGAACACCAATACCTAAAGAGGAATTAAATTGGTCATTACAAACCAAAAAATAAATTACAGAAACACACATTTCAGAAGTCTTTTCAAGAGAAGGTGTACAGGAGAAAAGTATTAGGGTTCTGCAACTCTTGCCAAAAGCAGATTTACCCAACTATTAAAGGATGCAAGCAGATTCAAAGCTTCTAGCCTCAGGTGACACATATGAGGTTAAAAAAAAGATGTAAATCTTTTTTCTTTTTCAGTGCCAGGGCTCTAAACGGTGTTTTGGTGGGGAGGAAGGGATATTAACCACTAATAATTTACCAACTATCCCTAAGGCTAGGCTCTTGAGTTTATATTACTTTTAACCAATATAGTTACAGAATGAGAGGCTATCTGTAGGCTCAAACTGACCCTAAATAAATAAATAAAGTAACTCTCATATCTTCAACAATATAATGCTCTGTTTTTCAAAATTCTCCCACAAAACTTTAATTCTATAAAATTTGAGGTAATTAGAATTTTTAAGCATTTCTTACCTACAGTTACTGCAGCTACAACTGGAGATACGATTACAGACAATGTTACACCACCTGCTATGGCCAAATTCCGTTTGTGCTTTGAAACATCCTTGCCTTCATATCGATTGTGAATCTTGAATTAAAAAGAAAAATGGGGGTGATGGGTTAAAGAAAAAACATATTACTTATTTAATTTAAATGAAACAGACCTACATTTGTTAGAAGTTTAAAATGATTTACCTTATAATTTCATAGTTAAGTGTCCAAATTCAAGGTAAACATATTATTGCTCTTAAACCATATTCTTATATATAATTTGCTCCTTATTAATAGTTTGGTTACATAAGACAGTGATTTAATAGATTTTACTCTGTGTTTAATCAATCTTGAGTAAAAGTAGTCCTTATAATCTTATTCAAGAAGAGTATAAATCATGTTTTGAGCAAAGAAGAAGGAATTAAGAACATTATTTTCAACATAGTTATGAGTTGGATGTTAGATCAACAGGATTACTTCTAAGAAATGTATCATTCCACAGAATTCTAAATAAGCATCCCTAATTAGTTGGCTTCTAGGAGAGGTTTACAGTCTTTTAAAAACAAAAAAAAAACCCTGACCTTAAAAAGCAGTACTAATAAGCAAACATCACTAAATAGAATCAATTTTTTTCTCAGATTCCTTTTTATAAAGAAAAATGTTATCAAATGACTCAGGATCCTGGGCTCTCATTTATAGCTCAAAGTAAGGGGTACAGAGAGAAAAAAAGAACAAATAATGTTGCCAGAGGACAGGAGTTACATCTACTTGGCATCTTTGTAGAGTACAGGTGTTGTTAATAAACAGAACTTAATATCACCATGAAAGTTACTTGTGAAATTATTATATGAACTTCAGGAAATAGCTCAGTATCTTTGTTCTTGTGATTTTCAAGGGCTAAAGCTAATAAAGTACATTTCCCCCTGTTTCAAGACAGATTCAAAACAGCCTCAAAAGGGTACAGGTAGTCTCTAAAGTAAAATACTTGACTTAAAAACAATATTACAGATGAGGCATAATAAAGTAATCTATCATTATTATGTGGTTATTTTGAAGGCTGTAAAGTACAATGAGTCTTATGGGATGTATTAAACAGTGAAAAGGCTGGGATGGGGAGGTGGGCAAAACATGCATGGGACAAGGAACATTTCTATTTCCTAGTCAGAATTCTGTTTCCCAGAACTGACTATATGTTCCAGGGAATGGGTCTCTACACTTCCTAAATAGTCCATACAGGCAGAGATGGCAGACCTTCCCAAAGTACCTTTCATTATCCTTCAGTACTCTAGCTAATACCTGTTCCTCGCCCCCCCATTCCTACAAAACTCAGCACTGAAGCAGAAAAAAGACAAAGCTACAAACTGATGGAGCAGATTTGCAAAGGCAGGCTGTCAGGAGAAAGAGTCTTCCAGATAATTCCACATCCTCAAGCACCAATGTTCAATTACAGTGATCATATCAGCCCACTACTTCTGGTTCAACTTAATTTTTTCTGTTTTACTATTTTGTGCCACATTTGCTATTTGTTATTGTAAAGAAAGGCTCAGCTTTTAGGTACTTTATCAATTTAATAGGTTTTCCTGGGCTGGTTTATAACCCTACACACCCCAGAGAACACTGTTTCAGTGGAAAACTAATTCATCAACTTGCAACCATTTGAGTACAGGTTTGCAAAAAGGAGACTCGTTACTGCACCTAAGACTGAACAATGAGGTAAATAATCTCTCCTCTATAAATTATTTGCAGGTGTATGCAGTACAACAGTCTTTCTTTCCCTTCTACTTCTAAGTATCTGAATAGTTTTGTTTTCGGCAAAACCTTGCTTTGGACAACTTACGAAAAATTATTATAATCAGTATTATGTTTGGGACTTTAAACAATTACCTTCTGAAATAAACATTCGGCCCATAAATATGTTTGTCCTCAGTCTCAAGCTAATTAAAAAAATAGTATGTACTGTTATTTCTGATTATAAAAGTAATATGTGTTGAACATAAAAAAACATGGCTGTTGTATGAAAGAGGATCAGCCTTGTCTTGAGTCCTGAAAGTCAGAACTAGAATTAAATGAAACAATTAAAAGGGAAATGGATTCTGACTCAACATAAGAATTTTCTAACACTTACAGCTCCCTGGCAACAGAATGGGCTGCCTCATGAGATGGTGGTTTCCCCATCACTGAAATGCCCAAATGGATAGCTTGAAATTTATCAGGGATCTTATATAAAGAATTTGTGCATTTGGGTTTAAATCCCAGCTCTGCTTCTTCCTGTGTAACTAAAGATAAATTACATAAATTTTCCTAAACTTCAATATTCTAACATATAAATTGCTGTGAGGTTAAAATGAGTCAAAGTATATAAAACATCTACCACACAGTTAGAACTCAACAAATGTTAGTTCCCCTTTTTAAAATTCCTATACTTTGTTCTGCTTGGCTACAGGGTTGGGATTAGATCATTTCTGAGGTTACTTCTCAATTCTGATATTCTACTAATTTAGGCAGCAGCAGACTTCTTAGCCACTTTGTAAATTATCCCTTTAATCTTTCAAAAAAGAATTATTTGCTTAGCCAATGAAGTATCACTCAGGCCAGTGGCAAGTATTGGGTGTTCAGACTTTCACAAAATTGTTGTAATCTACAAAATAGTGTATTTACTAATAGCAGTAATCTGAAGAAAAAAAAAGCTTTGAATTCAAGTTGGAAATAATTCAGGAACTGGCTAATTGTTCTTTGCCTGAGGGCATATGTTATTTCTCTATTAACCTTATAGACCTGACTTTACAAGGACATATCCATGAGAAAAAATGTCAGGTGTGGATTCTTTAATATTTCATATGTAAAGTTTATAATGCAAATGTACTGAAGTTTTCAGATTCAGATAATTTTAAAGCAAGTCTACTTTTTATGCATACATATAAGCTTGCCAAACACTGAAAATTTATTACCTCATGAAAAAATAGTAACTGTTTTACACTTAAGATACCAAAAATGACCTCTGTCTTTCAAAACAAATAAACAAATAAAAAAACAAAACAAACACAAAGCAAAACCATCAATCCTAAATCTAAAGATTTAAAATAAGATAATAAATTAACAAGGAATCAAGCATATTACCTTACGGCCCACATATACAGGAATGCCAATAATCATGGCAGGGATAGCAATGCCAGCTATTAAAGCAATTCCTACGGGAGCACCAACAAGTGTTCCCAGCTGCCACAATATTTTCTTCTTTCGGCTCCAGGGTTTCTTCCCCCAAAAAGTACATCCTGATGGACTAAAGGAAAAAATTACAATGTAAAGTAACTGTTGCAAAACATCACAGTAACAATTTACTACAATACATTCAGCAATAACTATAAAAGAATTCTCAAATTTAGGAATGAGGATTTTTTTCCCCTTCCTTTGAATTCTGAGTTTACTAAAAGCTAAAATATCAAGGTAAGCACCACCATAAATTACATTAAAAGGATACTGATAACTGGGATTCAGGTTAAACATTTATCCCTAGTCCTCCATTAGCCTCAAAACCTTAGATTAGTTTTGGAAGAGTAAATTAATGCAAAATATGCTTATTTTATCCCTGTTTTAGGCACATAATTATCTGATTATATCATAAACTCACTCTGTGGCCTAAATGAGGAAATTTATGAGAAAATTAAATGGAAATATTTATGACCTACCATAATTACATGGGGTATTAAATGCTAACTTTCTAGTTTAACAAAAAACAAAGCCGGGAATTCCCTGTCAGTCCAGTGGTTAGGACTTGGCGCTTTCACTGTCAGGCCCAGGTTCAATTCCTGGTCGGGGAACTAAGATTCCACAAGCTGCGTGGTGCAGCCCAAAAACAAACAAACAAAACAAAGCCAAACAAAAAAAAAGAAGAAATTTCCATTTCCTATTTTTGACTAGCTATTAATCTCAAATGACTGGCACAATAATTGGGTTCCTATTAAATTTACGTAGCTAGAATAAAATAGATCTCTTCAAGTATCATATAAATTCCAAGCTTAAGAATACTAAGGATAATGCTGTTTCCAAAAAAAGTCCTTTTGTCTTACAATATAAAATTATATTTAGACATAAATAGCCCCTTCTATAAGCTTACCTTAAATAATGTAAATCCGAGATTTCTTTCATACACAACCAACAAAACTCACAACCACAGACAGCACATGTCATGTGATTACAGCTCCCATCATTCATCTTTATTATATAAGCAGCACACCGTGGACATGGTTTTATATCATCAGCTATTAAGAAAATAGACGTTTAGTATACAAGACTAGTCTAAAAATAACAATTTCTAGTAGATAATTATAGCACTGCCAAAATATCTTAACATGTATGGTTTATTAACCGATAGCTTTAGCCTGCTAATTTTAGTATATAAAGCACTTTTTTTTCCCTTCCAAGGAAAGGGACATATTTTACATTAAATTTTCAAACTGTAAACATTTTTCCAACAGTAGCAGAACAATGAGAATAAAGAATAACAAAATAATAAAAAGAGAAATGAGAACCAAGGGCAGCTCTAGACAAACCGGGAACTATATAAAGTTTGTCTTTGTCCCCACCCCATAGCTGTCTTCAATGAGCAGCACTTCAAGTTCTAGGACTTTTCTAACCATCTCCACTTAAATTAAACGTAGATATTCCGTATACTATTCCTTTAGTGAATGAATACTAACAGCAAGTGACAATTTGATAGTAACCTGAAGCACTACATAAAAATAGCACTATGAGTTTACTCCTCTCTTCTAGGTAACATCAACTATAGGCACTGTAAAAATAATACCGGTATCTGTAGAAAAGCAGCCTTTTTCTCATATTTTAATTCATACAATAGATAGATGGGCCTTGCAAAGAATCAGAACTCAGATAAAAGGGAGGAGGTAAGAGGTTAAGTAAGGGTTGTATGGTTATAAACACTTAATGGAAAATAGTTTCAGAATTAAAGCAACCATTTGTTGGTTATGCTCATGACTGTTTTTAATTAGTTAACTTCGTCCATTTTATTCATTTATTCAAATGCTGTGGTATGCTTCGCGTATAGTAATATGGTTACAATGCACAAAGATGCCAAGTTACAATCAAGTGGTACATAACTTTAGGAATCGCTGACACAGAATAAGAGTTATCTCAAATTATGCAACTATTTTGAACTTTGGCATCTATTTAAATAGCAACCAGTAATTATTTACTGTTACTAGTAATCACCTGTATTTTCGAACGACACATAAGACAGCTAAGAAAAGATATGTATAGTGCAAGCCACTGAATTCAAGTATTTGTTTCAATTTCTTACATGATAAGCATTAAGCTATATTCTATTTTCCTTTCTACAAGTTTTATGGTCAAATTTTACCTGTGCTTTATCAGTGAATTCAGGTTTCCTTAGCGCTTCATTTAGGGCCAAAGCTGTTTTTTAACTTAAGAACTGGTCGATGCTCACAATTACTGTTTTAATGATTCAAACAATTTTGAGCAAACTGACAACTCTATGCAGCCAGACCAAAACACATAATTACTAGAATATAAAAATTTAAAAATCCATAAGTCATGATTTAAATGATCCAAAGAACACAAAGTCTGCATGAAAATGTTTTTAACACTGGGCATGAATGAAAAAAAGCTGGCTTTTATAGCTAATATAATAGCTAGTACATTAAAGAAATGCTAATACTCTGCTTAAGTGGCATATTAATTGATAAACTTCTTCATTTCAGAGTATTCTCAAATAGTAAATATCCCAATTAGTGGTGAGAGTAAGAAGACTTAGGCTTTGGCTCTGACATATGCAATCTTCAGAACAAACTGACAGGTGATATTCCCATTCATTTTCATGGTTCTAAAAACACAAAAAGGCCTTTTAATATGCTAAGATTACATGTTAGAGAATTAACACCATAAGCAATCTAATGATATGTGTCTCTTTTATATATTTGTACTTGCATGCTTTCACTCTCTGCATACTTGTTTGTCTACAAAAAGCTGTTTTGTCTGCTTTGTCTCGTTTCTGGAACAACAAACTGGAAAAAAAAATTTTTACTGTGCATATTAGATAATGTATTTCTCTCAAAATAGTCTCCAAATGCAAAAATCCTAAATAAAACTGTTTTAATGATTAGATGGTCAAATGATGCCCCACTCCCCAAGCATCAATTAATCCACAGCTCCTTTATACAAAAAAAAAAAAAAAAAATGTTTTCCATTTCTATTTAAAGTGTTTGGCAAAGCTTTTGTCTTTTTAAATTACTATATTTCTATTTGTTGTTAAAATATGTGCCATTGTCATATTAAGAAAAAAACACTGGGTTACCAAATATTATGTTCTCAAAAATTGTTTTAAAACTCCCCTGCCCCTGCAACATTGCCTATAAAGACTTAAAACAAAATGTTAACAGTGAATATCTTTAGGGGTGGTAGTAATAGGGGATAGGGGTAGGTGGGGAGCTGAGCCAATTAAATTTTTTTTTTTTTTTTTTTTTTTTTTTGCAGTACGCGGGCCTCCCACTGCTGTGGCCTCTCCCGTTGCAGAGCACAGGCTCCGGACACGCAGGCTCAGCAGCCACGGCTCATGGGCCCAGCCGCTCCGCGGCATGTGGGATCCTCCCGGACCGGGGCACGAACCCGCGTCCCCTGCATCGGCAGGCGGACTCTCAACCACTGCGCCACCAGGGAAGCCCTAAATATATTTTTATAAAGGAGGAGAAACATGGTAACAAAAATGAAAAATATGTGTTTCATTTAAAATGCAGTAACTCAAAGTGTGTTAACTCCCTGGTAGCTATAAGAGTCTCATGTAGATGCAATACTGTCAGAGTTTAAAGACAAATATAATCATAATAGAAATTATTTAATGTACCATATAATTAAGCATACTTATTTAACTTCAGGTAACTGATTAGAAAGAAATAGCCAACCAATTATTATTATTATACCAAGCAATTATTATTAAAAGTGCAGACTATTTTTTAATGTATCATGATAACGAGACCAAGAAACACCACGATACCCAGAACAATAGGAATTAATAAAACTATTTCAGATGGTAGTTTACTTTCCTCTTGTCTTTCCACAAGTCAGTGAAAAGCCAAGTTCAAAGTTTTAATTTTTTTATAGATTACATCAAGGAAACTACCACTAAACTTTTGTTCTGAGAGCTTTTATTTTTGGAACACTGTAGGTGAAAATGCATGTACCTTATATTTTCAGAACAATGAGATAAGATTTTTAAATCAACATGGAAAAATTCCAAATGAAGTTTATTTTTTAAAATAATCACCTTGGGAGGGAGGCTATTCCAACAATGCTACTATTTAACTCAAATCATTTGGAAGTTTTTCTTTCATAATTACTTTCAAAGCTACTTTATATATATATAAAAGTCACACTCATGATAATATAAGCACATCTTACTTTGGATCCACACCAAACCAGTGATTCAACTTGGTATGTTACTCTAGGTGTTAAACTTAGCTGCAACGGAACTTTTGGTTATCCCCAGAAATCAAACTCACATTAAAGGGATAATTTTAAGTGAACGTATAAGGGTTATGACCAGTAAGGCATTCCAGGACAGCACTGCTAAATAAACATAAAATCCCCCACGATGACTATAAGGAAGACCAACATTCTCTGGGATGTGAGTAAATCATGATATTTACTCTAAAATTAATAACAAAAGTCATCTCTTAGTCATTTCTTTTCTTTTTTTTTTTTTCTTTAATGATGGTTCAGATATATGCAAATCTCTAGCAGGGGACTGTGGTTTCTCTAAGTTTCCCTATCTCATACAGCCAAAGCACTTACTATGAGCTAGGAAATGTTTCAACCTTATGGATTTAAGTATTATTAGTATCTTTATCTTATAGATGAGGCAAGTAACTTCCTCAGGGTCACACAGAGAATAAGTGAAGAAGCTGGAATTCGAATCCAGATGATGATTCCAGAGTCCATTCTCCTACTCTATATGTCTGTGTGTCCTGTAAGCAATAAATATCCATCCCCACTTAGAGAAGAGGGATATCATTTCCAAGGGGACCACTTAATAGCTATAGCTGACTCTACAGAGGACAGTGTAGGTATACTCAGGTCCTCTCTGAATTGCTTCTGAACCAATACCTACAGATTATTATTAATACCTTTGGAGTTCTACCCCAAATCTTTAGGAAATAAAACAAGTCAACCAGTGAACAAGCAAGAAAATCCATGTCCATTGTATAAAATATTAAGTGTTGAATTTAAAGTTTATTTAATTTTAAATTCAACTTTAAATATTAAGACTTTTTTTTCTAGTAGCATAAAGTACATGACTATTTTAATACACTGCTAGTAGGAATATAAATTATTTTCTTGATAAATTTCTGTATTTTCCAAGTTTTTTCCTTTTATAATCAATGAAAAAAGTTAATATTTTTCTAAAAATGACTGAAGTTCCAATAAACAGTGAAAATTCTATGAAATATTAGTTTTTTGAATTTTTATTCAAAGAACATTAAGATGCTCAGACTTTTAAAAAATTTTTTAAGATTTATGAGATGTATATGTTTGCTCATGTACAGATCTCCAAGTAATTTTTAAATTCCTAGCCAAAGACACAAAGTTCTTAGTGTACTCCTCACCAAGGTATGATTCTGAATCCCTGATCCTGGAATTGGTAATATCTGTAAATAAAAATTGTATTTCACAAAACATGTAAATGAAAAGGATTCCAAAAATAAATACTGTTTTAAATCTGTAACTGGGTGATATTTATACAATAAGAAATAATCTCTAAGGGTAATATCTTCAAAATTAATATATTTTTTAAAATAGTTGCTAAGCTTTACATAAAACACCTTTATAAACATCAGTTTCAGACCATCTTCAGCTATCAGTTATATAAATCATCACTGACACTTCCTTTCTTCCTTTTTTTTTGGACAATAAAATCTTTCCAACTCAATACCACTTTCTTCTACAGAAAGAATGAGTGCTTCTGGGACAGAAATGCTAACACGTAAAACACTTTAGAAAATTGAAAGGATACAAGGACTGAATATTACATTTTTAAATTAAAATAACTGGTGTTCTATATGTGTCAAATATTTACTAGAAGAAGTTAGATGTAAATACCTGCTGCTCCAGACTCTTGACTATAACTAATGGACGAAGAACGTATAGTTCTCAGACGTAAACTCTGGGCTCTCTCCTGTCGAGCAGCATCACAGGTCTGATTGGGGTGCCAAATCTGTTTACAGTGGTAGCAAAACTCTGTTCCACAGCCTTCTCGCCCACAAGTTAATTTTGGACAGCTAGCACATCCAAATGCTATCACAGCATACCTTTACAGAACAAGAAAAAAGATTTAAAATGTGATGTAAAATAAGAGATACTCATTAAGTAAAAATAGTATCCAATTTAAATGCTATTTCAGAAAAAGTTTTCTATTTATGCATGAGCTAACAGTCATAAACCCTAAAACTATCTATCTCATCAATATAAAAATGGGGAAAAAATAAACAGTTCACAAATGAAGACATATAAATGCCTAAAAAAATTATTAAAGTTTAATTTTCAACTTTTAACTTTCAACTTTTAACTAGGACACCAAACTGTATATATAGCCTAGTCCTAATTTTATAAAAATTCTATTTAGTATCATATGCACATAGAAAAGACTAAAAAGAAATATACCAAAAGTCTTAACAGTAGTTTCCCTGGTATTAGGGTTTTTTCTTCTTTATATACTTACATATTTCTAATTTTTACAACTACTTGTTAATGCTAAAATCAGAAAGATAAAAAAATTACCTATTTAAAATTATAATGACTATGGATCAGCTATACCTATCAGTTAATGGCAAATGAGGCCAATTCATACATTTTGTGAATATCTTGAGTTTATGCATAAATTCTCACATTTTTGTTTTTAAGATGCATGGCAGAAGTTGTCTTCGGTGCCAATCTCCTAATAAAAGGTACACAAACTCTAATTTCTCCATCAGGAAATTTGTTATTTTGCTTCAGAAAAAAAACCTGAGAACAGCGGATTTGTGACTAATATCTATTTTCTGAGTTAATATTTTTGGCACTTTAAGAATTTCTGACTTAAAATAAATTCTGGGCACTCTTAGACATTTATCCCAGAGAAATGAAAACTTAAGTTTACACAAAAGCCTGTATACAAATGTTTACAGCAGCTTTATTTGTAATAGCCCCAAAACTGGAAACAGCCCAGATGTCCTTCTTCAACAGGTGAATGGTTAAACAAATTGTGATGCATATATACCATGGGATACTACTCAACAACAAAAAGGAACCACTGATACACTTAACAACTTGGATGAATCTCTGGGGTATTATGCTGAGTGAAAAAAGTCAGTCTCAAAAAGTTACATACTTTATGATTCTATTTTTTTTTTGTTTTTTTTTTTTGAGGTACGCGGGCCTCTCACTGCTGTGGCCTCTCCCGTTGCGGAGCACAGGATCCGGACGCACAGGTTCAGAGGCCATGGTTCATGGGCCCAGCCGCTCCGCGGCATGTGGGATCCTCCCGGACCGGGGCACGAACCCGTGTCCCCTGCACCGGCAGGCGGACTCTCAACCACTGCACCACCAGGGAAGCCCTATGATTCTATTTATATAACATTTTTGAAATGACAAAATTTTAGAAATGGAAAACAGATCAGTGGTGGCCAGCAGTTAGGAATGGGGTGGGGTCAAGGAGCAGGCAGGAGCGAGGTGGATGTATTTAAAAAGAGCAATATGAGGGATATTTGTTGTGATGGAATTGCTCAGTACCTTGACTATGGTGGTGGATATGGATACACAAACCTACAGGTGATAAAATGGTATGTAACTAAATACACACACAAAGATAAATACAAGTAAAACTCGGGAAGTCTGAATAAGATAGGTAGATTGTATCAATATCAATATCCTAGTTGTGATATTGCTTTATAGCCTTGCAAAATGGTACCACAGAGGAAAACTGTTTGAAGGATATAAAGAATATCTCTGTATTATTTCTTACAACTACACATAAATCTACAATCATCTCAATAAAACTTTCAGTTTAAAAAGCCTAGTGTTTGAAAGAGAAACAAACAAGTCATCTATGCATAAGAGGCTTTTGTAAATATCAAACATTTTGCCTAGAAATTTAGGGGAGTTTTTCAGGGCTCCTCTTCTTACTGGAATAAAATTTAAATAATAGTTGTAACAGAGATTTTTATTGAATTACTCTATTAAATTATGCAAAATGTTAGGAGTAAGGAAGTTCCTCCAATTTTGGACCTCTTGCTTCCTTAGTATCTCACCCTTTAAACTTAAATTTTACATATGAAATTCCAATTTATTTATTTATGTTTGCGGTGCGCGGGCCTCTCACTGCTGCGGCCTCTCCCGTTGCGGAGCACAGGCTCCGGACACGCAGGCCCAGCGGCCATGGCTCACGGGCCCAGCCGCTCCACGGCATGTGGGATCCTCCCGGACTGGGGCACGAACCCGTGTCGCCTGCACCGGCAAGCGGACTCCCAACCACTGCGCCACCAGGGAAGCCCCCAATTTATTTTTGATAGGCCATTTTCAAACTACCATTGTCTATCATAAATGTGTTCAAACACGACTGAATTAAAGGCAATTTAAACCAACACAGGGTAATCTAGGAAAGTTCCATTTCCCTGATGGCTTATTCATTGGAGTCTCAATAAAAAGAAAACAATTCTTGAAAAACTATTTTCTCCGAAGTTATAATCTAAAGCAGTCTTTATAATAGTAGTAATTTCAGTGAAAAGGAAACGGCATTCTCTTCTAAACCTCTTCTCTACCCTACTTTTTCTTGAAAAAAGGAGGGAAGGCGAGAGACAGAATGGGGAAACCCGTGTGTGTGTAGGGGACTATGTTATGACCAACTATTTTTTTAAGTCAGTCACAATTTATAAAAGCAGAAGAAAAGTTTAGACTACCAAACTCCACTTCTACCACTTATTACCTGTATAATTTTATGTAAGCTACGCAATCTCCCTACAACTAAGTTTTCCCAAACATAAAATAGGGATTCACTAAAGTTTGGCTTAGCCTCAGTATTCAGCCAAAAACAGCTTCAGCTTTGGCCTTGGCCTTTAGAAGGCCAAATAAGCAAATGACTGTTTCAATGACATTTCTAGTACCTCTGCATTTATGCTTGATTAATGACCATTACCATTTCTACATCTATATAAATAATGTAAGTAAAAAGGCTTACTGCTTTATATGGTGAAATCTTACTGGACAACTGAAGTATAAATGTACACCGTGCTGCAAGAATACAATGCAGTAATTCTTAGTGATGACTGTGAAAGCCAAATTTAGACACAAGCTTAAGAACTTTCTAATAATTAAATAGGGAAAGATTTACAGTAAATATGAACATCGAGATTGCTTTAACTAGATAAATCTAGGAAGAAAATATTCTTTCTGGGAAAACAAATATTTATAAAAATATATGAGGTAGATTAGCAGAAATTGGGCTATATCGTAATTCTAACCTTTGTAGAGGCTGTTCAGTGTACTAGTATATCACTAAGCAAAACTTTTAAGCACTGACTTACTTTCTAGTTAGTGATTTAGGCTATCTAGAGACAGCCTTTCAAGAAAAAGCCCTTTTAGGGAATTCTTCACATCTTGACAAGAAGAATTAAAAGCAGAATGTCAATTTTGCCATTTCAAGATTTCACAAGTTCCAAAATCTGGCAAAATATCCATAAAAACATGAAGGGTTATGGTGAAAAAACTGAGGACTCATATTTTCTTTTCAATAATCAGAGTTCCAAAGAGCTTTATAAACTGCTTTAAGATAAATATTAAAGTTTTGAGTCTAGAGACTTAAGCTTGTTGAAAATGACTGCTTATAGATATCTATTTAGAATTTTTAAAATATGCAGTGTAATTACCGGGAGCAAACTAACAGCTGACATGTTAGCTAATTAGTTAATTACCATTCCCGCATCATGATGTCGAACATTTAATATGATGGCTAATTTTTAAAAATTAATTCTTAAAATTTTATATTTATTCCTGTATCTCAAAAGTTCATCACTGGTGATATTTGACTTTGACCTTGGATGAATACTGATTAAACATCTGGCCACTTGGCTTTTTTTAAAATGTAGATTTTGATGTATCTCAAAAATTAGGACATAATAGGGCTTCCCTGGTGGCACAGTGGTTAAGAATCGGCCTGCCAATGCAGGGGACATGGGTTCGAGCCCTGGTCCAGGAAGATCCTACATGATGCGGAGCAACTAAGCACGTGCACCACAGCTACTGAGCCTGCACTCTAGAGCCCGTGAGCAACAACTACTGAAGCCCACATGCCTAGAGACTGTGCTCTGCAACAAGAAAAGCCACCACAATGAGAAGCCTGCGCACCACAACGAAGAGTAGACCCTGCTCGCCACAACTAGAGAAAGCCCGCGTGCAGCAACGAAGACCCAACGCAGCCAAAAATAATAAATTTTTAAAAAATTAGTAATAACAAAAAGTTATGTTGTTTAAATAAAACAGTGTGTGTGTGTGTGTGTGTGTGTGTGTGTGTGTGTGTGTGTGTGTGTAGGGAGGGAGGGAGAGAAAGAGAGGAGAGAGAAAGAGGAGAGAGAGGTGGGGGAAAGGAAAAGAGAGAATTAGTTTACAGTACATCATATGTATTCAAAATGTTAGAGATAAAGTACATCAAACTTGTTTTATGCTACTCTGTATTTTTTTTTTTTTTTTTTTTGCGGTACGTGGGCCTCTCACTGTCGTGGCCTCTTCCGTTGCGGAGCACAGGCTCCATAGGCGCAGGCTCAGCAGCCATGGCTCACGGGCCCAGCCGCTCTGCGGCATGTGGGATCTTCCCGGACACGAATCCGTGTCCCCTGCATCGGCAGGCGGACTCTCAACCACTGCGCCACCAGGGAAGCCCTGCAGTATTTTTTTAAATAGAAAAGCTAAGACGTCCTACCCCAGAGCTAAACATTTAAGTCCCATTCAATCTAAGCAAGTTCCAAAGAAAAACAGGATTATCTTTAACAATACTAACCAAATATTTTCATGACTGTGAATTTTGATAACTATAAAAGTTAGGGTATTTTGTCTAGAACCTTTTTCTTATGCTAACAATTATTGAGAGTTTACTATATAAGTGTTCCGTTTTCATACACATTCAATCTCAGTAACTGTGTAAAGCACATTCTATTATATATCGAGCAATTAAATGTACCTAGCATTCACATATTTTGAAAACAGAATGTTAGGACTCTTGAAGATGATTTTCATTGTGTGGGAGCCAAACTTATTTTCCACTGGAGAACAGCTCTCAAATTATAATGGAAGCAAATGGTAAAACTAAAGTAAATACAAAATATTTGCTTTAAAGAAAAATTTCAATGCTCTAATGCATCAGGTATTATTTGAGAAAATAACAGGCTCAGCAGAAGGTCACAGAAATAACTGAATACTACTAGTTAACTAAGTAAACATCTCTGGCTTAAACAGTACACAAATCTTGGTTCAGAAGATAGTTCCGTTTCCTTCTATGATCCCTTATTTAACTCAGGTCTTACTTTCTGTCTCTATTTTTCAGCTGAAGATCTCTAGTTACTTGAAATGATTAAACATTCCTACTTAGCAGCAGTGGAGGGATAGGAAGAAAGTGGGAAAGACGGAAAAGGACTGAAACAGGCAGTTTTTCCAGAAATATTTTCTATTTGTTGGATTGTTAATAGGTGAAACATACTAAGAAAGAACTCAATGGTCAAGTTAGGGACATGCTAAGCAAAATTAAAGTACTTTTTTGTTTGTTTTTTTACTATAGGATTTGCTAAAATAATTTTTAACATACCAATAATGTACATATATAGTAAACATTATTTTCCAAATTTATTTGACCATGACATGTTATTTCCTGGGAGTGTTTCACAGTACTAGAGTTCCACAAATTAGCATTGAGGAGGTAGGAATACCAACTAGGGTCGTATACTCTGCCTAGAGCAAATTCCTCATGAAGGAACAAGTAAGAAGAACAAACTATACCAAACATGAAATGGAATCCTAAGAAAGATATAATAGTCTCAATAAAATTTTTAATTAAAAAAATGAGAAAAAAGAAAGATTATCCAGGAGTCCAAGATAACTTTTCCCCCAAAAGCACAAAGCTTTAACACAACCTTTAAAGAACAAAGAAAATATAATCAGAAATACCAAAATTACTTGATCCAGTTAAGGGGAAAAGTCAAGTTTTATATTCAAATCAACAGGCTCATGATTCCATTAGCAAGAAGTTACTATTATTCCGTGGAAAAGGAGTGACTTAATTAATATATTTGAGAGACGGTCTAGACAAAGTGAGGCTCATCTCCTGGTTCCCCCTTTCAGGATCTGCTTTCCTAGAGAGGATGCTTTCTGTTCTGCTTTCCAGTACATGCTGTAGGGGAGGGGAGGTCTACGGTTGTAGAGAACCGCCCAGATTATTTGCAGAAGTCTCTCTAATTTCAGGGTGGAGTGTTAGGCCATTTGGGATGCATATCTAAAGCTAACTTCTTTAGCTAATTAGTAAAAGAAAGCTGATATGTCTCCTGTGTCTTATGTATCAACTCGGTTCTTGTTTTCTCAGACACATGTACTTGTTTCCTCGGGAGAAAATCAAAGTTGGACCTGTTCTCTGTTCTAAAAGGTTAGCCTACAAAAGCATTTCCAGCATGTCAAAAAGACGGGCAAGATATGGCTAAAACTCTTCTTTGGAGGACGGGAATGAGAGTCATATAGATAGAGTAAAATTCTAAAAATACATGTTCCTTAGTTCCTAAGCCTATGGTGCCACTCCATTATGAACAGTGTCCATTATGAACAGTATCTTCCACCAGAGTAAGTTATTATTTAGAGCCATTTAAATGTCAGTAAATCAGCTCAAAGCTTAACAAACCTGATTATAGTTGAGCACACTGCCTAAAAATGGTTTATTAACTGTTCCTAAGACATATGATTTACATTAATGGCATATATTCAGATGTGTTCATTCAATAACTCTTTATTGAGCATGTGGTTAACCTGTGATTATAAAGAAAAAAATACTTTTTATTTTTACTCTTGAGGGGCTCACAGACATTAAATCATTAACTATATTCTAGTATAATAAATGTTCCTGCATATTCAAATCTCCCCAGTAAAGTCAAAAGCACTCACATGAGATGACATGGATAATGTGTGCTAGTAGATGGGTAGTCTTAGCCAATTGAAACAAGTGATGACAGAAACCAAGATGCCAGTTTTTTGCTATCTGCCTAGACAATGTACAAACTAAGCCTCCTAGGCAGAGGTAATAGATATTTTTATCCAAGGCAAGTCTTATGCTTCCCCTCCTACATGTCCCTCACTGTAATTCTTTTCCTCAGCCATGGCCAGATTTTTCTCTGAACCTGTATAGACTGGCATGTTCTAGAAGCAGCAGCAGTTCTAAATCACAGCACACAGGTTTGGCCTCCTAGACCCCTTCGCAAGAGGGGTTTTCAGAAATACATACTGTCCTTTAAACAAGCTTAATCTGCCCTGGCCCTCAGAAGAGAGGAAAGACTATAGGTCAGAAACCCTCAGAGGTCTCAAATAGAAACCAGGTCAGGTTTTCTTTCTACTCTGAGCTAAGGGCAATATTTCTCAGTGTGTTAAACTACATGTTTAAGTAAAACTGGTGTCAGATACAGAAAATGGTCATTTTGGTAAGTATCAAAAGCAAGAGGAAAACATAATTTCACATTTAGCATTTCTGGAAAAAAGTCTTTCAAGTGTGCTGTACAATGAAAGGGATTAAAATACTACACGCATGCCTGTGGTCCTAGTATGTACTACTGGCTCTGCATTGCTATGAATAACTGTCAAACAGTCAGATATTTACCAGTATCCTCTGTGCCAGATTTCAGTAATAAATGGAGTTTAAATAAGAAATTTCTCTCTGTGAATCCAAAGATTTTAATAAGTTCCAAGAGGGCAGAGATTTTCATCTTTTGTTAGTTATTAAAAATTCCCAGTACCTGGCACACGGGTGCAGTAAATATTTGAAGAACTGTCTGATTTAAAAAAATAAAAACAAAACTTCAGAAATGGAGATGAGGAGTGATAAATAAGAACTATAAAAAGCTTACTGTGTGCTAGGAATTATGCTACCAATAACATTAAAAACCTTCTCAATCCTTAAAACATGATAGGATAGAGATTCAAAATCAGGTCTGTCCACACTCATGCTAAGTACAATTGTAATTTGTAATGAGGTCTTATGCAGTATTCTATGTTTTCAAAGCATATGTATAAATTTTGTCACAGGTGATCTTTTCCACATAACACAACCATAAAACCTATAACATAATCAAGTATATAAAATATGCTCTTTCTAATCTAGTGAGCCAGCATAAATTGAATACAAATGAAAATACACAAAGTGATTAATCTCTGTGACATGTTTTCTTTGTCCTTTGTGCGTAAGACTACTAACAACCACCAAAACCAAAAATTAATTTATAGCCAAATTAATCAAGACTAATTCTCTGTTAAACTTATGTAACAAACAAGTGGTTTTCATAATAAAGGAATCTATTAAAGTAGGTGTTTCTATTATTTTAAGATTATTCTATACTTGAGTTAACATTCATGTCTTCCTCTCCAAAATACTTAGAATACCTAAGCCATATTATTTTTTAACAATGATGTCTCAATAAGAAGAAAATGTGCAAAATACCTAAGAGTATGAGATTATGAAAAAAATTTAAATTTACTGAGAAATGTCATATACATCAAAGGATTTATAAAGAATAATAAAATGAATACCCCCTGAATCTACCACACAAGTTAAGAATAGTATCAGTAGGGTGATCATATAATTCACAACCTGACTGGAACACCTGAAAAAGAAAGGTAATGCTATTAAAATTTACACCAGTACAATAAGCATGAATTGGAACTATCTTGGGCAGACCAGAACCTATGGTTACCTTGTTTATCTGTGGCTTTAGAAGTTCCTTGATTGCCCCTTTGAAGTTCACATCCCTTCTTCTTCCTCACAAGAGGTAACCATGAGACTAAATGCATTTATCCATTTTACTGTTAATGAACTTTTTTGTTTCTTTGCTATTATGAACATTCTTAAACATGTCTCTTAACTAGATGTCTCCTGGCACACAAGTAAAGAGTTTCTCTGAGGCATTTAACTAGGAGTGGATCTTCTAAGTTACAGGATGTGTGTTCAATTTTACTAAATAATATAGCAGTAAGTGATCTAATCAATCTATATTTTCTTTTTAATTTTGTCCTTTTATTTATATAACTTACCTCTGTAATCTGTTTTGATTTTGTTTTAATTTATTATATGTGGTGACAATCTAATTTTTTCCCCTTAAATAGCTAATTTTCACAATTCTATATGGTGAATAATCAATCCTTTCCCAGTTGGTTTGGCATTCTTCCCCCCAAATCAAGTTCTTTTTTTTTTTTTTTAATAAATTTATTTATTTTATTTGTTTATTTTTGGCTGCATTGGGTCTTCGTTGCTGCGCACGGGCTTTCTCTAGTTGTGGTGAGCGGGGGCTACTCTTCGTTGCAGCGCACGGGCTTCTCATCTCGGTGGCTTCTCTGTTGCAGAGCACAGGCTCTAGGTGCGCAGGCTTCAGCAGCTGTGGCACGCGGGCTCTAGAGCGCAGGCTCAGTAGTTGTGGCACACGGGGTTAGTTGCTCTGTGGCCTGTGGGATCTCCCTGGGCCAGGTATTGAACCCGTGTTGCCTGCGTTGGCAGGCAGATTCTTAACCGCTGCGCCACCAGGGAAGTCCCCAAATCAAGTTCTTAGACAAGCGAGAATCTATGTCAGCCCTATCTATTGTGTTCTATTAGCTTGATAGTGTTGATATTATCCACTATGATGACATGATCCATCAACCCAGCACAGGAGAACATACCTATTTAGTGACCAGAAAGCTTGTGCTCCTGGATTTACTCTCTCAATCTCTCCTGGTCACAGGTTCTGACACAAAAGCCTCCTTTTAATTTGTTCCATCATTTTCACACATTTTCTTTTAAAGCTATTAAATGCTTAAAGGAACTTGTGAAACACCTCTTATCCTGGGGTTCCATGAAAGACAGTTAGAAAATCACACTTTGTCCAGATGAAATGTAAAATACTTCTGTTTGAACTCTTGCTATAGGGTATTTGCTATAATGACTTGCAAAAGGCTTTTTTTTTTAAACCTAAAATTTGTAATCAACTTGAAATCTACTCTAATGAATGTACACACCTGCATTAGTGAAAATATTCTGCAAGGGTCCACAGGATCAAGAGTGATACAATCGTACCTAAGCTCTTCTTCTCTAGCTCAAATTATTTAAAGGCACTGTTCATTATCCCTATTTTCTCCCCATCTTTTTCTTGAGAATTTAACCCTTCACAGGTCCAGAGTTTGCTTCTACCATACACCTGGAAGCACAGCCAACCTTGGCCCAGTTTAGATAGTATCTTTAATATATTATTTTGTTATTTATGTTACAGTACAAGCATCCTGCAGTATCGGAGATCATAATACAAATGTGATACTAAACAGTACCTCCGAGTCCTTCACACAACTAATGAATTCATAAAATGTTAAATAATTAGATAATCCAATATTTTTAATGCTTTATGTTTCACAGAAATCCCTGGTGGACAGTCAAGTACTAGTGATACCTGGGAAAACTGGTGGAATTTGCACAGGCTAAAAACATACTATTACCTTTCTCACTTAAAATTATGGAATTGGTAAATACAATCTGAAAATTTGCTGCTCAGTAAGTTTTTAATAATGGATTTGATCAGAGTCCTGAAATTGTCATTTGATAAATCAAACTCACATTTCAGCCTTGTCTCTGATTATACCCAGATAATCTTGGAAGTTCTGGGTTTTCCCAAACTCTTATTTATAATCTCTGGCTTACTAATGGTATGCTAAACTCATCCAGGGTTTATGGCTTTCCTTATTCGTGAAAAGCGTATGACTATTTTTTTCTAGTTCTGACAACCATACATGGTAAATACCCTATTAACAGGAGCTGCTGTTAACATAGTAACCAAATATACAAGCAAAATTATTTTACTTTAAATATTGGGAAAATGGTATTTGTAATTCAAAAGCTTGAGGTAAATGAAGTATTACATAATCTCTAGATCTTGTGTCTCAAGAACACATCAACTCATGAACACATCATACTGTGGCACGCATTAAGGTGCCTTTCAAAAGGGTCATTTAAGTTTAAACGAGTGACTCCCCCACCAAAAGCAAACAAACAAAATGTCTGCTCATTTCATATATTATAAAATAAAAATTCTCCAAATGGATGGGGAAAATAAATAGGACTAGATTCTGCACTCTACCATCTTATCCTTTTCTTCTGAAAACAGTCTTAAGTGAATATATAATGCAAAGACAATATAAAAATGAGTAAGACAAGATTCCTGCCTTTAATATCTAACATTGTCCCTGACACATGGTACATACTCAAACATATTTTTGTCTACTGAATGAATGAATTACCTGGCATGTTAAGATTTTTCTTTTGAGTAACAGTCAGCAAATTCTTATTTTATCCACAGAGAAAAAAATTAACTCAAGAAAAATCAAACAAAATCTTCTTACCCACAGTCTGGAGCTGGACACCACCTACAATCAGGATCTGCAACAAGCCACCGTCTAAGCATAAATTCTTCATATTTTTCCATCAAGACATCATCACTTAATATCAAGCGAATATCGTGGGGATTAAACCGTTCAGTACATTCTGGGCAACTGATATTAACCCTACTTTCAGAAATTTCTATCCTTAGGTATTGTCGTAAGCAATCCACACAAGATCTATGATGACAAGTCATTATCTCAGGAAATCTGTCTTTAGAATGCCGTAAAAGGCACAAGGGGCACTCTATAAAGTCTCCAACTTGTTTGCTGATAGAAGTTAATCCATTGTCAGAGGAGGTATTTGTAGAGAAAATGGAGTTCTTATCAGTACACATTTCGGAATGTATACTTTCAATACTCGCAATTCCATCCACCCCGCCATTTAGCTCCCTTGATTTACGTTTGTTATCCTTTTTCCTCCGAAACAGAGAACCTATTGAAATTCTTCTTTTTTTGGGTGCCTTTTTGACCGAAGGCAAGCTCACAGATGAAGCAGAAGACTGAAGATCTCGATCTGAACCCATTTGCCGATGTAAACTCATGTCTAAAATGCTCATCAGAATTGAGTCAGGGTCTGTGTTTACACACAGCCCTTCATTATATTTAGAGATAACACCTGTTTCTTGTTCTTGCATTCAGATTAAGTCATGATGTAAGAAAATCCTATTTGGTTCCTTCAGAGAATTCTTAAAGGAGTTCAATTTATGGTAGACTTATCACAGATGTTCTGAAAAACAAAACAAAAACACCAAGATTATTTAATTGCATGTTTCTTAAACTTACAAACTCTCTATGAAACTTCAAACAAGTATGTTCTTTAATCATTAGTTTTTGGTTTTGATTTTTTTAAATAAGGCCAGTTTATTGAGTAGTCTACAAGAGAATATAAAACCAATGCTGATATAACAAGGATATTACTTAATCTTAAGAGTCTAGATTTGAGCTGACCTTATTCTTAATATCTTGTACAGGGCTTCCCTGGTGGGGCAGTGGTTGAGAGTCCGCCTGCCGATGCAGGGGACGCGGGTTCGTGCCCCGGTCCAGGAAGATCCCACATGCTGCGGAGTGGCTGCGCCCGTGGGCCATGGCTGCTGAGCCTGCGCGTTCGGAGCCTGTGCTCCGCAACGGGAGAAGCCACAGCAGTGAGAGGCCCGCGTACCACAAAAAAAAAAATCTTGTACAAAACTTATGATTTTTATCACACTCAAACCTCAATGATTCCCACTGCCTTTAGGAGTTAAAAAAAAAATTGACAATAAAATGGACATGCAAATACAAATGGCTAAGTAGAGCTTACACAATTGTGAAGAACAAAGTGTGGGGGGGGCAGGGGATGCTCTTACACTGCCAGATATAATGACTCATTATAAAGTTACAGTAATTAGGAAGACAGTGTGGTACATCACAAAGATGGATACAAAGACCAGTGGAACAGAACACAGTCCAGGAAAAAAGTCCCACATATACACATGGATACTTGACTTATTGCCAAAAGTGACACTGCTGAGCATAAAGAATGGCCTTGTCAAAAACAAAACAAAAACAACATAGTACTGTTTTACTGGTTACCATCTCAGAAGAGAAAAGGAACTTAACCTATAGCTAACCCCCTGCATAAAAATCAATTCATGGTTCATAGATCTAAATGTGAAAAGTAAAATCATAACACTTCTAGGAGTTGACAGAAGAGAATATTTCAACAAAAAGATTTCTTAAACAAAATATACTAAAGTACTTACCATAAAATGAAAGATTGTTAAATCGGACTACAATAAAATGAAGAGACAGTATTAAGGGAGTGGGAGAAGACATTTGCCACATAAAACTAATAAAGGACCAGTAACCAGAATATGGAAAGAATACTTAGACGTCAACAAGACAAAGCAGACAATATAATAGAAAAATGGATGAGGGACATAACAGGCACTTCACAAAAGAATATGAAAAAGTGCTCAACATCATTTGTTGTACACATTAAAGCCACACTGAGAGACCACTACACACCCAGCAAAATGGCTAAAATTCCAACTGACATTTCCAAATATTAGCAAAGATGTTGACTGCTGGTAGGAGTTTGGAAAACTACTTTGAAAAACTGTTTAACAGTATCTACCAAATTTGGACACATGGATACTCTATTACCCAATTTATACTCCTAGATATAAATGCACGAGAAATGAATGCACACATGCACCAAAACATCTACATAACAATATTCACAGCAACACTAGTTATAATAAGCCCAAACACTGGACACAGCCCATATTTCCATCAACGGTAGAATGGATAAACAAGTTGTGGTATATTCATTCCACATTCTGGTATACCAGAAAGCAATGAAAATGAACAAAATACTGCTACTCATAAAACAAGAATGAATCTCTCATAAAAGGATGTGTACTGTATAATTCCATTTAAATAAAGTTCAAAACCAGACAGAGCTGGGCTTCCCTGGTGGCGCAGTGGTTGAGAGTCCGCCTGCAGATGCAGGGGATGCAGGTTCGTGCCCCAGTCCGGGAATATCCCAAATGCTGCGGAGCAGCTGGGCCCGTGAGCCATGGTCACTGAGCCTGGGCGTCCGGAGCCTGTGCTCCACAACGGGAGAGGCCACAACAGTAAGAGGTCCACGTACCGCAAACAGAACAAAACAAAACAAAACAAAAACAGACAGAGCTAATCTATGATGTTATAAGTCAGTACTGTAGCTACCTTTTGAGGAGAGACACAAAGGAAAAAGCACATGTATAGTGGTTACAAAGGTATGTTCACTTTGTGATAAATCACTGACCCACAGATTCATGATTAATGCATTTTTCTCGGTGATTGTTATACCACGATTAAAGGTCAAAGAAAAAAAAAGCTCCCTGAGGTGATATCCACACAATTTCACTCAGGCAAACTTTACTCATGTCTATCAGTTTATATTTTCCCATCATCTGCAGCATATTCCCTTAATTCTGAGGGAAATACAGAGTGTGATGGTAAATGAACTAAAAATTTCTGCATATTTTCTTCTTTATAGTTATTATTTTCTCTTGCATCTCAAAATGCTTTCTGTACTCCAGGGTTCAATATATGTATCAATGAACAGAACTGTAGAGGGAATCTATCTTGGGGATTCTGTCCTAAGAATTTATCATTGAAAACATTAAACCAGTGGTATTTAATGAATATCAGCTGGAGAATTTTTCAAAACACACTTTTAGAAATTTGATACCCATATCATTCATTATCCAAAAAAGAACCTAGTAAGAGTGAATGGAGGTGCTATTAATATTTAAACTAGGATAACAGGGGCAAACTAGAATATACTGTCATCCCACTTAGGAAGACTTCCTAAAACATTCTGCAAATAAACAAATAGGCATCAAAGGAAAAGAAACAAATGTGAATACTAAAAAATTTAATATTTTTATATGGTAAAAAATACTACAGAGTAGGATGATGTGATAAATTAGTAAAACACGTATAACAATGAACAAATTTCCTTAGTATACAAACAGCTTTTACACATAAGTAAGAAAAAGATGTACAATCTAGCAGTAAAATGAGCAAGGATATAAGGAGGAAGTTTGGAGAAAAAGAATTACAAAAATTAGGAAGATAGGAAACAGTGTTCAACAACACTAAAGAAATGAAAATTCAAACACTAGATACACCATCTTTGTATACATCAGACTGACAAAGGTTGAAAGGGTTGGTGAACGTGTATTGAAAGAAGCACCTCACATATTGTTGGGAGGACCGCAAATCAGCACAACTCTGGGGAACCAATTTGGCACTATCTATTAAACTTCAAAATTGCTTTGACCAGCAATCCTACATGTAAAATTTATCCTTCAGAAAATATGACACAAGTGTGCAAAGAAATACTGTGCAAGGAAACTCACTGCAGCCTAGCTGATACAAGCAAACAAAACAAAACAAGGCAAACAAGCCCCACACAAAACCTGGAAATAACTTGTGTCCCACAGGGAACTGGTAAAAATAAAGGAACCAACCACAATTTACATGTAACGATAAGGAAAAGATCTCGCTACATAATACTGAGTGAACAATAATAACTGCAAAATAGTATGTATAGTATGAACCCATTTGTGGAAAAAAACGCACCCACAGAGGTTTACATGTACGTACACAATTTCTGGAATAATGTTAAACCATTAACAATGGCTACCTTGGGGAGAATAATCTTTAGTATTCACTTTCTGCTTTCTGCATAGTTTACAATTGTATCATGAGCATCTATTGCGTATAGTTTAAAAAAAAACCCAGCTAAGGGCTTCCCTGGTGGTGCAGTGGTTGAGAGTCCGCCTGCCGATGCAGGGGACACGGTTTCATGCCCGGGTCTGGGAATATCCCACATGCCGCGGAGCGGCTGGGCCCAGTGAGCCATGGCTGCTGAGCCTGCGCGTCCGGAGCCTGTGCTCCACAATGGGAGAGGCCACAACAGTGAGAGGCCTGCGTACCGCAAAAAAAAAAAAAAAAAAAAACCCAGCTAATTGAACCCCACCAACGACAACAAAAAACGTATTCCACTCTAGAGCTACCCAATCAAATTGAGGATGTGGTCCAGAACTTGTATATTTTGAAAATGTTCCTCAGTAATTTAGTTGCACACGCTGGTCAAGAACCACTAATTCTAAAGAGAGTCTGCTAAACACTTTCACTTAAAAACAGAATTCTATAGGCTTGGCCTCCAAATCAAGGCTCCTTGCTTTTCATTAGTTTAGGTACTGAAAATAAAAGTGCCATTAAAAAAAAAAAAACAACCTCAGTTTATAGTCATTTTCAGCCTATAGTGAGGTAGTACTTAAAAACCTATGTATAGAGATATGAGAGACATTAAAAAAAACCCACATAAATTAATGACTATCCGTAGAAAAAATCCATGAAAGGTGTCTAAAAGCATGTGACTCAACAGTATTGGGAATGCCTCAATCAAGGGGACTTTGGCTTAATTTCAAAGTTAAAGTCTAAGCCTAGCTTGTGCTAAACCTCAGGAGGTTACCACCATAAACAAGATAGACATGGGTCTCTGTACTCAATGCGATATGTCTGGAGAAGAAATATATATCACAAAACCAATAGTTATAAACTTATATATATTAAATTTATCTCTGTTACTACAACTTTTGAAAACAGCTGAGTCCATTTTCACCAGATTTAGAGGGAGTCTTTCAGACATTATGACAAACTATAGGCTATTACAGAATTCATCTTAAAAAGAAAGGAAGCCATCTTGCAAGCCACCTACAAGATTAATAAGAGGCCCTGCATAACAGCAGATTCAAAAGATATAGTCAATATTTCACCCCACCACCCTGAAGTGTGGACATATTCGTCCCTCCTTCCCCTCCTCTCAGTGATTTACAATATACAAGTTTTAGCCATATACATAAAGTTTACTCTAACTTTGCAGATAGGAAATTAGAGACTCAAGAGTATTAAGTAAAGAACTAAACCTAATTATTCTAGTGGTATATGAAATTAAGATTATGTGGTTCACCCACAACAAAGAGTTTTTAATCAAACTGTTTATTTGCATAAACACTTAGAAATTAGTAAACTAACTTGGATTTCTGAGACTACCCTTAACCACCAAAAAAACAAAAAAGCACTACAGAAATTCTGCCAATTTGAACAGATGACAAAAATGTGTGAAATTATAAAAAAAAACTTTCAGTGATTTAGAAACTTTACTTATTTTTAGAAAAAGCTGATTTTATTCTCCAATGAAAAATAAAAATCTATTATTTGCATCATTTAATATAGTACTATTCTTTTTGAACTCAACTTTTTAAACTATCAATTGTATCAATCTGTAAGTACTACTGTTATGTTCGGCCTCATAAATGCACACACCATTAAGACAAAAATATTATTTGAGTTCTAAGACAAAGAGCTGGGTTGCTGGTTGGAAAAAGAAGGGAAAATATGTTGTATATAATAATACCACTACACAGTAGAGTTTTAAAGTGCTTTTAAAGCATTTTTGATTTAAATTTCATTGCCCTATGGAATGGGTATTATCCTGATTTGATAGATGAGAAAACTGAAGTGCAGAGAGGGTAAATGTTGCACAGTTAGGAAATAACAGGGTTCAGGGTCAAATTCAGGTCTTCTGATATCTCGGCCTCAGTACCATCATCTGTCTGCAGCTGCCTTCATGAAACAACTCCAGTCACTATCAGTATCTCAAAAATTGTCTCAGAAAACAAAAGACAATTATATTTTACATATCATCTAGGGCTGGTCTTAACTATCCCTCAATTCCATGCCTTATTCAAGCCATTCCCCCATCTGAAATGCCACTCCCTTTTCTCTCCTCCTAACTAAACTGTACTCACATGTTATAACTCAGATAAGAAATTTTTACAGTGTTCACTTGTTTTTCTGCCCTGATTACCTTCAATGTTTTAATAAGGTTTTAAATGTATAACTTGAGTATTGTGATTTCTTTAATACCACACACACCCAAGATGAAGTGAGGAACATAGACACTGTGAATAAATACCAAATGAGTATTTCTTAAAATGACACAATGTCACTGAAGTGATGATACTATTTCATAAGCACAAGAAAAAATCTTGTTATTTCACTGTCATGCCTCCTAGGCATATACATGCTCTACTTTTTAAAACGTACAATTAGTTCACACCAAGTTTACAAAGACAAATATGAGGTCTACTGGATCAAAGGCAAAATAAATTATGTATTAAAAACCTAGAGTAGTTTACATCATTTCAGAGCAGGAACAGAAGATGAGAGGCAGTAAATGTACTTAATGATGTAATTTGAAATATATACAACTCCTAATAATCCCCAACTTTGGATATTCTTTAAACTGATTTACTATCACAAGGATTTGTCGAAGTACAACACATCGATAACATGAAGAAAAGCAGTAGGGAAAAAGATAACTGAGGTTGGCCTCCATGATGTTATGGCTGTTGGCTTAGTGGGGATACCTCTCCCCTCTAAATAAAAGTATAGATCTGTAATTGCAGATGCTAGAAGAGCTTAGTGAAACAGAAAAGGAGAGTAAAATACAAGTAGACCCCATATTATGTATTTTCAACCAAGTATCTAATATCATATAGGAGGCAATTCTCTTAACACCAATGTCACAAGAAATTCCAATCACCTGCTAATTAAAATATGAGAAATGGCTCTCTTTCCCCCTCTTTCCCAGTCTAGCACAACTCCAACAAGTAACGAAGACTCTCTGCCAATTGCTGCTACACACTTTCATCCCCCTGAAGAAACTGGTTGAAAAATTAGTTTTTATCGCTGGCAAAGGAGCCCCACCTCCTGACCTTTTTATGTACTTAAATTGAAGACTATCACCTGAGACTGGTATGAAGGACAAAGACCTGAACCTGCTTACCTAACCTTCTCTAGCCCACAGTGTTTATACCTCTTTAAAGTCAAGATCTCTTTGATTCTAACTTTTTTGTACCTCTTGAGGAATACGGAATTAAGAAATAGGAATAGCCCACAACAAAGGTATTTCTACGACGTGTCAAAGCTTTAGGGACCAAAGATGTAGTAGAAGTGCTGATAACTTCGTACGGATGCATCATAAAATACATCTAATTTGGCAGCACGCTATTTTTTAATTCTTCGTAAAAATTATGGAAGTTGACCATTCCAGGTGAAGCACCTAATAAACAATTACAATACTGTTTGACATGAAAATGTGTTGCAGATTTTAAATGCTCAACTTATAAACACAGGATAAAAACAGTTAGAAAACTCAAATCCATACAAAATAGTAGCTCATGTTTGAAAAGCTGTATGTATCAGTCAGGGTCCTGGCAAAAAAACAAAGCAGTTTCAAAGAGATAACTGAAGGGCTCATTTACAAAGGTGTGGGCAGGGTTTAAAGGAAGTAACAGGGATGGCAAAGTCCTCAGGAAGCCACTGCCAGCCTTCTGAAAGAAGGAGCAGGGAGAGAGCTGCCAAAAGGCAACTGGAAGAATAAATACCCAGCTTCTCTCTTCTCTGGATCTCCAATATCCACCAATGCCTCACACTGGCTAAATCCAATGAGAAACCAAAAAAGGAGCCCAAGTGAGGCAGTCCTTAGACTAGGTCAACCTCCTCTGGGGCACAGAGAAAGTCAAGGAAGGATGAGGAGTGGATCTGATGGGGCAAATAAAAAACACCCAGTCTGGATGTATAAAGAAGAGAATTTGGGAGTCAAGATCTGGTCAGCCACTGTTAGTTATAAAATCTCAGGTAATGTCCATTCCTGAGTCTGTGATCTCCACTACAAAATATGGATGATACCACTTACTTCAAATAGATGTTATGAGAAGAAAGTGAAATTGGCACGTGCTAAAACCTGGCACTATGCTAAATGTTAGCTGAAGTGAAATGTAAGACAAGCTTTGTATCTCTAGTACCTAATACAACTTGTAACTTATTGTAGGTGCCTAATAAACACTGGATGAATAAATTATGATGCAGAACACACATAAGTGGAAGTGAGGAACTGAGGATTCCGTTCATATCTTTGCTTTTGGCTTGTTATTGCTGTAAGATTCTCTGTAAGTGACACAACCTTACTACATCCAGCTTTTTAAACTGTGAAAAGAATCTTTACCCCACAAGCGCTACAGCAGCCATCCCCAAGCTTTTTGGCACCAGGGACTGGTTTCATGGAAGACAATTTTTCCATGGACGGGGGTGGGGAAACGGTTTGGGGATGATTCAAGTGCATTACATTTACTGTGCACTTTATTTCTATTATTATTACACTGTAATATATAATGAAATAATTATACAACTCACCATGATGCAGAATCAGTGGGAACCCTAAGCTTGTTTTCACTTGCCACTCACTGACAGGGTTTTGATATGAGTCTGCAAGCAATTGATTATGGTCTCTGTGCAGTCAAACCCCTCTGCTAACGATAATCTGTATTTGCAGCCGCTCCCCAGCGCTAGCATCATATTCTCAGCTCCACCTCAGATCATCAGGCATTAATTCTCATAAGGAACATGAAACCTAGATCCCTCAAATGCGCAGCTCAAAGTAGGGTGTGCGCTCCTATGAGAATCTAATGCTGCCACTGACCTGACAGGTGGTGGAGCTCAGGCGGTAATGCGAACGATGGGGAGCGGCTGTAAATACAGATGAAGGTTCGCTTGCTCACCTGCCACTCACCTCCTGTTGTGCTGCCCGGTTCCTGCTGTGCTGCCACTGGCAGTGGTCCGTGGGTTAGGGGTGTTGGGGACCCTTGTGCTACAGGATAAATAAGACATGTTGAATATCCTGACATTATCCAACTTCAAGAATTACAGATTTAAAATATTCAACCAATAAACATATCCTAACTACAAATGTTTTAGTAGCATCTACTAACCACCCACATGCCTATGTGATTTAAGACTCATGAAAGGGTATTTGAGATAGAAGGCTAGGCAAAATAAAGTTTATAGACAATAAAGAAATTAATTTACCAAGAGAAAACCCCATTATACTCTTGAATATGTTTCTGCCTCTGTTATTCAGCTAAAATTAGGTTTCTTCTGTTACTTCTTGCAAAGGTAAGACAGAGAAAATCCAATAATTTTGTGTTGATAAATGCTAAGTATAAGAGCAAAGAGTACCTACGGTTTCTGATTTCAATTTCTTTTACTGATGTCTGACACCCAGATGTTCAGCACCTCTAAAACATGAATGTAATAAAAGTAGAATGCAAAAACAATAGCACTGTTGAAGAGAACAGAAAGAGGACTAAGTATAAAGTTGTTTTTGTTTGTTTGAAGTGAGGAGGGAATAGGTACAGAGATTCCCAGCAGTTTCTACTGATCATTAATTCTGGTCACTAGTGAAGCCTGAGCTATCTCATACTCAAGTGAGAATCAAGAACATAAAGAAATGAGACTTTCTATTTTAGATGCTACTAAAATACTATTTTATATTACAAAAGCATAACAGGCCATTAAACTTTTTCAGCCATATATACTTATGTTGAGAGGTTGAAAGAAGATGAGGAATAAAGAAAAAATTTTAATGACTATATATTTGGTATTATATGTGGTTCTCAAATGTTTCCAAGTCACATTTCATTTTCTGTGAACTAACCACATGTTCATATCCTGCTGTTGGTATAAGGCCTTTTATGTAAAGGAACTTTGCTATTATGTGTCAAATAATTTTTTTTAAAAACTGTATGGTAATTTCCAATGTAGGAATTTAAAATTGTGTGTGTGTGTGTGTGTGTGTGTTCAAATTAACATATCTTTCTCTTTATGACTTTTGGATTCTATATCTGTCTTGGAACATCTTGCTCACTCCAAGATTATATTTTTAAAATTTGCTCATGTTTCTTTCTGGTACTTCTATGATTTGTTTATTGCTTACATCTTTCATCCATTTCAATTTATTTTCATGTTAGGACTAAGTAGAGATCAAAATTTGAGTTTTTCTAAATGGCTAGCTAGTTATCTCAACACCACTAATTGAATAATGATCTCCTTTCTACCTATCTCTGACCTAATTTGGTAGGCTACTTCTTGGTGTATGAATTTCTTGCTACCTAGGTGGTATGGACTTCCAAAATATGTTCTTGAAATAAACTACCCAACAGTTTCATTCCAATTTATGCTCCCACCAACTGGAAAGGTGCTTACTTCCCTGAATTCTCATCAACACCCTATATCATTTCAATAGTTTTTTCTAAGTGGCAAAAAAAAGTAAGTACTTTCATTTCCATTTCTTTGATTGCTAAACAAATTGAACGTTTGTTCACGCTTACAGCCCTCTTTATTTTTTCAATGATTTATCTGTTCATATTTTTTACCCATTTTAACACTGGAACATTAATGGTCCTCTTTGATTTTAAATCTTTCATATTAACTTCCTCTTAATATTTGCCCTTTGTGATTTTTGAAGAAGTTTAAGATGTTTATTTAGTCACATCTACCAAGTTCTTCTTTCATTGCTTTATATGCTTACAAAGTATTTTCTGAGGATAAAATCTATTTATAGACACATTTACCATTTCTGGTACTGTTCATTCCTTCTTGTGGATCCAAGTTTCATCTGATGTCTGATGTCATTTCCCTCCAGCCTGAACAACTTCCTTAAGCATTTCTTGGTGTTGCAGGTTTCCTAGCAATGAATTCTCTCAAGTTTTGTTTATTTGAAAAATGTCCTTATTTCACCTTCATTTTCATGGATATTTTGTTCTGAATACAGAATTCCAGGTTGATAGCTTTATCCTTTCAGAACTTTAAATAGGTCATTCCATTGTCTTCTGGTCTCCAATCATTTCTGATTAAGTTATCCTTCATTGGTATTGTAATTCCTCTGTAGTAATGTGGGGTTTTTCCCCCTTTGGCTGCATTAACATTTTCTTTCCACCTTTGACGTGCGGCAGTTTGATTAAGATACGCCTAGATGTGGTTTTCCTTTTATTTATCCTAGTTGGGGTTCAATGAACATATTTTTTGCCCGACTGTCTGCTATATCTGTCTCTTATCTCTTTCTGCTATTCACATGTTAGTTTTTTGGTTTTTTTTTTTTCAGTACATGGACCTTTCACTGCTGTGGCCTCTCCCGCCACGGAGCACAGGCTCCGGATGCGCAGGCTCAGCGGCCATGGCTCATGAGCCCAGCCGCTCCGCGGCATGTGGGATCCTCCCGGACCGGGGCACGAACCTGTGTACCCTGCATCGGCAGGTGGACTCCCAACCACTGAGCCACCAAGAAAGCCCCACATGTTAGTTTGATACTGTCCCACTGGCCATCAAGGCTCTGTTCATTTTTGTAATCTTTTTTATCCATTCTTTGGATTGGCAAATTTTGTTGATCTAGCTTCAAGTTCATCAACTTTTTCCTCTTCCTTCTCCAATCTGCTGTTAAATCCATTCAGTAAAATGTTTATTTCAGATATTGTACTTTTCAGTTCTAGACTGTCTATTCTTCTTTATAGTTTCTATTTCTCTGTTGAAATTGCCCATCTATTCAGTCATCATGATCATGCATCTCCCTTTAGGTCACTGAATATATTACAGTTGCTTTAAAGTCTGCTAATTCTGCTAATTTTAGGGTCAGCTACCATTTTGGGGTGGATAGTCTTGACATTAAATCACATTATCCTGATTCTTCACATGTCTAGTAGTTGTCTATTATAAACTGGATTTTGTGGATGTTATGCAGTAGAGACTTTTACAGCTTCTTATCTGCTCCTAAGAGTGAGGATTTTTATTATACCTGGCAGTTAAATCACTGGCTAATAAAGTCAAACTTGTGGAGGCTGGTTTTGTGTTTTAGAATGGGTCTCTGGGCACAAATGTTTAAAACCCCTTAATTTGGTGGGAATCAAACACCAAATTGTCTCCCCTGCAGAGAGTAGCAGGTGAAATCTCTAGTCAGCTTTTTCAACCTAACTGCTATTATTTTCCATTGAGCTCCTTGGAATCTTTCTGCAGAGTTCAGGGGTCACCTAGGTATTTCAGGGGAGTTTTTTCATAGATTTTAGGGCTATCCTACTACAACTCCCTCCTTTCTGGGATTTATCCACTCAATTTCCAGCCATTCTGGCAGTCCCAAATTCCGTCCCTTGACACCTTAGGCCAGTAAGACTTTAGTTTTCTGCTTGATTTTCAGCTGCCCTGTGCTGATTGAACTTTTCCTCAAGAGGAAAGCTGTATACACTTTGGGGGAAAACATTTGGCGGTTTTCCAAAGGAGACCTTTACCAAAGGATCTGAGATACAGTATTCTTGAATCTGTATACGATGCTGTCATAGGAAACTTTAGCTTAAGCATGCATTAATTCATTATTCTTTATAATCATTAATTCATTTACTCTTTCAACAAATATGTTCAGTGCCTATCATGTGCCAAATGCTCTTCTAGGTGGTAGACATATAATAGTGAACAAGACAGACAAGGCCCTTGTTCTGTGGAACTTTCACTCTAGTGCATTCTAACCAAGCACTGAATAAAAGACATTTCAGACTATGTCTTCCCCAAACAGTAATATTAGTGACTTGGCAAGGATATAAATTATAATAAAGTGATTCCCTTTTTTCATAAGCATAATTTTGAAAGAAAAACGACTTGATTTTATATTTGAGCATATATGATAGTCCCATAATCTGAACAAATATTTATCAATATCCCATTTAAAGCTTTTTTCTAGAAGACTATAAATATGTGCTTCTGACAGCACTCTATTTTTCACAGTGACAATGGCTTTCTAGTATAATAAATAGCAGACAATTTAAGTTGTACAAAGAAGAATCACTAGTTATCTGACCAAATGATCTAGTATAGAGAAAATTAATTTAGCTCACTGTGCATAACTTCAGAAACAAATATGGTAAATAAACAGTGGGGGATATCCTTGAAACTTAATTCACTTTTTTGGCCTTGCTCTTCCTCTAGTGTTAATTAAAGGTTCCAAAGGCACTGAAAAAAGGAAATATTCATCTTCCATAGCATTTGCTATATACAGAGTTGCAAACAACATAACAAATTTAAATATGCCTAGGTACAATTTGGTAGTACTTGATTACCAAAAAACAGAATTAACTATCATAAGCCATCCTTTGATCGACCACAACTAGAAGTGATGTACTAGAAATGATGTATCCGCACACAAGCTAATTTTGGCCCCAAATAAACAGACCTTTGTACATCTGAACAAGAAGTTCATTAAGAGAAATTTGAGGCATTAAATTACTTGGATTTTCATATACAGCTTTCTCTGAACAGTGATAAATCACTGAAGTTCATTATAATGAAGTTTGATATTGCTCAAAAAGGTTATTTAAATGTTGATAGTTATTTTATGTCATTCATCTTGTCAATGTCAAATGTGGAAATGTCATATTTTCCTCTAATAAATCTATTCCCCAATATAGCTGGAAATTCAGCTACAGCAGCAGTGCAGGCTCTGGGCATAATTCTTGCTGTCCAAATAATATTAAGGAGACAGACTCTCCTTAAAAATCTTATAAAAACTCTGACTCATTAAACATCTCTTTATACAGTCTGTTAAAGTAAAAATATAATAGGCACGATAATAAATTTTGGAGAAGGATAAAAATGCTTAAAAATAGCAGCTAATGCATGGATAGGCTTCAGAGAAATCCATGAAATTTCTAAAACTGTATACTAAATTGTGAATATAGGTATATTCTAGAGATAGAATCCATAGCTTTCAAGAGATTCTCCAAGGAGTCTAAAGTATAACAAACGGTTAACTGCTACTGAAGAGATGGAAGAATTTAATTTGCCAGTAAAAGTTACCATCAGTTTCTGTAAATTGTGTCTGTTCTCACTAATTTATATTATTAGTACAATATTCATAACTATTAGCTCAGTTAGAACATACTTCTATTCCTTTAAGATTTGAAGTTGCAATTCCTTCCAAAAGAGTTAAGTTTGGGGGAACATTAAAAAACAACGTTCATCCCTAAACAAATGTCTCAGATTCAGAATGCAAGAATAAATATAAGGTATGTAGACAGCCTAGAATAACTCATCACATGTTTAAAAAACAAAATCTAACAAGTAAAGGCTAACTGTTGTATATTCAAAGGACAATTGAGTATAAATATAAAGATATTATAAAGCAATAATGTCATCTTCACTTAAAATGGCAATTACCACTGAAAAACTTTTTTTTAAGTTTATCATTCCTCATAAGGTAAGTCAATAACAATATTCCTATTTAAAATGTAACAGGCACAAAGAAGTAAAATGTTTGATGCCCAATGAGAAAGAGTCAGCAATGGTGCTAGAAATACAACCAAAAAGCCTTTCAATTACTGGAATGTCTCCTCAGAAACATGAGCCTATTATACGCAGATCTAAGAAATCTGGGTTCTATAGATAGCTACCAAGTGGTTTTGTGGCTTTAGTGCAGCAATAACCTCTCTGTATCATCTGTGGCAGAGATGATGTTTTATACCCACCTGTTTCATTTTCCTTCCATTTGCAGCTAGATGCAGCCATGTATCCAGTCCTGGCCAGTGCAATGTGAGTACAGTGATGTACTACGCCCTTTCCAGGACTAGCCCCTAAATCATCCTTTCAATCATCCTTTGAGCTCTCTTTCTTCCCTCTTCCCTAGCTGGCTGAATATAGTAATTTTAGTGATTGACTCCAAGTAGGCCTCTGGGGACAGCTGAGTCACAAGATGGAAGGAATTGGGATACCTGAGTCATCCACACGGTTCTCTGTGTGAGTGAGAAATTAACTTTTATAGTGTTCTGCCTGAGATTTTGGGGTTGTCTGTTTCAGACACAACTATCTTACCCAAGATAAGATAAAATGAGGGAATAACTTACGAGTAGCTTGGACGGGAAATTTTTAAAATACTATACAAATATGGGGTAATGATAGCATCTTTTTATTCAGACCGTAAAGCACAGACTTTGGAGTCACAAAGTTTGGGTTCAAGTTCAGATTCTGACACTTATTAGCTAGCTGTGTGACATTGCATTAAATTACTAAGACGGTTTACTCAACTGTAAAGTAGGAATAATAAATAACCTACAGTCCACAAGATTATTACTAGGATTAAATAAAATATATAAAGAATCCAGCATCAGTATGACATATTAATCACTTAACAAATATTAGCTATAACTATTACAAATATCTGAGGAGATGGCACAAATGTAACTGAACCATTTACTGGATAAAACTGTTTAAAAAGAGATTATCATGCTTAAGGTTAGAAATAAAATGAAACAAACTGTTGGCTCTGAAATGACTTGTCTAATGTCATCAGAATAGTTAGCCATTTGCAAGTTTGGAATACATCACTATAATACACGAATTTCTCCAACATAAATATAGTTTTCAGCCTTGTTATGTTTATACAGCTACAAACCTATGACAAGTGGTCTAATATTGAAAATGGGGTAAATAATTTCAACTTAACTACTTTTATATATGGGGGAGGTGGAGGTAACTCAACAGAGCATTAACATAGGCACATATCAGTTTCCAGCAAGTTTTTTGGAAAGTGAATGCTTATCAAGACTCAAATATACTACCTTGAGCTCTATCCTTAACATAATTCCTATGATCGCCTAGAAACATAAACTAAAAGTTCAGAATAAACTATTCCCATATGCCACAAAGCCTCCCCAAAGAGATAGTTCTTAAACAGCTTCACAAACATACACCTGCTACATTTATCTATTTAAGCCTATTCTTGTTTGGGAGGTAGAATAGAATGGTACTACGTGGTTTTAATAATACTCATTACAAATAATACTCATTACTCAATCCATTACAAAAATAAGCTGCTGGGGCTTCCCTGGTGGCGCAGTGTTTGAGAGTCCGCCTGCTGATGCAGGGGACATGGGTTCGTGCCCTGGTCCGGGAGGATCCCACATGCTGAGGAGCGTCTGGGCCTGTGAGCCATGGCCACTGAGCCTGCGCGTCCGGAGCCTGTGCTCCGCGGCAGGAGAGGCCACAGCAGTGAGAGGCCCATGTACCGCAAAAAAAAAAAAAAAAAAAAAAAAAAATCTGCTGCAGAAAGAAAAAGCATTATTCATTCCATTTTCCAATTAAAGAAAAAACATTTAAAACATTTTGACTAGCCCATTCCAGGCACTCTTTGTTCAGAAGGGCAAACAATACACCAATAGGGAGAAGGTAGGAAAAGCATAGTGCAAAACGATGGGTATGATAAGAGGGCCCAGAGACATGAAAAAATTTTTAAATAGGTTTAAAAAAGATATCCAACTGCCAAAAAATATTTTTGAACTGGTTAAAATACTCATTGCTATACATCAACAGAAGGGAAATATTAACCTAGTCTGATATTAGTCAAGACTGTCTACTTTTTGAATTTCAACTTCCTTATTTGAAAGCTAAAGTGATTGGATGAGGTAATGTCTAAGGCCCCTTAGTTCTGAAAGACTATGATTCTAATATACAAATATATAGACAGCTGTAATACATACCATACTCTACGGTTAAAAGTGGACAATTAATATTTCTGTTCTTTTAAAAATATCTCCAAATTCTCTACCGTGTTGGTATACTCTTTGGTCTTAGTAAATCCAGTGTAATGAGTATTATCTTTGCAAACTGAATTTTACCGGTTTCATCACTAATCTGAATAATTCTACTATTTGGACAATTACAAATATTAAATGTTTGGGCTAATTTTGTCCTTACCATTTTTTCTGGAAGTTGTATTTTGTTTTTTTTTAATAAAAAGTATTGATAACAGCAGTATCCTGCCTCTCCAATTTTGGAATTTCATTTGTCACTTTCTCCTAAAGAACATGAGGGGTGGGGGAAGCGGAAACCTCTAGTTAGGGTAAATCAGTGTGTGTGTGTGTGTGTGTGTGTGTGTGTGTGTGTGTGTGCGCGCGTGTGTGTGTGTGCGCGCGTGTGTGTGTGTGTGCGCTTAATTTTATGACGTATGTACATAACTAGGTAGGGCACAGGCTGGAAGAGCTATTTGATTATAAGTTCTAAAAGCTATTTTTAAAACTTTCTTTAAATTATAAAGTAATTCTCAGAAGGAACAATATCTCTTGGGAAACAAAAGGCACAATAAGCAACATGTGTCTATTTTCCTTTGGAGACACAGCATTCATAGAGCTTCTCTCTAAACATGTCCCCCGAAAATAAAATCAAAACTGAAATACAAATGAAATATTTCTTAATTTTATAGGGGAAGAAAACAAGTAAGGGAGTATTTTCTAAAGAAAGCAGAAGAATCTAGGTAAGAATTACACAACAGGTAAACAATCATAAAGGTTTTTCATTGTTATGGCTTTCTCATTAAGAATTCAAAAGAAACAAGATAGATTTAACTATATTTATAAAACATACTATTAAATTAGATGTATTAGTTATTTAACTATAGGAAGCATCAACCTAAAGACCAATTTAAAAAATCAGCAATCAAGAGACAGAGGGGATCTCAAATAAGTCATGGAGATACAAAAAATGAAAAGGATACAAACCTGGAACTGTTTCACAAATACTAGTCATGCACAGGTGCATCTGCTAGCTAGATACCATTTGCTTTTCTCAGAACACTGCATCAACTTTATTTGGCTGTGGAACCTATCCTTCTAGTGCCACTAATGTTCCAATCTAACCTTACATTTTATAAGTGAGAAAACTGTATTCTAGAGCTACTCAGTCAAATGTATCGTCACTAGCCATATGAGACTATTTAAGTTTAAATTAATTAAAATTTAAAAAAATTAAACTCCAGTTTCTCAGTTACACTAGTCACATTTCAAATACTGTACAGCCATATGTGGCCACTGGCTACCATACTGGACAGTGCAGGTCTAGAATGTTTCCATCACTGCAGAAAGTTCTATTGGATAGTGCTGGTCTGGAGATTATTTATATTTATCTATACAGCTAATGTGGCAGAGCCAAAGTCTCAGTCCTCTTTCTACTACTTTACTTCCTCCACAAGACGTTCATTAATCACCTGGTTTCTGAATTATCACGTTGGTCTTTTGTTAAGTTCTGCTTACAAACATCCATTTGCTTCCCACAGGTAAACAAACTTTAAGCTTTACATGGCATTCTGCAATCTTAGTCTCTCACCATTCTCCTACATTAAAAACACACTCTAGCCAACTGGTCTACTTGTTAAATATATCAACAAAACATAGTTTCACCTCCATGATGTTTCCTATGTCTTTGTCTCTGCCTGAATACTCTTTTCCACCTTCTCTGCTCTGCTTATTTTGAACTCCTACTCTTCTTTCAAGGCCCAACACCTACCTTATTTCCACAAATCATTCTAGGTCAGTAATTACAGATAGAACTACTAAAAATTGTTTCATGCTTTTATATAGAAGTTTACAATTTTCTAAATACTTCACTTAAATATTTTACTGTGATTCTTTGCTAGAATGTGGGAAAAATGTTAAGCAGAGTAAAGGTAATCAAGAGTGTGTGTACGTGTGGCACTGATTACAATTTTTTAAAGGGTGATCAGAGCTTACTGAAAAGATGACACTTAAACTAAGACTTGAAGGGAGTTAGCCACGAGGAAATCTGAGGAAAGAGCCTCCAAGGCAAAGGCAACAGCCACTGCAAAGCCTTAAGGTAGGAATGTGCCTGGTATGTTCAAGGAATAGCCTAGAGGCCAGAATGCGGCCAGAGGGAAGTGAGCAAAAAAAGAATATACGAGATAGGTCAGAACGTTATGGGACCAGGTTGTGTATGGCTTTATAGACCACTGTAAGAACTACGGCTTTTATCCTAAGCGAGATGGGCAAACTTAGGGGGCTTCTAAACAGAGACAGTTTAGAATCTGAATAATTTTAAAGGATAATTCTAGTGTTAAGAATAGAATGAGAAGAAAGAAGTAAGGACAGTAACATGGAGAACAGTTTAAAGGCTACTGCAATACTCTAGGAGAGAGATGATGATGGGCATAAGGATATCTTTTGAAACTAGAACTGACAGAATTTCCTGATGGATTCCAAGAGGATTTTGCCCTGATTAACCAGAAGGCTGAAACTGCTGTCCACTGAAATGGAGAAGGCTGTGAAAAGAACAAGTTCAGGGAGGAGCTAAGAGCAGGGGTTCATTTTCAGACATTTAAGTTTGAGATGCCTTTAAATCTTAGGTGAGAATGTACAGCCAAATACCCACATGACAGGCATGGAGTTCAGGAAAAAAGTCTGGCTTAGAGATAAAATTTTGGGAAGAGTTGTTATACGAATGGTGGGTATAATCACAAGCATGGATGAAGTCCCCAGAGGAATAAATAAAGAAGGGTAAGGACTGAGCCCTGTGGCATTCCAACTTTAAGATATAGGGTAGAAGAGGAGGCTCCAGTAAAGGAGACAGGGAAGGTGGAAGGAATCATGCCCTCATGAGACAAAACCTCTTGGTCTATCCCATCAGTATTACACTTGCCCCCTCCCCTAAATATAAACTGTATCTTAAGAACGACCTGAGAGACAATAACAGTGTATCTTACATGATATAAGCTATTTCTTAGGCCTGTTCAGACTTGAGGGTATTAAGACACTTCCTCTGATACTTCTCAAAACGGATAAGAATTCTAAAGGAAGGGCTCTCTGGCCTCTGAGAGTCACAATGCATAATACAAAACAAAGGTAAGCACAGATCTTTTTACTTTTGACTGTATATTAGTTTCCTGTTAACAACTTACTACAAAGTGGGTGACTTAAGACAACAGAAATTTATTCTCTCACAGTTCTGGAAGGTAAAAGCCTCAAATTCAGCAGTGTTACGATCCCTTTGGGGGTTCAGGAGAATCTGTTCTTTGCTTCTTCCAGCTTCTGGTGATTACAAGCATTCCTTGGCTCGTGGCCACATCACTCCAGTCTCTGCCTCCATGCCTCACATTGCCTCCACCTCTTCTGTGCATCTTCCCCTCTTCTGTCTATCTGTAATTTCCCTCTGCTTTTCCCTTATGAGGACAACTTGCCATTGAATTTTGGACCCCTCAGATAACTTGGGATGATCTCCTCATCTCAAGATCCTTAACTACATCTGCAAAGACTCTTTTTTCAAATAAGGTATCATTCACAGGTTCCAGAGATTAGTATGTGAACATCTTTTTGAGGGCCACCACACAATCTACTACATGACTCCAGAAATTTTTACTAAGGTCATCAGTAAAGTGTGTTATGTTTATGCAAAAAGCCAAAGGATGTTCATCTATAATTTTTTAAAAGTTACTATTATTATTATTTTTAATGAAAGGATATGGCTATAAGGAGATACCTATTTGATTTGGCTACGTATTTGATTTAGCTGTATTTGGCTATGTGTAACTGCTTACCAGGTAACCACTGCAACCCCTGGTTTGGATAAAAGAATCAGTTATTGTGCTATATAGTACATATCCTGTACTATAGGATGTGATGATAGACTTTTCTAAATGTTTGCTTTATTTTCCCCCACTTAAATGCACTTAATCAGTCCCCACCCTCTCTTCCCAAAGGACCTTATTTCATTATTTTGATTTAAGGATGCCTATGTAAGAAGTGTAGGTTATTCATGCAAACAAAAACTGAAGGATAAATTAGTTAAGGCAATATTTAAATAGATCAGAGGTTTAAAATCTGGTTCTGGAGCAGACCTAGTCACCTCTCCTGACTCAATGTTACAGGAGCATCTTGTATTGATTCATTCATTGTAACTTATTCCAGTGTGGGAGGTAACAGGACCTCCGCACCAGTAGTCTCATGGGTACTTTTTCCTTCTGTTTTTATACTGAGATTTGCTATGACAAGTTACTAATAACTTAAAAATCTATTTTGTAATAGTCTTGTCTGAGTAGTTAAGAGTGTTTCAAAGACATAATTTATACTAATCAAATGAAACAGATGATAGCACATTCTCCCTCATTTTACAGACAGGGAAAGAGAGTGAGGCAGAGCCATTTTGGGAAAGTTGTACAAATGAAAGAAGTCAGGTATCCTGACTTTCAATCCAACTCAGTAATTCCAATTCAATGACATATGTGCTTCTGTATTTGGACTCAAAAGACATGTTAGAAAGAGACTATCAAAAAAGACAAAAGAAGAGACTATCAAAAAAGACAAAAGAATTTCTGTGGAAAGGAAAAAACATTTCATACAAAATACTCCTAGAGCTGTGCTGTCCAGTGTTAACCACATGGTGGATTGAAGACTTGGTATGAATAAAAGAATGTAAAGTCATTCACTAATACATGCTGAGACAATAATGTTTTGTATATGTTGCATTAAATAAAATATACTATGAAAATTAATTTCACCTGTTTCTTTTTACTTTTAATGTGGCTAACAGGAAATCTTAATTTATGACTTACATTATATTTCTATTAGATAGCCCTGCTATAGAGAGAGTTATGAAATAGTTACAATACATAACTTTATTCAATTAGCAAATATTTATCCAACACCTATCATTGTCAAGCCTTATGCTAAGTGCTGAGACCTTAAGAGTGAACAAAGATTATGGTCCCTGGCATCATACAGTTTACATTATCTCCTACACTTCTACTGCACATTTCATATGTATTATCTCATATGCATAAGAATAACTTAGAGTACTTCACCATTTGGGGAGCAAATGCCAATACCTGACTTAGAAATCACAAAATATAAATCATCAGATTTATAGTAATGGCCATCTACTTTTGTGATACATTAGTTATATTATTATGCTATATACGATTCATCTGGAAGCTTAACACTATCTCACTCCCTATAGCTTCTCCTGGTTTCTTGTTCCTTCTCTCTAACTAGTTTGCTCCCTCCTACGGCTCATCTCTACCAGAAGTCTCTACAACTAGCAACCTTGCTTGCTATTCACATTACAGCAGGACTGTTTATACTTTCAGGGGTCTCCAGAGGAGGACAGAGGTCGAAAATGTTAAGTGTACATAATTTTAAGGGGCTAAGTTCAGTTTTTTTGAACCCAAGACTGAGGTTTGAAGTTTCTTTTCGGCTTAAACAAACTAGGGTGATTTCTGAGGATTTTGCTTCAAAATTCAACGCACAAATGTATTTGAGGGGTAAAACAACTCCTTATTAGTTTTATCCTACTGAGGATTTCACAGAAGAAAACTCTACCCGGGGAGGGGGAAGGGGAAGCTGGGACAAAGTGAGAGAGTGGCACAGACATATATACACTACCAGATGTAAAACAGATGGCTAGTGGGAAGCAGCCGCATAGCACAGGGAGATCAGCTCAGTGCTTTGTGACCACCTAGAGGGGTGGGAGGGAGACGAAAGAGGGAGGGGATATGGGGATATATGTATACATATAGCTGATTCACTCTGTTGTACAGCAGAAACTAACACACCATTGTAAAGCAATTTACTCCAATAAAGATGTTAAAAAAAAAATGCTGGTATACTCACACACAAAAAAGGAAACTCTACCAAGAAGGACTTCAAAAACAAATTAACAAGTAGCATTTCTCAAGTAAATGACTTTTGAAAGAAAATAGTAGGTAACATCAATAGAACAAGAATGTATAATGCTTTTTAGGCTAATATCCTAGCTTTCAAGAAAATGTCATTAATAAACTAATTGTTCAGGTTTTATTGACAGCTACAAAGAGAGCAATACAAGCAAAAACTACTTTATCAAAAGGTGCTAATTTTTCTCAGTTTAATACAGAAAGTATTACTGACATATGACAGCTATTGAGAAACGAACAAAGTATCCAAGTTTTAAACACCCAAAATGATTTCACTGCCTTTTTTCTACCGTCATCTGAAATACAGATGTGTTTAGCAAAGGAACAGTATCCCAGTCTTTAGCTGTGCAGGTGTGGTTATATATATAGTTGTTTCAGGGTTATACAAAACTAACAAAAGCTGGTACCTCATGACTTAAAAATTAAAAAGCCAGGGACTTCCCTGGTGGCGCAGTGATTAAGAATCCGCCTGCCAATGCAGGGGACACGGGTTCGAGCCCTGGTCTGGGAAGATCCCACATGCCGCGGAGCAACTGGGCCCGTGCGCCAAAACTGCTGAGCCTGCACTCTAGAACCCGCGTGCCACGGCTGCTGAAGCCTGCGCGCCTGGAGCCCATGCTCCGCAGAAAGAGAGGCCACCACAGTGAGAGGCCCGCGCACTGAAATGAAGGGTAGCCCCCACACGCAGCAACAAAGACCCAATGCAGCCAAAAATAAATAAAGACCTGACCTTTAAAAAAAAAAAAAAAAAAAAAAAAAAATTAAAAAGCCAAAGAAAAATAATAATTACTCCTGACTGGAGAAAAAAAATCACCTAAGGAAAATTTAGGTGATCTCCATAAGTAATCAGATTAACATTTTGCTTAAAAAAAGATCAAACCAAAACCTTTAAGCTAAAGTACTTCATGTACGACCATGGGTCCTTTCAGACCATCATTAAACTACTAGTGCTAGTTTGCCAAACACAATGCCAATACAATCAAATATAAATTTCAAAATTCAACCTTTTTTTGGCCTTCAGCCTAAAATGGCCTAATTTTTACATGGGCCTTAAATGATAAAAGATCATAAAGCTTAACACGAAACCAGCCTGCATTTGACAATCAACTGTCACTTGTTAGAAGCATCAGAAAAACAAGTAACAATTCTCTAAGATTTCCTTTATAACCTGAGTAGGGAAGAAATAGAAAGAGGCAATTCAGATATAAATGCAACAAAATTTATCCCTAGCTTACTCTCTGCCCAGCACCTGACCAGAGATTTTGACGTGTTATCACAGATATTTGTCTTCCTTCTCCTCCTTGAAAAATTCAGAAAACTACGTTTTTCAATCCTCAGCGCCCTCCAGGTTGGGGGGGTGGGGGTGGGGCAGTGTGGGCAGGGATGATTAGAAACCAAAGAATTTCTGTGATAAATCTAAGGAAGTGTTAAGGATAAAATGAGAACCTGCCATAATATACAAGAGAGTCTTTCAAATGATAAAAGAGTTTGTTTTAAATTACCTATATTTAATTCCATCTAACAACCCCGGGAGAATAATATCTTTCAATCTGATCCCATTGAAGAGAGGCGACTCCAAGTGTCTTAATTCACAACTGCAAAAATATGACCTTATGACTTCCTCTATTTCAAATGTGTGAAGTACATTTATTTTCCACTAAAATGCTGAAGTAGCTTTAAAAACAGACAATAATCTTAGTATCTTTCATATGTTAAGTAGAAAAAAACAGTTTCATTTAACCAAGTAAAAAGGCACCCAAAATTCTACAAATCACCACCAAAATTTTTAAAATTCCAATACTGGTCTGAAGACAGTAAAATGGACCATTCTTTATATAAACTCTAATGCTCAACTGAGGCGTCATTCAAACGAAACAACAATATTTCAAGTAGCTACTATCTGAAGACTAAAAATTGAGTTGTGTTTCAATTCCTAAAATAATGTTACAGTTTTAAAAGTTAATCTTACTGGAATCCTCCTGGAAGTCACAGATATTGAAAAACTACACTAACATTAGTTGCCAAATGTAATTTTTTCCTCAGAAAGACACCTTGTGGTGACATTAAAATAGTTTTTGAGGACACATGAAATTTAAATTTCAGTTACACTGTATACAATAATAGAAAGAGGAATAAAACTAACAAATAAAAAGGGTTTTTGTTGTTGTTGTTGCATAATGTGGTTTAGGTCCCAAGACTTAATTCTAGATCTTTACCATGGAATTGCACGTAGCAAGCAAAGAACATTTGAAAATAAGCGTCAACAATAGATCATCGCCATCTTCTAAATAGAAATATTTACATTTTGATTCAGTTCTGACAGTTGGGTGTTAAGGAAGCATAAACAAGCCAATATGGTAATAACAGTTTGACTCATAAAGATGCTCATTAAGATGGTTAATGGCAAAACCGAAAATGAAACTTGGGCATACCGTCAGATTTCACATAACAAAAAGGGTCAAGGAATTAGGTTAAAATAAAAAATACATATGTATAAATAAAAAGACAGCCATGTTACTACCAAAAAAAGAGAAGAAAAGAGAAGAAAAGTGGAACGCTAAGGAAAAATCACATTTTAAGGCAACCGATCAGAGGAAAGGATTGCTTTATTCCTCCACCGTTTACTAACATTTAATACTAGCGTTTGCAGCCAACACCTGGGTTTGAAAACTGCAGAGGCATTTAAATGTTGTTCTTTCCAACGTCCACCCAACAGGACGTTCCGCAACATTTTGAATAGTAAATATTAACCAGAATAAAACATCGTTCGTATATTTCCACCTTCAAGAGCTAATGGGAAAAAAATAAGACCTTTCTTTCTCCCATATGTAGCCTTAACCATTCTTTCCCCTCTTTTATTTACTGCCCTTTGTCGCGAGGTTAATGAACCCTGAACTTATTTTCCTTCTTCCCATTAATGAAAAGGGTAGGGGGGAGGGCAACGGCAGAGGGGAAGCCAAATGATAGGAAAAACTGGAAATTAAAAATAGTGGCATTATTGGCTTGGATGAAGACCGAGAACTCCCTGAAGGTTTAGTGTGAGGGAGACAATCCTGGAGGACCCCTCTTAAGACATACTTCACCCCAAGACCCCACCATTTTTCGTCTAATTTCTGCTTTTGCAGGGGGTGGCAGTCCCCCGGATGAACGTTCCCCAGTGCCTGCCTCTCTTTTCCCCGAGGCCTCCAGCCGCAGGGGGTGGGGGGCGCTGGCCCCGGCTCCGAATTTGCAGCGAGGCCCGGAAATCAGTCCCGTTAGAGCCGATTTCACCCATCAGGAATGCGCTCCGCCCCCGCCACCTCCCCGCCGCGGCCGCCCTCCGCGTCGCCTGCTCCAGGGGCTGGGGAAGTGAGGAGGGGAGCGCCGCCTCCGCCCGTCACAACACCGCCGGGTCGGCCGCCCTCGCCCCAGACTGCTCGGGCCAGGAGGACAGAGCTCGGGGCGTATCCCACGCCTCCCCTCCGCCCGCGCGGCCGAGGGAACGCCAGCGCCGGGGGCCAAGCCGGGGACGCGGAACCAGCCCGAGGCCTGACCCCCGGGCCGCCCCGGCCCCGCGCCGAGCACGAGCAGGGGCGCCTTTCCCGTGGGATTTCCGAATCCATTTCCGTCCCGGGGAGGGGCGCAAGGGTAGCAGCCGGAGCGCCGCGTGTCGGAAACTGGAGCCGCCCCTGCCCTCTGGCTCCCGGGCGCAGCTTCCCCCCGTACCCGCCCGTACCTTCAACTCCTCAGGGAGACGCAGGGCGCAGGGCTGCGGGCGAGCAGGCCCATCTCCTGGCGGCGGCAGCAGCCAAAGGAAGTACGGAGGAGGGTTCCTCAGACCCGCCAAGGCGCCTCTCAGCTGGGGCGGGGGGAACGGAGAGGAGGGGTCCAGGCTGCCGCTTTCCCGGACTCCTCCTCCGCAGTTCTGTCTTGACTGCTGTTCCCGGGAACCAGCGCCGCAACTGCCATTCTCCCCCTCCCTCAGCCCCCGCTGTCTCCGCCCCCTCCTCCCACTCCTTCCTCCCGCCCCCGCCCCGCCCCTGCGCACCGCCCGCGTGCCTTGCGTCATGGCGTCACGCCCACCCGGCCCGTCGCGGGCGGCTCTGGGACGCGGCTGTTCGCTCGCTGGTGTTCGCTCCGCGCACGCCCGGGAGCTCCCCGCCAGCGACTTGGGCTGCTGGGAGTGTGGCCCCTCCCCCCTGTCTACCCGCCCGCGGCTATCAGCGGCCCTTCCTGCCCATCATCCGGCAAGACTTCCCCGAAGTGGGCCGGGCTGTGGGGCAGGTGTCTCCTCCAAGAACGGGTGGGAGTGGCTGGAGGTGTAGGGAGATGCTGGACTTGCGGAGCCGGCTTTCGGCGTTTCGCACGCCATTATTCATTCCTTTGTGTTCTCACAGTTCACCTGCTAGATTGGCAGCCCCAGGGAGAGCAGGGCCGTGGTGCTGCAGCGAGTTTCAAACCTCTCCGGGAGGAAATGTCCTTCCCTCAGGGTGGCGGCGCCCCACCAACCCCCTTCTTTTAACAGACCTTAGTTTTCCGCAGGGGCTGCTAGGAACAGCCCTTAGCCACAGTTGAACACCTTGCGTGAGGGTTCGGAGAATATCTTCCACTCACCTCTTTTTTTCCCACTTGATATCACAGAGTCCCTTAAGAATTCAGAATTCATATTTCAGTTATGTTTGATACCTTCTGAATTACTTTAATCCGCTTTATCCGTTACACCCCCCATATCCTTGAAGCCAGCCATACCCCCTTTGAATTTTTTAACCTACACATGACTGGGCATCAGTTCATCTTCATTGAATAAACACATTCAGTCCATTCCTTCCTAGTTGATTTCAAGATTTAGTCACTCTTTGGAATACTGAGAAACAGGAATGTGATAGATGCTGGACAGAATGTCCTTTTGCCATCTGTTACTTAACTAAATATATCCCCCTATCAATCCTTATTTTAGTGTATCTAATTTAAATTAGAAACAAACCAAGGAGCCATGGTCTTTCAGAGGGTACTTGGTATCTTTGGTAACCCAGTAAATATTTACCAATTAAACTAAACAAGGTTTCTAAGCAGTTTAGGTCTAAGTATATTTGACCACAACTCTTAAAGGAAGTAATGATGGGTATGTTCATTTTCATTTATCAGAAAGTTTTAAAGCTGTTATATATTCCTTTAAATGCTATTTGGAGGCTGCCAGCAATTTAATCAGTGGGATACTTTAAGCCTACAGGTAATACAAGAATAGTAAGTTAAATGGATTTATGGGATGGTACCCATCCATAATATAATCCTTCCTGTAAATATATCAACATGTTGAACAACATTTCAGAACTGATGGGGCATTGTCTTGGAAGGGAGTTTTGAGTAAAGAGTCTGTGCAGAGTGGGAATGGTCTTGTACTCTGTCATAATTTCCGGAGATGCCTTTCCCTGTCATCTTAAAAACTAGAGGGATTTCCTGTTCTTCACTAGGGCAACGTAAATCTATTAAAGAAATATCTATTGAACATCTCCACTCAAATCCCCACAGGCACTTCAAACTAAGCCTGTCCAAGACATAATTTGTTATCTTTTTCTCAAAACTTGCCTCTCTCTTTTACCCAGGCCCAAGCCAGAAATCTAGGATTCTTCCTAGGCACCCTCCTTTTCATCAGTTCCAGTTTGTAGTTAACCACCAAGTCCTGCTTATTGCATGTCCTAAACATCCTTGCACTCACTCTCTTCTATATCCCCCTTCTGCCTTTGGGCAGTGGTTTCACCTTGGGCTGCATGATAGAATCTCCTCTGGAGCTTTAAGAAATATCCTGACACCCAGGCTGCATCCACCAATTAAATCAGGGGCCCTGAGGATGACGCTCAGGCATCAGTATTTTTCAAAACTACCCAGGTGATTCCAATGCAGAGCCAAGGTTGAAAACCACTGGAGGGCCTCATCATTTCTCACTGGATTGCTGCAAAAGCATAATAATTGGCCCCAGGTGCCTTCATTTTTGGCAGCATTCTCCCTTCTTTCCCTACTCTTTTAATTCATTCAATTTCAATTCAATAAATATTTATTGGGTGCCTAGTTCAGGCAGAGAGTTTTGCTGTTATTGAAACTGGGAATACAGCGATGAAAAAGACAGGCCTTGTTTCTGCTCTCATAGAACATATATTCTGGAGCACAGAGTTGGGGAAGGCAGAGTAAATAACAACAGAGACATAAACAAAAGGAAATAAATTTACCAGAGTAACATATAGAAACCAGGGAGCCTGTTACTTCAGTTTGGTGTCTCAAACTAAAGTCCACTCCTCTGACATTTGAGCTGGTTCTATTGGGTTGGCCAAAAAGTGCCTTCGGTTTTTAAGTTTAAAAAAAAAGGCATTTTTCATTTTCACCAAGAACTTTACTGAACAACGTATTCACCCTTTTGTTCCACTACCTTCTGCCATTTTTCAGGCAACTTCATAATTCCATCTTCCCAAAACTTATTATCTTTTTGAACAAAGAACTGTTCCAGGTGCCTTTTACAGTCTTCCAGGGAATTGAAATTTTTTCCATTAAAAGAAATTTGTAAAGACCTAAATAAGTGGAAATCCAAAGGTGCAATGTCTGGTGAATACAGCAGGATGAATCAGAACTTCCCAGCCAAGCTGTAACAGTTTTTGCCTGGTCATCAAAGAAACATGTGGTCTTGCCTTATCCTGATGGAAGATTATGCGTTTTCTGTTGACTAATTCTGGATGCTTTTCATCGAGTGCTGCTTTCAGTTGGTCTAACTGGGAGCAGTAATTGTTGGAATTAATCATTTGGTTTTCTGGAAGGAGCTCATAATAGAGGACTCCCTTCCAATCCCACCATATACACAACATTACCTTCTTTGGATGAAGACCGGCCTTTGGCGTGGTTGGTGGTGGTTCATTTCGCTTGCCCCACAATCTCTTTCATTCCACTTTATTGTACAGTATCCACTTTTCAGCGCCCGTCACAATTTGTTTTAAAAAGGGAATGTTTTCATTACTTTTAAGTAGAGGATTGCATGCGGAAATACGGTCAAGAAGGTTTTCTTTGCTTAACTTATGTGGAACCCAGACATCAAAGCGATGAACATAACCAAGCTGGTGCAAATGATTTTCAATGCTTGATTTGGTTATTTTGAGTATGTCAGCTATCTCCCACATGTATAACATTGATTGTTCTCAACCAGTGTCTCGATTTGATTTCTGTGACCTTCAACTGGTCTACCCTACCGTGGAGCATCGTCCAGCAAATCTCCAGCACGAAACTTTGCAAACCACTTTTGACACGTTCGACCAGTCACAGCACCTTCTTCATACACTGCACAAATCTTTTTGTGCATTTCAGTTGCGTTTTTACCTTTCTTGAAATACTAGAGCATAATATGCCGAAAATGTTGCTTTTTTCTTCCATCTTCAATATTAAAATGGCTACACAAAAATTCACCAATTTTGATGTCTTTTTTTGAAATGCACGCTGATATGACAGCTGTCACATACAATCTAACAAAATTGTTTCGAATGAAGTTAAAGACAACTAAGTGCTACTAGAGCCATCTTATGGGAAAAACCAAATGAACCTTTTGGCCAACCCAGTACAAGACAAGAAGGAGGCAAACAAGTTACGGGGTGGGGAAGGCAGAGAGAACAGCAGATGCAAAGGTTCTAGCAAGACAAACTTGCCAAGTTCAAGGCAACTAGAGGCTGAAGCGTGGTGAGTGAGAGGGAATGTGATGTAGTTTTAGAGAGGTTAGAGGCAGCCAGATTATTTAAGACTTTTTTTTTTTTTCCAGTACGCGGGCCTCTCACTGTTGTGGCCTCTCCCGCTGCGGAGCACAGGCTCCGGATGCACAGGCTCAGCATCCATGGCTCATGGGTCCAGCCGCTCCGCGCAGCATGTGGGATCTTCCCGGACCGGGGCACGAACCCGTGTCCCCTGCATCGGCAGGCGGACTCTCAACCACTGCGCCACCAGGGAAACCCTATTTAAGACCTTTTAAGGTCATGATAAGAATTCTAAATGGTTGGGATGATGTGTGATGAGAAACAATAGATTTTTAAGTGGAGTGACACCCAATTTACCTTTGAAAAGGATCACTCTAATTGTTTTGTGGATCAGATTGTAACAGAGCAAGAATAGAAACAGGGAGAGCAGTTAGGAGGCTACTACAAGAATCCAGGAAAGAAATCATAGTTCTTTGGACCAAGGTGGTGACAAAAGAGGATGGTCTTGGTATTTGTTTTAGAGGAAGAATTAATAAGACTTACTTGGAATGGAGTAAAAGTAGGGAATGAGAGAAAGAGAGCAATGGGGTTACAATAATAACTACTCTTTATTGAATGCATATTATATGACAGGCACTGTTTTAAGTGCTTTATAAGTATTAGGCCATTTAATTATGAGTCCCAAAAGGTAGGTGCTATTATTATCCCATTAACAAATGAGGATCTGAGGCTTGAGAGGTTGTCATTTGCACAAAGTTACATAGCTGGTAAGTGGCAGAGCTGGGATTTGGACCTTGCAGGCTGTCTGGCTCCAGAGCTCCTACCCTTCTCCCATCCCTACCCCAGCCCCCTCCATTGGTGACACAAAGTGAAAACTTCTTCAACCACACAAAGCTGCTTGCAGTACCACAAATCCTCTCTCCTTTCTCCCTTCCTCTCCTTCTTTTCTCTCTCTCTCACACATGAGCATCTTCTTTTCTTTGCACATGCCATCTACTCTGCCTAGAGCGCCCCCTCCCTTCTCTCTGTCTAGCTCAATTTATCAACCTTCGCTGGCCCTCACAGGCTAAGCTGAGCCCATCTTCTCTGGCTCCACAGCAATCCTGTGCCTATCTATAATTTTCTGTGTAAAGCACTTCATTATTTTTGTAGGTCTTTTCCACTACACTTTGAAGTCAGGTAGCTTAATCCTGACACATAAGGAAGAGAAGAAGGAAGCAATCAAAGATGCCTAGCCATGCACATGTGGCATGCCTTCCCTGGGCAATGAGAGATACAGATATGGTAAAGTATTGTCCCTGCTTTCAAGAAGCTTGTAAGCTTGGCAAGGAAACAGACACATAGAAAATCACTCTAATACAAGGGCCAAAAGTGTGACAAAAACATGTTGTAGGAACACCGGACAGGACATTGGAAGCAAGAAGCTCGGCCTTAGGGTCATTTCATTGGAAAATATGCAACCGGGAAGGGGAGCTTAGATTTTTTTTTTCACCATCATCATTTAACACGGTTTGGGGAGGCAGTCTTGGGACCTCATCCAGGAAGACTTGGGAGATTCTCAGTTGCCACAATTGGTTCACTGGAACGTGCTACTTCCTAACTGCTCACTCTTACCTGTCCTTTTGTGATTACATATATTGATTCCCAAATTGGTCCAGTTCCCTTCCTGGCAGGTCATAGAAATGTCTTCTTAGCCAGTTCCCTCCTTTTTCTCATCTATGAGATTTCAGAATCTGGGTTCTAGCTGCGGGACCTTGGGAAATTTACCAAACTTCTATAACCCACAACGCTGGGCCCAGTATGTAAGACTGTGAAGGTTGTGGCCTGCATTACCACAAGGGTGCCTCAGACAGAGACCACACTGTGTACATTTCCCCTTGGGTGTGCTCAACATGCCCCACCATCAAATGGGGGTGAAAACAGTACCTCTCCCATTGGGCTGTTCTCAGGACTAAGTGAGTAAATGCAGATACAACACTTAGGCTTGGCACGTAGCAAATCATCAGTAAATGTTAGCTACTATTTCTAGGTAAAGGGAAACTCACTAGAGTGGGAGATATTCCAGCTAGGATTTTAAAAAATGGGGTCGTCTGTGTCCCGGCTTGAGTGGTTCTCTTAATTGTTAGGACCATATAGAGAATCTGGAGAGGAAAGACCTTTTCTTTTCCAAATTGAGAACCTAGGCCTCTCAATGGAAAAGTCATTCAGGTAGCTGAACGCTGAGCGGCTCTGATCCACCTATCTCACTGCTCTGACCTTGCACAGGGGAACTGGTACTGTATCCTCCCCAAAGCCCACCCAAGGTACTCTTCCTTGTAGGAACGTTAGACTCCCTGAAGGGCAATTTAATAAGCCTTTAAGGTGGTATTTCTCAAAGCCTAGGCTAGAAGCATCATTGCTAGAATCACCTGGGGTGCTTACTAAGATAGATTCCTGGGTAATTCATATCACATGTTTGAGAACTATAGCTTAAGTGCTTCAGCCATTATGACATTGCCCGTTGCTTACTCCAGTCTTTCTTGATTACCTTCCCTCTTTGGCTGACTCATGAGCAAGCCAACCCCATGCTGGTGACCTGGGCCAGAACCCCCCAGAGTCGCCTATAACTAGAGCTGGTTAGACTCACTCCAGGTTGGACAGAATGAGTTTGGCTGACAAGGTCCACAGTGGTGGGCTGCAATGGGAGCAGGATGTCACTGGGTGAGGAACAAGGACCTAGTGTAATTGTATGTCCCAGGTGGCTCAGGACACTCCAGGCTTATACCTGTGTGTGGGCTTAATTAATAGTACCACCTTTCTTTTTTTTTTTGGCCATGCTGCGGGACATGCAGGATCTTAGTTCCCCAACCAGGGATCGAACTCGTGCCCCCTACTGTGGAAGCTTGGAGTCTTAACCACTGAACCACCAGGGAGGTCCCAATAGTACCACCTTTCACTCTCAAAGGGGCCTGGGTTAGACAATAAATTATATGGTCATCCTGGTAATGAGCCTCATGTCAAGACCAACAGTTGCAATGCCATAGCCCCTGGATTGTGCCTTTGCTACCCCTTTCCTACCTTCCCAGCCTCCATGCCATGGTTCCTTTCTTCCCTCTGATTTCTTAATGCACTTACTTTGGTATCATACTTTGGGCCTATATTAAAGGATTTATAAGAAAGCACCATGAAATTTATTGCTATATTTACTCTAACAATATCTGGAAAATGTTTTTCTTTAGTTTTAGCACCTGGTATAGTTGTGTTTCCCTTGTGTATTATCCCCATTTGTTTTGTTTTCTGGATAGCCAATTGTGGGACTGACAGTATTTTCCTTGGCTGCGAGGAAGCTTAGAGCCATGTATGAGGCATCCTTCCTGCCTGTGTATAATATTGAACAGGATGCACTTTACATACTTAACTCACTCCTGACTTAAATCCTCTGTTTCCATGTCTTCACTGAATTCAGATTTAATTTTTCTGGTGTTATTTATATCTCTATCTATCTATCTATATCTGTAACCCAGCTTTTATGCTATTTGAAACAAGGCAGGTATAAAAAATGTATATGAACACATGCCCACAAACAAACTGGTACTGATTGCTAGTTATATAACTGAAGGGGATTATTTTTAAATGTACACGAGGAATACTTTTCTCACTTACAAAATATAATGTTAACAAATAAATGGCACTTTAAGTAATGCTGGGTATAGCATTCTTCAACTACATTATTGTCTAAAAAGTGAAAATATTCCAAACAAAAGAAAACAAACGAGATTAGATTAATTTTCAAGCTGAAATATTTTTAGCTATGACCCAGAACCTTATACCAAATCATGTAATGAAGAGCGCTCACTACCGAAACCACATGGCCTAGTTAGATAGCAATCAGGAGTGCTTACCTTCACAGTGAAATCCTGTGCTGTTGGAGATGAAGAAAGGGGAAGGAAGAGGGGTGGCCAGGGAGTCAGATTTGGGGATGTACAGTCCAGGTAATAATGATGACCCACGAAGAGGAGTCTTTGGCCAGAAGCGTGTGGCCCGTGACAGTCCCCAGACAACTGTTCTTTCTGTTGGCCTTGATAATATTGCAGGGATCTTGGGGGCTGGCTCCTTGCGGTTTGCAGCTAATATAAAACCACAAAATTCACCTTAATGAAATTACTGAAGAATACATTTTATAACTAGTTTAGTTTGGAGGTTGCACTGAATTTATAAGACTCAAAGCTAGCTGTTCTATGGATGGTATACTGAGTTATTTTATAAATAAATTGGGCACCTAGTTAAATCTGCTTCAGAAAAGTTTTACCCCCAAATTATGGAGATAATGCTCTGTATAGTGATCCCTGCCCTTTTCCAGTGTGAATACACCTATTTGTGTTTCTTAAGATGGAATTATTTTTAAAATATAAAAGTTTTTCAGAAAATAAGGTAGCAGACTCATGTAGTTCTTGACAGAACAAATGTTAACATATTCTCATATTTGCATTATTTTCTATAGCAAAAGAAATGAGACAAAGAGTTGAAGCCTACTTTGTACCTTCCCCCCATCCTATTCCTTTCCTCCCAAGGTAACTGTTATCCTGAAAGTTCTACCTTTCTGGCTCATATTTTTATCCTTTTACTATAAAAATGCTTATTTCCAAATAACATATTCTGTTGTTTTACGTTCCAAACATCAGTTTTACTAAATGATATTATTTTTTTACATAAATATATTATAAATCCATATCATTCTATAGTCTTTTTTTTCCCTACACAACATTGTTTTCAAGATCTATCCATGTTGATACATGAAAATCTAGTTTATTCATTTTAACTGCTATATAAATGAGCATTCTTATACATATCTCTTTTGGTATAATGGGAGAGTTTCTCTGGGGTATATACGTAGAAGCAGAATTACTAAAGATACTCTTTTAAAAGTTTAAAAATACTATAACCCATCTTGTGGCCCCCTCCCACTTTGATTATACTTGTAGGTATTCATATTCAGTGGGTGAAAAAATACATGTGTGCACTTGGATTCTCAGAGACCTTCCAATAAAAGGTCTAAAATTACTAGTACAGGCAGAAAAATGCTCATAGATCAAGGTTCCATTATATCTGTTTCATCTTTATAATGAGGGTAATAAAAATATCTCCCTCTTAGAGTTTCTGGGAGCATTAGATGAAATAATAAAGGTAAAGCATTTAGCACTGTACCTGGCACTTAGTAATAGCTCAGTAAATATTAGCTGTTATCAATAGTATTATTTTAAGATGAGTGGATATTGGATTCAGTGGCTTTTATTGAAGATAGTCTGTCATAGGAAAATAGAATTGTAAGGAAGAAAGAAAATGTTATTCCTCCCTGTAATACTATGTTGGGAAGTTTTATCTCTATGTTTTTCTTTTCCTTTCAAATCGTGTTTAGTATTTTTGGCAGAATCTCAGCACTGAAACAGTAAGAAGATACAAAACATTTAAGCAGGGAGAAAACACTGGGGAGAGACAACTAAGTCCGAACGAAGCCCGACTGGGAGTGGACAGCTGTTCTGCAGGTGCCATCTTTCATCCTTTTCTGCCATCCATGCTGTTCAATGGAACTGTCACTTTAGCTCCATGTATGCTAGCCAGGAAACTCATCCGCAATTACCAAAAACAATTCTGTTTCTAGTATGGTTCCAATTTTAAAAATCCCATCTACCTTTGCCAGGGGAATCCCATCAGAAATGTGTTAGGAGAGGATGTATTTAAACAGTTATTTCCTAGCAAATGTGGCTGGAATTCAAAATGGCTAATTGAAAAGTCTATACGATATAAAAAGATGGACAAGAGATGACATGTCATACCTTGAATGCATCAACTGACATTTAGGGCTAGAGGGGAGAATTTAACTTTGTTAACTTGTTGAAATTCATACTTGGGAGTTGGCAAAAAAAAAACAAACAAACACAAGTTTGGAGCTAAAATGACTGTGCCAAGCCAACATTCTTGTCCATGATCAAAGAGAATAAGATTTGAAACCAGTTGGATAACTGAGCGAGGGAGAAAAATATCTGAAGTCTCTGGGCCAGAGATCTGTATTCAATCTCAATTTGTTTTATATCCTGTGATAAAAGCAAAAATTTTAAACAATATATCTCAAGGACATGAGGGGGAAACTAAACAATTGCTACAGTGCAGTGATTTTGAGATGGCTTTGTTCAAATAAAAATTCCCACACAGTAAAGTTGTATGATAATTCATTTTTTACCGGGAACAGGAGGGTGCCCGGTCCAGATTTTGTACAATGTTGGTTCCATACATCACATGAGATCTTTTAAATTATCTTCTCTGTGATTCAGCATTGAATAGAGGGAAAATAATTTAGTAGCAAGCACTTTGGGATTTAGAAAGAATACTTGAGACATACTATTTTTAGAAGCATAAATCTGCAACACAATCAAATACAAGGACTTGTATGACTGAAGTAGATGATCAATTGCAAAGAGGTATTTCTTTTGTTTCCACCTTAATATTTTACTGATTTATAGACCCAACAGGAAAACAAGTGTAGAGCTTTTGTTTTCCTTTTAAATGAACAATGGATTCCCTTGAAACATTGAAACATTCAAAACTTTCCTAAGTTTTGAAGACTTAGGATATCTGGAGGAGAGTGGAAGTTCCTTTCATTCTCTTCTCCCACCTCACTCCCAACTGACAATGAGTCACTGTTTCTCTTAATTAGGCTTCTAATGTACCTTTGCATTGATATTTCACAAGTGAAGAATTTCCAACCTGAGAATCCTAAGTATATGAGTACATGTATTTGCAGAAGAAACGACATGAACAAAATTAAAAGAATTTATAATAACATTTCAAGAAGAGGTGATAAGAAAATTAATTCCAAAGATTCACCTTTTTTTTTTTTTTTTTTGCGGTACACGGGCCTCTCACTGTTGTGGCCTCTCCCGTTGCGGAGCACAGGCTCCGGACGCACAGGCTCAGCGACCATGGCTCATGGGCCCAGCCGCTCCGCGGCATGTGGGATCTTCCCAGACCGGGGCACAAACCCGTGTCCCCTGCATCCACAGGTGGACTCCCAACCACTACGCCATCAGGGAAGCCCAAGATTCACCTTTTAAATAGAAAATCCTAGAAGGGAAAATATTGATATGTTTGATACTGAAGGCAGAGAACTTAAACAGCTGACGGGTTTTAGCAAAGGGTTTGATGTTGGGGCCTTCCAAAGAGGCAAATACATAGTAATTCTGGATTTTGACTTTCTATATGGTACCTGCCAATTTGTCCCTCTGTTTGACCTGGCTGGTGCCACGGTCTTTGATCCTAGTGAAACTGTGTCATTTCTAGGCCCTTTCCTTTCAGTAACTGGGCTCTGGACAAGGAATTTGGTTCTGGTTCTCTGTCCTCAGCAATTCCAAATCTCCAGCCTGTCCCCTGGGTCTTCAAGCCCAGTATTTACCAGATCTTGGCTCCATCCTACCACACAGAAGATAGAGCAGAACTCAACTGACAGATTTTCCAATCATTGCTATCAACCCCAATACTGCAGAAAATATCTGGGGATGTTTATGATGGAATGTGTATTTGTGAATAGTATTACACATACACCCCCAAATACTTATATACACTTATAGACACAAAAAATCTGAGTAGCTCATAATTTTAATAGACATAACACAAGTCAATCATGTCTTCTTTCTTTTTCTCCTCCCTTTTTTATTCATTTAATTAACACACTGGGCTACAAGAATTTGGGCTATAAGATACAATTCACGTCTGAATATTCACAGAATTTAGAGTAAAAATTTGAACTGGATGCTCAGCCTGTTACAAAGCTATATGCTACACTGGTGTTTTAAAGGGGCTCTTTGCCTAAAGCACTCAGAAGTATTTGTAATCTTGTGACCTTGGCAATCTATTGTTGCTTTCAGTCTGTCCCCATCCTTGACCCCATTTTCAGCCTGACCTTCAGCACTCTCGCAGGCATACTAGACCCTCTTATCCTTTTTCCATTCTGTTCTCTTGTGACGCCAGTTCCCGTCTGTCTGCTTTTCTGTTCTTGCTTCTGAATTTCAGAGAAATGCTGATTCAACTTAAATGCATACCACCTAACCTCAGATTAGCGACCACATTATTCATTTCTGGTTGATTCCTAACATAGCCATTCCCAGCATGTCCCACTCTTCTAAGTCCCTAGTGCCCACACTCTTTCATTCATTGTATTCAACGAGTACTAATTGAGAATCAACAATGTGCCATGCACTGTGCTAAGTGGCAGGGTAATACGGTAGGGGACAAAACAGATCCTGTCCCTGCCCTAACAGATCTTACAGTCTAGCGAGGGGAAAAAGGTAGCTTCCTGCCCTTATTGCTTTACTGGAAACATCCAGGCCTTTAGGGAATCATCAACCCTCTAATCTTCCCTTTCTTTGTGTCATTTCTCTCTGTCTCTTACTCAAGTATTTCTTATTTTTCCTCCTGTCTCAGAAGACGAGCCAATCTTACATCCTTTCCCATGAGTCCTTGAATTCATTCCCTTCTTCCTTCTTCTAAGACCTTACTCCCTATCATTCTCATTAGTTTTTATTCTGAAATAAATGATATTTCTCTTAAATCCTTTAAACAGTCTGTATTAAATCAAAGCTGTACTTTGATGAAAAAACACTGAATACATTTGCTAATATCTTCAAATTCAGGATTGGCAGAGTAATGCTATCTTGTGTTTTTTCCTTTTGAAATTTGTGTTCTGTCCCAAAACAATCAGAATAGGAGCCAGGGGATTGACATTCTTGGACCTGGTCTAAACATTCTGGTGAACAGTTCCTCGGCAGATATGTCAGCACTACTTCTTTTTAAATGATTTTATTTGGATTGCCTTCCAGGTACTTTCTATTTTGCTCTGGAAAAGTCACACACATCTAAGCTTGGTTTTTCAGTTTTAATCTTAGACTGGCTAGCAAATATAAAGAAAAATTATTTTAATTTTCTGATCTACTAATTTTGGATTGGTAAGGAAGATTGTTCCAGTATCTAGGAACTAGAAAATTTCCTGTTAGATTTAGTAATTACTTCTTATACTCTATTTACTGCATTGATTCATGAAAACCTCTCCCCTATAGGTGATGTCATCCATTACTTTATTGTGGTCATAACCTAGAAAATCCCGAGTGTATGGTCTCTCAATTCCAGTGACTTATTTTTCAGAAAGAAGGTGTTAGAAATTTCCCCTTAGGAAAACATCTGGTTCCTCTTTTTAAAGTAATACGAAAAGGGCATCACACAAAACAAGTTTGGAAAGGTGATGAGAGCATCACTGATGGTTTTGCTTTACCATTGCTCTTCAAGCCAGCATTTCTTCATCAGGGACACAGAATATGTGAGCCAGAAGCACAAATATATCATCTCTTTATTGCTGTTGATACAGTCTGACAATGAGCTATTATAGAGATTTGTGGGAAAACTGAGAACTAAATCCTAGCAAACAGGTAGGCCCTTCAAATGTTCGAGGTGTGACTCCTATACTGTAGTGAGAGTCTGAGACCTCAGTCCTTCTGCTTTAAGGGTGACTGCACTGGGTCTTGAATGCATGCATTACAGGAGACAGGATGAAAGGGCAGCTGGTATCTACCCCTGGCACAATGTACCCCCTCCTTCTTTGGGTCAGAGAAGAGGCTCCACTTTTGACCACACCCTCAGTGTCACAGCTGCACATTTTCTTTAGTTATCATAATTGGCACTTTCCCAGAGCCTCAAGTACTTAGCATCTCCTGGTGCAGAAGCAGGCTCAAGCTGATAGGAGGGTGGTACTGAGGCTGAGAGAGCAATGGAGATGAATTAAAGCAAACGTGGAGATGAATTAAAGCAAACATGGAGATGAATTAAAGCAGTGGAGATGAATTAAACCTCTCCCTGATAGAGGCAAGCTAGCCTCTATCAGGGAGAGGTCAGCAGTCAAAATCATCAAGTCCAAGGAGCAAGGTGAATGCTAGTTCACTTTGGAGGGTCTATATGCAAAGGGTCTAGTCTGGGGGGCCGGGGGTGATGTGTAGGAAAAGGCTTCTAGATATTGGCTTCTTAAGAAAATAAGTGGTGAGCAAATCTTAGATCAAGGAGGCCTTTCCAAATTCTGGGGGCAGATGTATTGTTCCTTGAAAAGTGTCTTCTATGAACCAGATGAGAGATTCATAATGGAATCAGAACCTTAGATGACACAGCAAAAGTAAAGAGGGCTTTAGTTCCAGTAAGGACTGGGGCAGGGTGGGGGGACATCTAGGAATCTGGGACTTTGGTCGAACAAAGACTCATCAGACAGTTTGGCTACAGGGTGATGGTTAGTTAGGCCTCTCACAACTCTGCTTTAAAGCATAGGCCAGATGTGACTAATTCTACATCTTTCTGGAGCTGACCTGGCTGCTACTGTTTCATTGGCCATGGGTGTCGGGGAGGGGACAGCTTATAGGCACCGGTGTCTGCTCATCTAGAACAGCTGGAACAAAGCTGACTGACCTGAAACACAGGTCAAAGCTCATCAACTGTCACACACACACACACACAAGCTATGGGCTAGAAAGGCTGCCCACTTATTAGTGGTGCAACATATGACCAAGGCATCAGCAAAGAATAGAAACCAGATTATCAGATTATTTAGGAATCAGGCATGAGAACTGACCCACGCATAAGCCAAAAGACCTGTTGGGTTAATGGAATGCCAGAGGGTTCTTCTTTTGAAGCAAGGTCTATAGGCCTTATACCACCCGGTTATAAAGAGTCACATTTTGGCAGGGAAGTAACAGGGTGGAGTCTGAAAGAAACAACAAGAAGAGACTGAAAAGAAAAAATTAGGAAGTTCCATTCTTCTGGCTCAAAAAAAAATACCACTTGCATAGTTACAAAACCTGACTTGGCAACCATTCATGAGAAAAAAGACCTGGGGATTTTATTGGTAACAAGCTCAAAATGGGAGAGTTTGTGCAGTGTTGCAAAAAAAGCCAATGAAATCTTAAGTTGCATTAGTAAAGTATAGTGTCCAGATAAAGGGAGGCAATAAAGATAAAGATATAGAGAGACACATATAAATCAGTGTGAATCCAGAGAAAGACAATTAGGCTGTAGAAAAAGCTGGAAACCACGTTGCCTGATATGTGGTCAAAAGAACTGGTTGTGCTTGGCTGAAAGGGAAAAGACTAGGGAAGGAATGTAAGTGTCTTCCAACTCTTAAAGGATCGTCTGATGAAAAGAGTAGCCTTGAGGTTTGTTAACCCAGAGGGCAAACTGAGAACTAGATTTCAGCTCAATGAAAAGCAGACATTTTAAAGAATCAAACCTGTATGACAATGAAATTAAATACTTTCTGAAATCATTAGCTATCCATTACGAATATGTTCAAGTAGAGTTCGAATGGTCCTGTAAGGGAGCCTAATTCATGGGTGGAGGCTCGCAGAATAGAAGAAAGGGAGCTGCATTAGGTGGTCTCCATGATCCTTCCCAGCCCTATGAGTCCATAATTATTTTCTACCACCAGTGTTTCCATCTGAACACTCTCACTTCCCATTTCTTCCAGAGTTTGCTCCCACAATTTCTCCCACCATCTCTAGCATCTTGACTTTTTCTCCCTCCAAAGATGCTTTCCAATTTTTATTATTAAAGAATGGAAAAATATTCATTTGATCTTTTGTTTTTGCTTAGAGTGGAGTGCTATTATTGTTTTTACTTGTTCAGCACTTTGTGTTTGGAAACAGCATCCTGATTTCTTTGGAGGACTACCCCTCCCTCACTCTTGGTTCATAAAATTAAAGTGGTGTTAACCCTTTAGCGGTGATCTATGACACTTGCCTGGTCTTCTAGTAGTTTGAACAGGATTATTTCAGGGATGGGCATGCGATTCAAGTTGTCCAATAAGTATCATTTCTAAGATTTTACTAGAACTGTTAGGAACTACTGGGACCACCTACCAGTTAATTATAAAACTGGAGTTGTCAGAAGCCAGCATGTGTAAAGAGTCTACAAGAGAATAAATCCAGCACAGAAAAGTGGGTGTGCTGGGTGGAGAAAGAAAGAATATTCTAACCGATACTGTCAAATCTCTGGACTTCCCAGTTACACAAGCCAATAAAGGCCCTCTTTGGTTTCCATCTGTTTCTTGAAGCCAAAGTAGTCTGAACAATATGTCTGGGCTTTCAATTTCTTTCTGACTTCTGTCATTCATTCTTCTCACTCCATTGCATCCTGTTTAGGGCCCGTCACAATTCGGCCCTGCCCACCTCTCCAGCTTCCTCTCCACAGCTTTGACATTGCTGTGGACAACAGCGCTGGTACAGGAGGAGCAGGCTGGCACTGATCCACTCCTTCTGAAGTCTGATACCCTTGCAACATTTTTGCAAGGTATCTTCTTTACACTCCTAAATGCCTTTGTCTCTGACTCTTCCTTTCACATTGACCTGTTTCTTTCTTGGCAGTTTCATTTTTCTGTTCTTTAGATTAGAATCCTGGAACTCATCTAAGACATGTTTATTAAACACCTCCCATCTGGGCTAGATGCTGGTGATTCAACAGGGAAGTCAACGTTGACAGCCACTGCAACCTTGGGCTTACAGTCCAGGGTAGAATGCTAACAATACAGTTTACTCCAAGTCACAACTTGGAGAGAATCCAAGCAGCTGCCTTTTTGAACCTTGGTTTTACACAATGTAGAAAAGCCATACTCTTAACAGTCACATTTTCCCATTGTAGATATATGACACAAAATTCAAAAGGAACATAAGGATAGAGTGAAAATTCTCTTTGTAAATCTCTGCCCTTCAGTTCCCACAATGCCCCTCCCCCATGCAACTATTATTGTCAGTGTCTCATGTATCAATGCAAAACAAGTTTGTGCACATACAAGCAAATGAATATCTATCCTGCCCACCCTCACCCCTTTTACAGAGTGGTAGTCTTTGCACCTTACTTTTTTTTTCAACAAAATACCTTGGAGAAATGCTATATCAGTACCCACAAAGGCACACTGTTTTTTTAATGGATGCATAATATTCAACTGTACAGATACACCATGCATTACTTAAATAGTCTTCTATTGACGTATCTTAGGTTGTTTCCAATATTATGCTCCTATAAACAAATTTGCAATGATTATCTGAGTTATATAGTATTTTGTGCAAATTGTGAATTATCTGTAGGATAAATTCCAAAAGTAGAATTGTTGGTCAAAGGATATGTCTACTTTCCACATTGATATCTATTGTCTAATTATCCCCCAAAGTGATCACATAAATTAACAGTGTATCAACCATGGATGAGTGCCTGTTTTCCAACAACTCCTTGAGAAAGTCTGTTATTAAACATTTTGGTTTTTGCAAATCTAAGTGAAAATGCTATCTCATTTTCATCTTAACTTGCATATTTTATTGGGAGTGAGGCTGAGTATCAGTTTGCGTTTAAAATCCACTTGTATTTCCTTTTCTAGAACTACTTGTCATGTCCTTTGCCCATTTTTCTATTAGATTGTTGACCTGTTGATTGGTATAAGCTCTTTCTATTTTTTGGAAAGCAGACTTTTTTCTGCCATATGTGTTGCAATTTTCTTCCAGATTGCTATCTGACCTTTCATTTTGTTTATTTATTTTTTTGCTTTCTCTTGTTTATTTTGGCCAAGAACTTTGAATCTTCTCTCTTTTTCATCCTCAGTATATTACTAATTCTAAAATTTGTTTGTTCTTACTATTTCTAGATGGGAAAAGAGAATGGACAAATCATTCATACAAGTGGTTAATAGACACATAAAAAGTTCAACCTCACAAATTAAAACAATACAAATTAGATTTCATTTTTTTACTCTAGCAAATTAGGAAAGATAATTAGAGTGAAAACAGCATTGCTATATTCTGTTGGCAGGAGTGCAAATTAATTCAATACTTTGAAATGCAAATTCTCAGTAAGTAGCAAGAGCTTTAAATTAAAAAAAAATTTTTATTCAGTAATGGCGTATCTAGGAATTTATCTTATGGATATAACAACCAAGATGGGCACATTTAATATATAGAGATATACTTCTACTCAGCACTGGTTTTTTTTTTAATTTATTTTATAAATTTATTTATTTATTTTTGGCTGTGTTGGGTCTTTGTTGCTGTGCATGGGCTTTCTCTAGTTGCCACCAGCGCGGGGCTACTCTTCATTGTGGTGCGTGGGCTTCTCATTGTGGTGGCTTCTCTTGTTCCGGAGCACGGGCTCTAGGTGCGCAGGCTTCTGTAGTTGTGGCTCGTGGGCTCTTGAGAGCAGGCTCAGTAGTTGTGGCACACGGGCTTAGATGTTCCGCGGCATGTGGGATCTTCCCGGACCAGGGCTTGAACCCGGGTCTCCTGCATTGACAGGCGGATTCTTAACCACTACGCCACCAGGGAAGTCCTCAGCACTGTTTTAACAGGGGAAGAATTGAAAGAAATCTGAAATCTACTGTCCTACAAATAAATCACAGTGCATCCATACCAATAGAGACAACACAGCTAATGTAACAATAAAGTTTAAAGCTATTAAGGATGTAGAAAAATTCTCACACATATTATATTAAAGATGGGATACAGGGCTTCCCTGATGGCGCAGTGGTAGAGAGTCCGCCTGCCGATGCAGGGGATATGAGTTCGTGCCCCGGTCCGGGAAGATCCCACATGCCGCAGAGCGGCATGAGCCTGTGCAGAGCCTGTGCTCCGCAGCGGGAGAGGCCACAACAGTGAGAGGCCTGCGTATCGCAAAAAGAAAAAACAAAAAAAAAGATGGGATACAAAATTGCTTAGACAGTGAGATCACAACCACATAAAAATATATGAAAAACTGGAAAAAATATGTCAAAGCAGTGGTTGTTTGTATTTAGAGAGATTATGCATTTTTCTCCTTTTTACTTTTCTGTGATTTCTCAAATTTTATAATGTGCATATATTATATAATCTGATAAAAATCAAAATAAGCACATACAAAAGGAACGTACAGCTATTTCTAGGATTTACTCTTCATCTGTTTCTATGGTAACCAATAGGCCTTCAGGGTTTTGTTTTCTACACTGGGATTATTGAAACAATCAATATTACTCAGTCTTGCTATCTCTAGTCTCCTCCAATATTCTGTTAGATTACTCAGAAACATTGCCTATTATTACTGAAGACCCCAGGACAGCATTCCTATTTCATGACATTTAGATTACTCAGGCTAATACACCAGTCCTCTAAAATTTGGCCCCAGTCTACTTAAATCATCCAAGTGCATTTCCTACTACTCCCCAGGAATATCCTGCATCCTCGATAGAGTGGTCTCATCACTGTTTGTGCCCCCCCACGCCCTTTCTTTGTTCGTTCTGTTCACTGTTCTTGTAACTGCCTTCCCCAGGCTCCCTTTGTGCCCAGATCTGATTCATCCTCAGGAGGTTTTTGTCTCCTCCATGTTGACCTTCACCTCACCCTTGGCTGAACTCTCAGAGCATGCCTCTTCAATCACAGCCACAAAGTAATGCTTCACAGTTCTGCGACCATTTCTTGTGTGCTAATATTGACTCCCCAACTGTTCTGAAAGCTCTGTGAAGGCAGGAGACGCTAATCACAATCCTCTTGTCTCCTTCCACTTGGTTTCTACCCAGTGCTGAGCAGAGGGTAAGGCCTGGCCAACGCCTGAGGTGGCTGCAATGATGAGCAGGTTCTTGGGCAAGGTCTTCTTTTCGCCTTTCCTCTGTTCTTGCCCGGAAGCCTCTCTTCTGAGGGGGGCCTGCCCAGTGGCAGAAGAAAATTAGCAGAAGCCCTAGTGGGGTTCCAACCCTGGCTACACATTATAAGCATTTGGGGAGCTTTAAAAATATGGCTGCTTGCAGCGAACTCTGCTCAAAACTCTGTAATGACCTATATGGAAAAGGAATCTAAAAGAGAGTGGATATATGTATATGTATAACTGATTCATTTTGCTGTACAGCAGAAACTAACACAACATTGTAAATCAATTATACTCCAATAAAAATTAATTTAAAAAAATATGGCTGCTTGCCCTCTCCCATCCCCTGCCCTACCCCTGAGGTTTAGAATTTAATTGGTGTAAAGTGGGGCCAGCAGTGATATGTTTTCTAAAGCTCCATCACTGATTCTAATGGTTTCATTGAGTGCCACTTCTTTCAGGCCTCAGCCCTTTTGGCGTTCACCCATTCCAGCACTTTCCTGTCTTATTTCCAGGCAGGAAGTCAACCTAGAACTGGCCAGAGACGCCAAAGAGACTGACTTTAGATAAATCCTTTGGCATCAGCTATAGACTTTGTTGTTTTTCAAAGGTGTTTACTTTTGAATTGACAGCTATCCACCTAGGGGCCTGCTCTGAAGGTTGCCTTGCCAGGGTTGCCTTTCAGTCTAGGCACCAAGATAAGCTAATGGATAGACAGACCAGCACTAGGGTTAAAATAAACTCAGATCCCCTCAAACAAAACACTGTTGTTATAGAGTATAGCAAGTCAACTGAAGCAGTTTGTTTCATGTGGAAATACAATACATAATTTGTGTGACAGAGCTAGAACAAAATGTTAAAGAGAATATATACGTACAAAGAGGAAAATCTTGACAGTTATCAACCATTATAAAAATCCTACTAATGTATTAGTACATAACTCCCTTATTTATATAATAACAAAACAATGGCAGCAATAATAATAATTAATTTTTAGCACTAACTATGCACCAGGTACCCATTCTAAAGGTTTTATTTGGAATATTTAGTTTAATCTGACAACTCTACAAGATAGGTACTGTTATTACCCTCATTTTATAGATGAGGCAGTTGAGGAAATGAATTACTAAAGATTTTGCTAGCTGGTAAGTGGCAGAGCCAGGATTAGAAAACGTTCCGAGCTTCTGTTCTTAACTTTGTAGGACTAATTCCTATTTCAACGGAAAATGAAGTTTTTTTTGGTTGTTGTTGTTGTTTTGTTTTTACCATCCAGGTTTCTCAAATATCTGAATACACATTAAATAGCTTCCATCGTTTTTACTTTCATGATTTTCAAAATTCTTCCAAAGCATACTATACACATCACTGTTTCCTTAGACAGAGAGCACTGAACACAATTTAACCTTTTCTTAAAGACTCCATGTTAGGATCACAGACTTTGAGGACGCTAGATGGAACCTGATTCTCTCAGTCTTTTTAAGGTTTCGCAGAGTTACGTCCCTCAGACTTCACTGGGCTGGACAATTACTGCAGACACCTTTCCCTCAGCCCCAACTAAAGGTACCCGCACTGCTCATGGGCCCTGCTGAGGTGTCAGCCCCAGACAACTGTGTTCTGTTCTCCACAGGCCCTGCAGTTCCTCAGCCACACCTGATGACCCAGAGTGGACTCCTGTCCTAAAGCAGCCATGCTCTAGGCTGGCCAGCAGTCTACAGCATGGACCAGTGGAAAAAGTTTAGCCACAACTGGGTGGTGTGGTTCAGATTCTCCCTTTGGGGAATTTGAGCTGGGAATTACTGGTGAACAGTGGGAGCTAGAAACATGTACACAGAGAGCCAATGGGGTAGAATAAGCCAAAGTTATGAGGAAGCAAGTCTGATGCTAAGCACAAGCTGTGAGGTAGAAAAGAGGTAGAGAGCAGGAATCACCAACTCCGACCTTCAGCAGCGGGGGTGGGCTATGCAAATGAGAGAAGGGGGCGTGGCGAAGGTAGCCGGGCCTGGCAAAGATTCGGGTGACTGCCAAGTTCATGCCCCACCCTAAGACTTTGGAACACGAAACGTGAAAGCACCACACCGGCCAAACAGAATGAGTCTGCAGGTTGCAATAGGTCAAGAGCTGGCAGCTTATAAATTCCAAAGAGGGGTTGAGGAAGTGGGTCAGGGGAGACAGAGAAGACGCAAGACACTGCTAAGCGCAGCCAGAGGGGAGAGCTGAGGCCGTAAATAACTGATCACTGAGGTGACGATGTGCGATGTTGAAGTCCCGGGGTAACCTTGGATTCTCGATGGCGTCCTAGTCCCAGTCTTCCTGAGGTTTGGCGCTGCTACAGCGCCTGGTCTTCCAGAGGTTTGGTGATTTGGCCGTTGGTGGTTCCCACGAGGCCCTGAGGAGTTGAGATCCTTGTTTTCTTCCTTCCTTACAACTCCTTCCCCTAATATTAGATGTAACTTGAGCTGTTCCTCGGAACTAGAAAAGCCTGACGAAAACACTCTACGTGGCCCCAGATTGCTCCTTTTTTCCCTTTTGGAATTATTGTTCTCCTATTTACAGTTTTTCTATTTCCTCCTTGGCTGCTAGGCTGTCAACTCACTTTATTGCTGCAGTGTGCTAGCTTCTACTAGCCATTCTCTCTTCGTTATTAGGGCTACTCATAGAGTTAGACATGAAATCTGGAAGCTTGGTGGAATTAAAACAAATTTAAAGTAAACAGGTAATTGAAGAGGGGTGCACTTTATATTATGTGAATTATATCTTAATAAAGCTGTTATAAGAAATTAAATAAGCAATGAAAGACTTTTAGTGTCACGTGAACTTTAGTAGATAGTATTTTCGAAATGTAATTTGACCGTTCAGACGCCTTTCTTGTTTACTTTTGGCTCTAGTCCAATCAGTGAATGGCTTATTAAAGTATCCCTTGATTCTCAGGAACCAAAACATACAAGGAAAGGAAAGGAGACTTATTTTAAGACATTATTCAGAACCCAACCGAAGGAAGTATGCATGGTCAGAGAGCTTCTCTCTCATCCTCTTTCTCTTTCCCTTTCTCCTTCTAGCTACTTGGTTCCCTAATCTCTTTGTCCTGTTTCACATCTGCTCCACCTTCTTCTCTGCAAATTAGTTATTCTGCTTCTCTGTAGAGTTTTTACTTTCTTTTCCTTCATAACGCTGGCTTTGGGCTGCCATGCTGTCGATTTTGGCAATGCATGACCTTGCATCATGACCTTGCGTCTTCAATGCCAGCACCATCCAATTCAGCCTTCCTGTCTCTGAAAATCTGATTGACTCAGTTTGGGCCAAGTATCTGTCCCTGGTCAAATTAGCTGGTCAGAGAGCAACAGGCTCTCTGAGGAGACTTCGGCAGGGGGAAGATGATTGGCATTTCAGCCAGAGTGAAATTTCTACATTTCTGAACTCTGATAGGTGATGTGTTATTACATATTTATGTTTCCTCTTTGTTATTCTCCATTCAGTGCTTAGAGTCCTGCTAACAATAAACAAATTGTTGATGATATTACCTTCACCATCTGGAGTTAGATGATCTAGCCTAGTCAAAAGTCACTATCTTGGTTTTCCTTCATGTATAAATACAAAATATATTAAAGGCAATTCTTCCCTTCAATGCTTGCCTGTCATCTCTCAGGATCCTATTACTGGATTATCTTTGTAAAACTTTAGTTCATGTTAAACGAAACATAAGGAAAATTTAATTTTTAACAACGTAGCTAAAAGTTGTTGTTGATGTTTCTGTGAAAAAACACTTTAAACTCCACATTGCATCTACATGGAGATACTTTCCTGACCCAAAAGTTGTCACAAGTGTAGGGGTGATTTGACAATTTGTCTAAAATCACTACTTTTGAAATCATGTTTCCTTCTTTTCACAAAAGTATGAAATGATTACAAGTCAATCATGGGTGAAAGAGTTTTTATTGGTTTTTCAAAAGATGCCAAGTGTTGGAGGAAATTTTTCTCCCTGGCCAAGACAAGAACAGTTTCATTTTAAAAACAATCAAATGCAAATTAAATGTTCCTCCATTTTTACTCTAGCATTTGAATGATACTAAACAGTTTTCAAGCACTTTCTTATGCATGATTGAACTTAATACTCAAAACAGCATTCTGAGGGTGGTAGTATCATTTTGTAGCTGGGAAACGGGCTCAGGGAGGTTACAGGACTTGTCTAAAGTCACAGTGCTATGTGCTCCAGATACAAACTGGTCATTTTACTCTAAATCTTGTGGGTTTTGAATGGCACTTTGCTGTCCCTTTATTTTGTCCCTAAGAATTTGGGGGGTGGGGGGCCATGGGGTGGCATCAGTTAAGTGCTGTATCTAAGTGTTTCAAAATCCACAAGTTCTCAGTATAATCCAGATTTGTTTTTCTAACTCCAAGGCCCATGCACTTGATGACATAACAAAACTACCACCTAATTATTTATGATAAATGGAAAGCGATAGTCTGGGGGTTACCACTTAAGACAATGTTTGACCCCGTCCCTCACAGTTGAAATCACATATGCTATTTCATTCAGTGAATCCCTTTCTAACCCTTTCTAATTTTGTCAGAGATGTAACCCTCATTCTTGAGATTAAAATAAAATGTAAATCTCTAACAAAACCATTCTTGGAGGGACTAACTAACTCTCAGTGCTATCCCAAGAGCAAATTAGTCCCCTAAGTGAGACAGTGATTGTGTGGTTAGGATGCTAGCCTACTTAAAAGAAGAAAGGTTTCTAAGGCGATACATGCATTTGCTATTTATATTTAAATTGGTCCTGCTAACTACCCAAAGTGTTATTCGATCATTAGAGTAGGCAAAGTTTAGAAAACCCTCCTCAGCAGTTCAAGTTACTCTAGGTATAGGAAAATAACACAACGATTTGGCTTTTACAAATAGTCCCTGATTCACATTTTTCATGAATTTAGCTTTGTTTTTCCTTCTACTGAGTCTAAAATGAGCAAGATTTTGTGGGGTTAATTATTATACAAAAGGCAGACATTAGATTGGAATTTAGGTCCTCTGTGTGCACTATTCACTAAATTTCGTTTCTTAATTTTACATTTGGTGCTTATAACAGGATTCTCAAGACCGTGCCAAGCAGAGGAATTCTAATAGTTCTTGTGGTCTAAAGTGCACCATCAAGAAATAATCCACATGGAATAAAATACTGAGAAGCTGCCAATACATCAGTTATTTCTATTTCTAGTTCTTACTTCTTTATGTTGACTGTGTTCCTAATCTCTTTGCTTAAAGGCACTTAGGATCACTTTGGGAAGAAAAATCATCCAGACATTTAGGAAACATTTTAGGGGAAAGGAAAGCAAGTGCAACTGATAGAAAGGAATGAAGGTGTGAGGGTTGCAGTTCAGAACAGAGAGGAAAAGTCTGAGCTAAACATAGGGAAATGGCAGCATTAGACTTCTGTTAAGGGTAAAAGAAGGTGGGTGTTAGGAAGAAATGAGAAAAGTTATTTTAAAAAGCCCACAAGATTTAAGAACTACGAATATAAAGAGAAGCAGAGAGTCCCCTTTTCATATATGAGTTTGTGAAAATGTGAATTAGAGTAAAATGTGTGAAAGCTAAATAATAGAATTATATATTTTAAGGGAGGATTTTATTCCTGTGTGTGTAGATGTAATCTTTGATAATGTGGTTCTAGCACTTTACTCATATTCTCAATTTTGCATTTTTCCATCACAACTGGATAAAAATTAATCAGTTGAAGTCTAAAAAGCATCTGAGGAGGCTGAAGATTTGCTCCTTTCTGACTGTCATGGTTGTATTAAATTTTTAAGACCAATGCTTCTTATTCCTATTATCAGCACTTTTATCTATATTTTATACTCTTTTAATAAAGGCAAAATGCAGTAAACTATTCAGATATTTGTCCAAACAGTGTGAGGCAGACTGTTGCCTACCAGCCAACTTCCCTCTCCAACCTTAAATAATCATTTGTTAGCTGGAACACAAAGAATCCAAGTTCAGCACATGGAGGAAACTTAGGAGCATCATCTAATATATGACTGTGGATTGAAGTCAAGAAAGTCAGGTAGGGCTTCCCTGGTGGCGCAGTGGTTGGGAGTCCGCCTGCCGATGCAGGGGACACGGGTTCGTGCCCCGGTCCGGGAAGATCCCACATGCCGCGGAGCGGCTGGGCCCGTGAGCCATGGCCGCTGAGCCTGAGCGTCCGGAGCCTGTGCTCCGCAACGGGAGAGGCCACAACAGTGAGAGGCCCGTGTACCGCAAAAAAAAAAAAAAGAAAGTCAAGTACATGGAAGGCCTAATGTTGAAATAATTTTTTCAGAAATACTTGCAATGTATTTGGATGTATATTAGTAAGAAAGACAAGAGATTAGATAGGAGGATTTTTTTTTTATGTAAAGGGAAAAGACAGAAATTTAGCTATCCTGAAAAGGCAAATGTTTTAGTAAAGGTTCAAAGGATTTTGTGCATTTTGGTCATCATCTCCATCAGGCTAAGTGCCTTGGACTTGGAAAGTCCTGAGTGACCCTGGGCAAGTTCTTTCCCTTCAATGGGCTTCATTTTCCACACCTGATAAATGGGAAAATTATTCCTTACTGTATTGATGTAAAGATCTCTAGGTAAAATACACGAAGCGCTCATGCAGTGACTGTCACTTAGGTACTTAATAAATGGTAGCAAGCTTTTGTTAGATGGGTATTCTAAAGAATAATGACTTCTGATGATCACAGACTGCTCTTCACTGTTATCATAGTTAGCAGAAGGCTACTCCAGCTGGCATTAGGGAGGAAAGCTACACCAACAGCAGCAGGAATCACTCCATGGTTTGTTTAGGTCTCCCAAGCCTGGTTTAGGGGTAGTGTTTTACAAAGACGGGAATCCTATGGTAATAATATTTTCAGGACACTTTCCCTTCACCACCCTCTGTAATGGTTCTTGAATTCATCCTCTTCCTTTCCTTCCTACTGCCATTGCCCATATTTATGCTCATGTTATTTAGTTACAACCATGGCAAAATCTTCTAAGTAATCCCCATCACTAATTTCTTCTCCCGACACCTGGTCTCTAGTCACATCCTTATAAAACATTTATAGTAATCACTTGCCCCTTAAGAACCTGTGGTAGCTCCCCATTGCTTATAGAAGAAAGTCCGTCCTCTCTGCTGTTTTATGCAGCCTTCCACAGTGAGGCCCCAGCCCACCTCTGAGGCCCTATCACCTTACACCCAAGGCTCTAAAACCCTATCCTACCACCACCAGAAAAGTGAGATGTTTCAAGAGTAAATCCTATACTTTGTAACTTCTGAATCTTTGCTTTTTCTGTTTTCTTAGTCTTGAATGTCCTTTTCATGGGGGAAATTCCAATCATCTTTCAAGGTTCAGCTCAAACCTTATATCCTCCAATTAGTACATCAAGCTGAAATCAGTTCCTTTTTTCACGGCTCCTATCATGTACCATTTTTAAGTCCTATAATATGCTATATATTGTGATTATGAATTTCTGTTTTCCTTCTAGACAGTAAGCTCCAAAGGGCAGAGAATTTTCTTATTCATTTTTGTAAAATGTTTTTCCTGGAAACCACTGAAAATGAGCATTTTAATAAAATTCTTGGTAAGTGACCAAAGACCTGTAATGGCCAAACTCAGTGGAGGCTCTTCAGTTTTATCTCATTTGAACTCTTACGATATTTGAACTGTTCATGCCATTCTCCCTTCAACCTCTTTATTCCCTTGATTTTGGAAGCACCACTCTGTCCTGATGTTTGATTTTTTCACAGATTTCTACACTGGCTCCTTTACTATTCAGTAATTTTCAGGGCACTAATCCTTAACCCTTCTCTCTTCTTACTTCATGCTCTACCTAGGAAGCTGCCTATACTTTCTCAAAGATTCAACTACTAAGTATGTATCTAGCTAGAAGTTTTTGTTCATCTGTAAGAGAGAGCCCCAAAATAGTGGCTTAAACAAGATAGAAGTCTGGACGTAGGCAGTCCACGGCTGGTTGGAAGTTTCACGGTGTCAAGAGGGACCCAAGTTTCTTTTCTTTGAAGATGTTATGGCATCCTCAAAATCCTGTTTGAGGATTTTATTTGCAAGATACAAGGTGGTCTAAGTTGACTGACAGATCTCCAGCTATCATGTTTGTGTTATAGGCAGCAGGAAGGAGGAGGGAGGGAGATAAACACCTGCCACCCTCTCACCCCCGATCCCTGTGCTTTTAAGGAGACTTCCCGGAAGTCCCACAGAACAGTTCTATGAGAATTTAGCCACAAAACCACAACTATATATCATATATATATTTCATATACATATATATAGATTTCAGGCAACACTATGTCTAGTTAAAAAAGGAGCTTCTGGAAAAATGACCATTTTGCAACCAACATGGTAAAAATTCGTCTGGACAGGAATCATCAGATAACGCTCAATCGGAATTCCCTGGTGGCACAGTGGTTAAGAATCCACCTGCCAATACAGGAGACATGGGTTTCAGACCTCGTCGGGGAAGATCCCACATGCCGCGGAGCAACTAAGCCCATGCACCACAACTACTGAGCCTGCGTGCCACAACTACTGAAGCCCGCGCGCCTCGAGCCCGTGCTCCGCAGCAAGAGAAGCCACTGCAATGAGAAGCCTGTGCACCACAATGAAGAGTAGCCCCCGCTCGCTGCAACTAGAGAAAGCCCGCGCGCAGCAATGAAGACCCAATGCAGCCAAAATTTAATTAATTAATTAATTAAAAAAAAAAAGAGAGAATGCTCAATCCAGGGAGGGACGTTTGCCACAGAGCTGAACATTTATATGGTAATAAAGTATTTCCCCACGGATTGCTTATTGGTCAAAAAGGGAAACAGTAACTGTACAATGGAGTAACCAGACAACACCCTGACTGGGTGATCAAGATGAATATAACCAATGAGGAGCAGGCAGACATCATGTGGCCTCCAGATGTGACCCTGTGAAGGACATGACATTGCATATGTGGTGTTCCAGCTGGAAATGCATAGCCTGAATCGAATCATGAGCAAGCACCAGGCAAACCAAAACTAAGGAACGGTCCATAAAAGAACTGACCTGTACTTTTTAATAATGTCAGTGTCATGAAAGATAATGGAAAACTGATGAATGTTTCCCCATTAAAGGAGACTAAAGAGACAGCAACCAAATACAATATGTGATCCTGGACTGGATCCTGGACTGAGGAAAGCGGGATGCTCTAAAGGGCATTATTGAGACATTTGACTAAACTGGTAGAGGTACTTCAGAGAGAGAATGGACAAGACCTGATGACTAGTCTTGAATCTGTTTTCTCCTTTCTATTCCCAGAGTCACTGTCTTAGTTCAGTTTCTCAGCATTTCTCCCCTCAGCCTATTTCTAGAATCTTCCAAGTAATATCACAAAGTCCAATGTCTTTCCCTTCCAATCTGTCCTCCATATTGTCACCAGAGTGATTTTTTTTAAAGCACAAATCTGATTATGCTAAATTCCCTGTCTTAGTCCATTTGGACTGCTATAACAAAAATGCCATAAACTTGATGGCTTTTAAGCAACAAACATTTATATCTCATCATTCTAGAGGCTGGGAAGTCTAAGATCATAGTGCTGGCAGATTTGGTGTCTGGTAAGAGCTTGTTGTCTCATTAAGGGCTGCCTTTTCCCTGTAACCTTACATGGAGGAAGGGGCAAGGGTGCTTTCTTGGCTTCTTTTATAAAGGTGATAATCCCGTTTATGAGGACTCAAACCACATGGCCTAATCATCTCCCAAAGTCTCCACCTCCTAATACCATCCTGTTGGGGGTTGGGATTTCAACATATGGATTTGGAGAGGGCACAATGATTCAATCCATAGCACTCTTAATTAGAAATCATCTGTGCGGGACTTCCCTGGTGGCGCAGTGGTTGGGAGTCCTCCTGCCGGTGCAGGGGACGCGGGTTTGTGCCCCGGTCCGGGAGGATCCCGCATGCCTCGGAGCGGCTGGGCCCGTGGGCCATGGCCGCTGGGCCTGCGCGTCCGGAGCCTGTGCTCCGCGGCGGGAGGGGCCACAGCAGTGAGAGGCCCGCGTACCGCAAAAAAAAAAGAATCTGCCTGCCAATGCAGGGGACACGGGTTCGAGCTCTGGTCCGGGAAGATCCCACATGCCGCAGAGCAACTAAGCCCGCAACTACAGAGCCTGTGCTCTAGAGCCCGCGAACCACAGCTACTGAGCCCACCTGCCACAATTACTGAAGCCCGTGTGCCTAGAGCCCGTGCTCTGCAACAAGAGAAGCCACTGCAATGAGCAGCCTGTGCACCTCAATTAAGAGCAGCCCCCGCTTGCCACAACTGGAGAAAGCCTGCGAGCAGCAATGAAGACCCAACACAGCCAAAAGTAAATTAATTAATTAAAAAAAAATCATCTGTGGTCTAATCCTAGCCATTTAAGATCCTTCTCTACATGGATTCAGAGTTCCTTATGGGGCATTTCCTTCCTGCACTCCCATCTCAAATGGTTCCAGTTCTTGAATGTTCCCTCCACCTTTCGTAGTCATGACACAATGCCCAGGATGACATAATGAGGACAAGAAGGGGATGTAGCAAGCCAGTAAGATAGGGAATTATTTTAAAGCTTTTACCTAATTTAAAATATAGGCTGGACTACCATGTGAAGTGACTCCATTAAAAATTTTTTAAGGAATTAATTTTTCAGAGAAATAAGTAAGTGTCTACTGTTTATGCCAACTCAAAGGAAAGGGCAAATGAAGATGGGCTTGTTGGCTTACTTCCACCCTAAAATTTCCTGTGAGGCTATTAAATGTGGCCAGCCAAGGATCTCATTATCTTAATCAGAATTATTCTATCAACAGGCCTTTTTCTCTGTCACAGCTGGTGCTGAGAGCCGTATGTCATAAAACTCCCATACTCCCAAAGTTTAGAAGCTTTGCTGAAACGAAAATATATCACTGTTGTTGAATCAAGTGACCTATGGAGTTCCCAAAAGAATTGTCCTTTATATTTTATAGTTATATAGTGAAAACTCATGATTTTTCTTACCCATGTGGCTTTTCTCCCATTTCCCATCTGTTTACTCCCTATAATTTTTCCAAAATATTATTCCATCAATCTGTTCAATAAAAAAAGATTGCTTACCTCACTTGCTCTCAGGAATAAGAAAGCATCGCCGGAATTGCATTTAGTGATGAGTTGATATAATTCTTTTTCTCTGGACTTGTCAAATAAGATTACCAGCAAACAAATACCCATCTAGAATTCAATACAGAAGATCCAGCTATTATATATTGATATCTCTTCCATAGATCTGTATCTATACCCGAGCTTACATTTTAAGGTATTAGTTTTAACCGTTGTCAAGCATTCCCTTAAAAGTCGAGTCTGTATTAATATAATGAACAATGCGAGAGGGTTAGGAGTATAATTGTGAATTGCTTGAGTGAAGACTATTCATTCTGCACCATGTATTCCGTCAAGTGGAATTTTAATTTGTGACCAAACACCATGTTCATTTCCATAAAGGAGAGGTGGTCTATAGAGCTCCTGATAGATTTGTATTTCAAAGGTATGCTGCTACATAGTTTTATACCTAATCTATGAATTTGGCATGTCTATTTCTAGTTTGCTCTGTGAATTTAAAAAGTTACTTACCTTGTATTCTTGGAGTAAGTGAAGTAATATATTATTTGTGACAGCAACAATTTCTAAGCTATGGATCCATTTAATATAAGTTATTATACTTAGACTCTAAAATCGTCCAAGATTTACAATTAGATTCCAGGAAATTGATGGAGAAAATCTGAGTTACTCTGCCGATTCATCAATGTCCATGTAAGTTTCCAAAGCATTGCCAAAAATCTTACATGTTTAACAATCCTAAATACAATAGATTAGTGATCACTCCTTTAAAAGAGCAGATAATAACTTCTTTACCCATCTCACAGGCTTGTGAGAATCTTATGAAAAAAAATAAAGTGTTATTCTACTATTAATTACTATTATTAAAAATAACTAACGTTTCTTAAGTTGCAGATATGATCAGAGAAACATAACTCTTGAGAAACCATCTAATATTATTTTCTGATAAAAAGTAGACAGAGGAAGAGTAAGTTCCACAGCCTGGTCTCATTATTTATTGCCTGTGAAATCAACAGAGCTTGGAAACCTGTCTTGGGGTAAGCTTTCTAGGACCTGGACTTGTTGATCTGGATCATGCCTCCCCCTTTGCCTATTAAAAAAATCTATTGTAGCATCTTTTACTAAAACCTTATTTTCTCATTCTCTAAAACAGTCAACAACAACACACTCAGCGTGGGGTGGGGTAGAGTCCTATGTCCAGGAAGGCTGGCATTCATTCTGATTGATCAGAACCTGTCTTAGACACCCTATGAGGTAGATGCAATTTATTATTACCATCATTATCATCATCCCTATTTGAAAATTAGGGAATTGAGAGGTTAAATAACATTCCCAAGGTCATATAGCTAATAAGTGCTAGAGCCAGTATTTGTATTCAGACAGTCTGTCTCCAGGATCTGTGCTCTTAACCTTGACACTACTGACAAGTAGCTGAGTGCAAGGGCCTGTGGAAAAGAGTCATATCCAGGACGTGCAGGGGAATCGGATGCATGGAGAGGGTACAAAGAGGAGATGGCAGAATCCCAGAGGTAACTCTGTCTGCCCTACCCCTAGAAAAGATCTGGATGGAATATCTGTAACTAAATATTATACATTCAAGGAGCATTTGAACTGGATGGGAACTTGAGAAAACAGATGGATGCCTTCCTTTTACAGATGAAGAAAATGCAGTACCAGAGAGTTTGCATGAGGTACCTAGCGACATTAATTCAATTAATCATTTATTTAGTCAAATATGGTGCTAGGTGCCCAAGAAATAAAGATAGCAGGTCACGTTGCCTGCCTTTGAGAAAGTTATATTTTAGTCAGTAAACCATGTATGGTACACCAAAATTATGAAACAGCAAAAAACACTCTAAAAGAGACTGAGCAAAGTGTATAAGCACCCAGACACTTCCGAGAGGAAGTAGCACTTGAGCTGAGTTTTGAAAGATGAGTAGGAGTTTCCCAGATGGAGAATGAAAAGAAGGTCATTTCATGCAGTCCAGCTGATTGGTGGTAAAGTGCAAACTGACACTCCCATATCCTCACTCAGTCCAGCCCTCATCCTTCCATACCACCAGGGAAAGAAATCCCCAGTCTTGGGAAGCATTCTTGACAGGACTGTTCTAGAGATCACGGGAGAATACAAGCCAGGAAAATACACAAAATCGGTGGTAACTGTGAAATTTTAAATCATTTCTTCTCTCCTAATCCAAGGGTTTCACATCTTTTACTACTGACTTCATTATACCTTGCAGCTATATGTAAGTTACATGTAGAGGATATTTTAATGTATCTGCTTTCTCCCTATTTCAGAAAGGCAGAGATAATTTACTATACAACTTTCTCAAATTACTCTTAGGATTTTTTGCTTAAAGAATTCATGAGGAAAATTGTTTTATTACTACTGCTATGCTTCATATATGGTGGTGAGAGTAACCATTAGTTTTCAATTCCAATCTCTGTTTGGCAAACCATTTACTAACACTTCCGTCTAAGAATGATCATATATCTTGTTTTCTGCTTAGGATCCTAATTCTCTTACAAGAGTAAGACTGGCCCTGGCCTTCAGGATTCAGTCTTCCTGATCTCGAATAGTTGCAAAAATTTATGTAAAACCCATAGACTTTATTATTTTTTAATTAAATGACATTTTTCTTCCAAGTTTTTTTTTCCTTCAAATTAAAATAGTAACTACATTGGTTAACTGTGCTCAGATTATACGTGTTAAGGTTAGGTGCTGAACAAGGGCTCCTGGAAAGAGCGGGAATTGGGAGTAAAGTCCAGGTTGAGCCCTGTCAGGCTCAAGAAATGAAGACTTTTCCTGACTAGCACATAGGTGCCTATTAGGCTAGCAGACTTTTTGGTTATTCAAACATAGATTTGGTCTTCTGTGAGAAATTAGGAGGACTTAGAATCCCCAGTTCAACTTTGCCCTTTTAGAAAGATGATCACTCACGGTTGAGTTCGAATTACACCATTAGATTAGCTTTGACCACATGATAGAACAGGACTTGAATTCAGTCTGACTCTAGAACCCTTGCTTATGTCCGTCAAGATGTGTTGATGCCAGTCTGCCTCTAATAAAAGTAGTGTCAAGTCACATCATAGCATCGGTGCCTGAAGTTCCTGTGCCTGCAGGCTGTCAACCCCCAATACCCCTCACCCCAAGGCCCCACCAAGTAAAGAACCCTCCTTTCCTTGGCTATTTTGGGCAATTTGCTAAGGTAGGGGAAGAGGCATGGAAGTGCTCACACACTTGTTGATTGGCAGCGTCCAGCCTTTTCCTTCTCTTCTGTTCCTGTTCCCTTCATCAAAGCTTACTGTCTGGGAAGGTGCTTGAAAGGGCCTCATTATTGCCACAGGCAATGGTGTCCTTCCAAAGAGGGTTATAATAAGCAGCAAATACTTATATAGCACTCACCATGTTCCAGGTACTGTTCTAAGGGTGTGACACATAAAACTCCTTTGATCCTTTAAACAGCCCTTTGAGGCAGATACTATATTATCCCTCCATTTTATAGATGAGAAAACTAAGACACAGAAAGATTAAGTAACTTGCCCAATAAGGTAATAATGAAGCTAGTCTGACGGCAGTGCCCATCGTCTTAAGCCCACTGCTTGTACTAATGCCTCAAGACACACTCCTCATGCTTCTAACAGTTGAGGTAAAAGAAAGGCTCTGGGCTCCTTTCAGGAGTGATAAGAAGGGCCTGCTCCCAACTGGGGCTACACTCAGTCCTCTCAACTCTAGGGTATCATATGTGCTCAGATTCTCTCAAGCCCTTTAATGCGAACAGCCCCTTGGTTTGCTCGAGTAAATGCTTCCTAAAGAATATTCATGTTTTCATAAGCACAGGCAATGGTTTACCTGCACTTAAGGGTCAGTTTCCTACAGAGAAAAAAATTTTTTTAATTGTATAGTTGTTTTACAATGTTGAGTTAGTTTCTACCGTACAGTGAAGTGAATCAGCCATATGTATACACATATCCCCTCTTTTTCGGATTTCCTTCCCATTTAGGTCACCACAGAGCACTAAGCTATACAGCAGGTTCTCATTAGTTATCTATTTTATACATATTAGTGTATATATGTCAATCCCCATCTCCCAATTCATCCCACTCCCCCTTTCCCCCCTTGGTGTCCATACGTTTGTTCTCTATGTCTGTGTCTCTAGTCCTACCTTGCAAACAGGTTCATCTGTACCATTTTTCTAGATTCCACACATATGCGTTAATATACTACATTTGTTTTTCTCTTTCTGACTTACTTCACTTTGTATGACTGTCTCTAGGTCCATCCACATCTCTATAAATGACCCAATTTTGTTCCTTTTTGTGGCTGAGTAATATTCCTTTGTATATGTACCACATCTTCTTTATACATTCGTCTGCCAACGGACACGTAGGTTGCTTCCATGCATGACCTGGCTATTGTAAATAGAGCTGCAATGGATATTGGGTGCATGTGTCCTTTTGAATTACGGTTTTCTCTGGGTATATGCCCAGTAGTGGGATTGCTGGGTCATATGGTAGCTCTATTTTTAGTTTTTTAAGGAACCTCCATACTGTTCTCCATAGTGGCTGTATCAATTTACACCCCCATCAACAGTGCAAGAGGGTTTCTTTTTCTCCACACCCTCTCCGGCATTTATTTTTTGTAGATTTCTTGGTGATGGCCATTCTGACCAGTGTGAGGTGATTCCTCATTGGAGTTTTGATTTGCATTTCTCTAATAATTGGTGATGTTGGGCATCTTTTCATGTGTCTCTTGGTCACTACAGAGAAAACTTGGAAACAGACACAAGTCTGTAACAACACAGCTTCCTACTGCACATGTTATTTTATGCTTGTTTATTCATATTTTCCCCCCAGCAAATATTTAGTGAGCAGCTGCTCTGTATTCACTGATATGGTGATAAGTCAAACAGTCCAGATTCTTGTCTTTACGAAAGTCATGTTTTTTAAACAGCAGTTTTGCTCCTTGGAGTCATGTTTCAACCATTTCCATGTGAGAAGAGGTTCCACACTCCACATTTGAGTAATTAAATGGCCCCATGGGCAGTTTCATGTGGCCGCACCCTGTGCAATTCCACAGGGGCCCGTGCTTAGGAGGGGTGTTTGTTTTAGTGCTCTGCTGTCACCATTTTGGAATTTTTACAAATTTATGAACAAGGGTCTTGTATTTTCACCTTGCACTGGGCCCTACACATTATACAGCTGGTCCTGACTGGCCCTTATAGATATCCTTGCTCATAAGACTGAAAACTGCTTGCAGTCTTGAAATGGCTATTTTTCCATTCACATTTCAGAAATCTCTGGGTCAAGTTTTTAATCAAAAATCAGACTCAATGTCCCAAGATGATGGCCATTGGCTTCCTTCCCCATCTCACTCCAAGAATCATTGTGCCTTTGTTGTACATCACTTGGCTCCTGTAACTCTGAAATCAAAGATCGCTTGAAGACTTGAACTTGCACTGGGGTACTGACTAACAAGAAAATAAGGTTAAACTTAAGGAATCGCACCTCACCCCTAACCACTGACTTGATCTCTTTTTGGCTCCCCACTTGCAATCCATTTACTTTTTCTTCCCCCCATGTCTTAAATAGTGATGAGAGGAGTGAGCTGTTTGCCTTTGGATACCACATGGGGCCAAGGGGATGTGGCAGAACTGGAAATAGGAATCCCTATTGACCCTGCTTTTGGCTAGACTGTGATGTAGGCACTTGGACTCTAGAGTCTTCCATGACCCTTATTCCCCCTCAGTGTCCATGACCCATTTGCTCTTTTCCCTTTTCTTAAAACCTGCCCTGTGGGAAAGTGGAAAAGAGATACTATCAACTACTTTTTATCAAAATGCAAATGACTGATGAGACTTAATGTGTATCTCTTCTCATGATAGTTCAAGTTTAACTTAGTGCAAAACCCATCTGATTACACTCAAGGCTGAAGAGCTGATAGGAGAATTCGAGTTCAGTCAGGAGGGCCCTGGGGCTGTGTGGGGAAGAATGCAGAGGAGATAAGAGAGGAAGAGAGGAGAAATCTTTCCCCTGCTCCTGACTCTCATTCAGGAGTAGTCCTGAAAGATCATTCCTGCCTCGAATAAAATGGAATTGCCCTGTGCTTTCGAATATGGAAGCTGTAGGCCAAGTAGAAAAGGTAAGCTGAAAACCAGGTCATAGACCTCAAAGCCCAAAGAAATAAGTAAAAGTTTCCAATGGTAACTGGGGCATAAACACCTTTGTGAATTAGAATGGAAGGAGATTCGTCCTGCTGGTGCCCCAGTTAACACGCTTGTAATTGTCTGTTCTGACTCAGACTGTTCTCAAAGCGGAAGCAAGTCTATCCACAGACCTTTCTTTTTCCTGATTGTCTGTCTTCCTTACCTATGAGCCTCCTTTGTTGCTGGCAGATAAATTATGTCTCAATGTTGCTGTTGATCTTTTGACAACTATGCCTGCAATTTAAATAAAAAACTAGCACAAAGGAGTTGACAATGATGGACCAATAGTCTAAGAATATACACTAGAGAGACAGGGCTCTTCAGTTAATTAAACAGAGTCAGCTTGCTGGAGAAAGTTCCTGGGAGCAAATGAATTGGATTATCGTGACATTTTTTTGCCACGGTTTTGTTGTGTAAGTTTAGGCAAATTACAACTGTAACGAGAGACTCTAAAAATGAGGGGGCAAATGTCATGGGGCTGAATTTATTCACTGAGCTGGGAGAGCTCCTCTGGGGGAAGAGAGGAAGCAGCTGGAGGGAGAGAAGGAAGCAGTAGGCAGTGGAGTATCAGAGTTGATTTGAGGGCCAAACTTCCTCCTTCAAGAGGAGTAAAGCAGGGTGCACAGGACCAAATAGCATGGCTGTGAGAAGAAGCCGCACCCCAGTTCAGACCGAGTGGTAAGGGGCAGCCTGGACCTCTCATGAAGAATGGTGTGTCTTCCTAAGGGACAGGTGTTGGGGATGGGTGTCAGGGATGAGTGGCACAGAGATGGGATTGCCTCATCTATTGGACACATTGTTTAGTAATCAAACGAGGCCAAAGGTTAGATGTTTTACCTTTTATAAAAGGGAGGCAAATGTGAAAATGTGGATAGCATCAAAAGACAGACTCAAAACGACCCTATCAAACCCTCACATATTCTTTGGGGGCATCTGAGGTTCTAGTTCCTGAATGGAACTACAGGCATGTTCCTTCTCCCTGGGGCAGAAGGCAGGGGTTTGATGGCAACGGGGACACCTAGAAGGTGTTCCGGGAATGCAGCAGAGCAAATGGACAGGTTGGATACGGAAGAAAATAAAAGAAATGCTTCTCTGGGGTTGGCATGTTCACTAGGCAGGGTCATTGGGGGTGGGCATGACTTGTAGGGGGGATACTGGTTCCCTAGACACTTAGGAGTAAAATAGACCCCATCTGTAAGACCTTGACGTCTGGAGCCCCACTTTGAAGCAGGGGGTCCATTTGGGTCAGGCAGAAGTTTACAAAGTTGGAAAACCCATGCCATGAATATTTTGTGGGAAACTGTATCATCCCCAATCCATTGATCTGAAAACCATCTATTATATAATCTTTTACTCTATCTTTTTACTCCCAATCAGAATAATAAATTCAAATCTTCCTCCTAAGATAATGTATAAAAAATGCTTAGCAGGTATTTGTTACTTAGAAAAATTTTTTCAGAAATTCAAAAGCCAGTATGTAATTAAACCACAAATCAAAACTTGCACTCCCCCCTCTTGTCAATAAGGAAAGCCCACTGGGGAGGAGAGAGAGATGCAGAACTCTGACCATAGTTCTTCAGTAGTTGTGGCACATGGGCTCAGTTGTTCCGCAGCATGTGACATCTTCCCTGACCAGGGCTCGAACCTGTGTCCCCTGCCTTGGCAGACAGATTCTTAACCACTGCACCACCAGGGAAGTCCCCAAAACACCCTCTTATACAGTCCCTATTTCATGCTCCCAAGGAGCCTCTGAAAGCAGGTACCAGCATTTCCGTCTTACAGATAAGGACGCTAAACCTCCAAAAACTTGTGGCTTGCCCAGGATATCACAGCTGATTTGTGACAGCCCTGGGACTCAAATCCTGTCTCCTTGTCCCTGTATTCTAAGACATCACTTTAATTCACAGATAACAAGCAGTATTTTAAACAACAAACTAGGATTCTGAACCTCAGGGTTCCTGTTTTTGGCCAAAGTTGAATGGGATATGTGGTTACTTATTGGGCATAAATATTCCATGTTTGTTTTGGTGACTAGGATGGGGGAGGGAGGAGGATGGGTCAAAAGTCGGCTGGAGTGGCGTGGCTCAGAAATGTGAGACAAAGGGCATTTACTTTCTCTTACTGTGAAGTGTAGCTAGAATAGCTGCTGTTGGCAGCATCAGTCTCTTAGTAGGTTAACTAGAATTTATTGAGTATCAGTAGTATGCCAGAGTCCAGAGTGCTACAAAGATCCAGCAAGCCCCCATCTAGCAACAGGACGGAGAGTGAGACAGATTTATCCTATAAATATACACGTGCGCTAGTTAGTTGCAAAATTGCTTAGAAGAAATGTCACTTAAAGGTTGTTTTCGCAATGTTTGGCACATAGTTTTTGTTCTAAATGAGTGGATGTTGGTTGAACAAAATTATCAAATGAATGAATGAGAAAGATAATGAAAAATTCCTGGGGCTTCCCTGGTGGTGCAGTGGTTGAGAGTCCGCCTGCCGATGCAGGGGACACGGGTTCGTGCCCCGGTCCAGGAGGATCCCACGTGCCGCGGAGCGGCTGGGCCCATGAGCCATGGCCACTGAGCCTGCGCGTCCGGAGCCTGTGCTCCGCAACAGGAGAGGCCACAACAGTGAGAGGCCCGCGTATCAAAAAAAAAAAAAAAATCCTGGAATTAAGTGAGTTCAGTGGTGAGTTGAAGAAGAAAAAGCATAGAAGGTGTATGTATGTATGTGTTGCAGGTGGTGACAGGGAGGTTGGGTTTAGTAGAAAGAGGACGATTTCTCCAGGGATCTGGGCAGCTTGCACAAAGACTCAGCGGTGGCGGAGTATAGAACAGATGTCGGAAGGCATCAGAAAGGCATCTTGGAGATGAAGCCTGGGGTTTTGGATAAGAGAGACATGGAAGAAAGCAATGGAAAAAGCTCAGTCAGTAAGTAGCTAGTTGCCACATTTTCTTCTTTTCCACATCCCTGAGAGAAGCTCACAGGCATACTGCTCACGTTTGTACTGGGAATTCTAATACAGGCACACATCCAAGCCAACTAGCCTGCTCTTCTGATGCAGTTTTTACTCCAACCCCCTGTCCTAGTATCCTGTGAAACCCTGGCACAGGGTGAGAGTGATAATATGCCTTTGTATGCAGGAAACTTTTAGCACCATCAGTTTCTGAGAAGACTATACTTTGTGCAGCCTGTAAGGCACAAAACATTAGGTTTGTGAATGTTAGTTCGTCAAGCAGGACACTTGAGCTTAATTTTAAAACAAAAGATCAAAGAAATGTCACCTTTATTATAAAGCATGAACTGTTACTACCTTATCCTTTTGTGTTCTGTTTAACAGATGTATGCCTTTTATTTTGTGAAGACAAAAAACAAATTCTATTGAAATCTTCCCTCATTTCTCATATAGACTTCAATTTTCCCCACCAAAATAACTTAACAGAAATCGAAACAAAGGAAAAAGGTATTTTTTTTACGTGACATAGAAATTCTAATGGCGGTTATACATCAAAGTGGTTATTGAAGATATTTATATTTTATCTTGACGTCAAACCACTTTGTTTAGACTACTAAAGAAAATGTTTATGGGACGTGTAATATATGGTCTTCTCTAATTGCATCATTTTTCTTCTTGATAAAAATTTAAATGGGCATACAGCAGAATAACAAACGTCTATTGGACTTGGGAGGAAGGGGTTTTTGTCTATGATGACTTGTTCTACTTTATAACCTTTCATATTTTATCAAACCAGGTTTGACTGTAGGCTGATTCTTCTTGATTATATTATTTAGTTCTGCCAAAATATACAGCTATTTAGAGCGCAATAATAAGTTCCTCTTATACCATAGTTCTTTGCTAGAATATCTAGTAGTATTTGAATTGGGTTCCAAATAATTGTGTTCTAGTAAGGGACTCCACGCATTCAAGAAAGCAGTATGGCACAGTATAGTGCTTCAGAACATAAGCAGTGAATTGGTTAAGAAATAGGACTCTGAATTTAGATGGCCTGAGTTCGGATCCCAATTCTGCCATTTACTATTGTGTGATCTTAGGCAAGCCACAGTTTCTTTATGTGTGAGGTGCTTATCTTATAGGGTTATTGTAAGGATTAGATGAGTATTTCTAAGAGAATGCTTAGAAAAATTCTGGTCCTTAATAAGTACTCAGTACATATAAACTGTTATTGAAAAGACTAGTTTTACTTAAACGTGGAAGATCTACCACTTATGAGTCTCTGAACTTTTTTTTAGTAACATCTTTATTGAGATATAATTCAATACCAAAACTCATGTACCATAAAATTCACCCTTTTTCTTATTTGGTGATGTATCTGCAGGAAACTCTATTCATCATTGTCTTTACATATTTGGGCAGCTTTAAGCATAACTTTGGCTTCAGGGAAGGAGGGAGTAATCTCAGTGGTATTATGAAGAAGCTTCCCTGTTGGCTAAGAAAAGGATAATGCTTTGCTGATTTTAAAATGCTTTCTAAGAATTTTTCCCCTCTGGTTTTATGTTATGGGTATTTTACATTTCAAAATGTAACATGTGGGTACCATGGAATGCTATGGTTATATTGTATATGATTAGTACTGTTGCTGGGAGGATATAATTGAAATTAAGCAATGGGGAATTTTTCCTGAATTATTCAAAGATAAATAGCCAGTTTGTAAAAATAACCTGATTTTTTTCCAATAAATTTCTTGTCTCTAAATTAGGGGTTAGCCTACAGAGAGACTTACCTTTCCATGTCCATGTAAACTGTCTCCTGAGCATTTCAAACATTTAAACTTTAGAATTTATACATTTGGAGTATTTCAAATGTCAATCATCTTTTTGATGGTTCAGGAGAAAATGCTGATGCTGTCTTTTTTTTTTTTTTTTTTTTGGTGAGACAACCAAAACTTATTCTCCAACAGACAGACAGCATCAGCAGGTTAAAAACTACAGGGGTTTCTCTGTAGATAATACATTCGCAAGGCATTATTAGCTTAACAAGTGAGAAAGCCTCTGGTGTATTGTCTGTAACAATATCCACTTCGCAGCGTAAACAGGTCCTATTACTGTGTTCACTTACAATTCCAGAAGGAAAGGGACAACCTGGCAAAACAAAAAAAAATTTTTTTTGGATCCTAAAATCAGGTGCAATTACTGAGAGACAGACTTGAGAACAGTCACAATTCACTTTTCCACATTGAGGGGCAAAGACTTCACCCAGAAATGTGGGTCTTTCTTTCTCCTTCCTTGTTAACTCCTCAAGAGTAAAGCTTCATTGTCTGCTTAATATCACATATACAAAAGGGGGATTAAGAAAAAAAGAACCACAACAACATCTTGAACTTCCAGCTGCTCCACGAATACGTCAACTCTTAGGTTTACGACAGGGCCTAGGAACACTTCAGCAGTCATCAAATAAGAAAATAGAGACTATAGCTACAAAAATAACACATGAATGACGTCGATAGATTAAAGCTTTCACACCCAAGGCTTGCCTGTTCCAACTTGGTAGCCTTCATGCAATACTCAGAAAAAAAAATAAAAATCTTCATAATTACTTGGCATAAGTCACAATCAAGGAACTTCTGGTACAAATTAGTATAAGAAGTTATTAGTATATAATAAGAAAGCATGCCCTTCTGGGGAGCTTGTTTCTTCAAGAACGGATACCCAGCTCTTCAGAGTAGGCACTGGTGAACGAAATTAAGTCACCTGAGATTCCCTGCTCAGGTGCTCACCTCTCCTGGTTTTAGGAAGAAGGGCATCTGGAAAGCATAGGGAGGACCTTGGCACTCCTGGGGCTCCAACTGAACTGCATTTAAATAAGCAGCAACACACATGTTGACTCTCTTAAGGACTAAAATCCGTCCACTTTAGGGCATTCTACTTAAGGCTCCAAGGTTGAAAAAAAATTTGGAATTCTACAACCTTGGTTTAAAAAAAAGTACATTCACAAAAGAAGAGAAAAATGGGTGTAGGGTTGGGAGAATACAAAACAGGTCCCTAAACAGACGTCCATTTACCAGCATACAGTCACCCCAGAAGTAAGTACACACTACCCACCTACCCACTCCCAACCCCCAAACAGGCAAAACAGTTGTCTTCTCCATGGTGGTTCAACACCTTCCAACTTGAAATAGGCTACAGTCTTTGGAAACAGTTACTCTAGGTTGTACAAAGGTTTTATGTATACAGTTTGTTGCAAGTAACAAAAGTACTCTGCAAGGCTCGCTTCTTTCCAAAATTAAAAAAAATTACTAGTCCGTATTTGTTTTAGTATGATTTTTTTTCTTTTTGTTTGTTTGTTTTTGCAAAGCAGCATAGCAACATTGTGACTATAGGATGTGCCTGAGGTTGCGGTCACAACTCAAAACATTATTTGCACATCAGGAAGAAAACTGGAGGAGATGGGGATCTTTAAGGAAAACAAACAAAAAAGGTACAGTTCTAGAGAGGTCACTGCACTGCTCCTTCGATGTGCGCTCTCCTGGAGCTTAGCTGGTGGCCATCTTGTTTTCCTCCAGGAAGTGAGGGAACTGGTGTTTGGGGATGCTGTCGGCAGCTCCCGGCTTCTCCATCTCGGCACCCATGGCCAACTGGGAGCCGTCCATCTTGGAGGTAGCAGTGTTATTCACCACAGACCTGGCCCCCAGCGACACTGGGAGGGTGGGAATGCCACCACGCTGGATCACGGAGATTTCGTTGGTCTTCATGGCCAGGTCACCGTTGAGCATGGTGGTGTACTGGTTCCACACAACAGGGTCCACAGTCACTGAAGGGGCGAGGATTTCCTTGGGAAATATCTCAGGGACCCTCTTTCCATCCGTTCCTAATAGAGCCATGGTGTTCTCCATGGCCAGCTTCCTGCCACGGCGTGCCGAGCTATTGTTGGCCCATGCATCATATAATGGACTTTCAAGTTGCCTTTGGTGGTAGAAGCTCGCCCACAAACATTACACACAAAAGGCTTCTCCCCAGTGTGTGTCTGCTCATGAATCTGAGGCACGCTTGCAGGTGAGAAGTTCTTTCTGCACCTTGTGCAGCTGTGCTGCTTGGCCTGTCTTCGGGGCTGGACCACTAACAAGGGTGTCATACCTGGGGACATGGTCGCAGGACCAACAAATGCACCAGGAACTTCAACTTTGACATAGGTTGGCTGGGCTCAGGTAAATATCGGTGGGCCACTGCTCCGACCTTCCATCTCAGTGCGGCTGTTCTCGGAGCTGTCCACTTTGCCACCAGCATCAGGAGACTTGGACTTGACACTCTCCACTTGGCTATTGGCTGGGGAGACTGCCCAGAAGGATGTGGTCTCCAGGACATCTTGACTTCGGCTCGGATACTCCTGGTCCCCAATCACTGAGGAGGAAGAGTCGTTGGTCAAGCCATCACTCTCCACTGAACCATTTTCTCCGCTGCTCTGTCGCTGCAGGACAAGACCAGCGAGACCCGTCTTCCCCGGGGCATCTAGGGAAGCCACCGAGGCCAGCCCTAGAGTAGGTGATGGCGAGTGGATGCTGGGAAGGGGCATGGGGACCTTCGAGGAGCTGCCAGGGGCCTCCTGGGAGCAGACTTCATCTACATCGATGCTCTCGACATCATCATGACAGACAACGCTTGTACTGACATTTTCATCGACCGTCATTGGCTCGGGACCCGTAAAGTCACAGGGATTCTCCGGCAGAGGCGCGTTGGGAATCTGGCCGCCCATGTGCATCCGGACGTGCTGCCGCAGCATGACCGCATTGGTAAACTTCTTCTGGCGGATGGGGCACGAATGCTGCATCTTTATGGACGTGTTGGTCCGGTGCACCCCGAGGTGCGTCTTCAGGTTGCCTTTGGTGGAGAAGGCTCGACCACAGATCTTACACTGGAACGGCCTCTCCCCGTGGGTACAGTAATGCATTATGAGGGAACTTTGGCAGCTTAAGACATGGTGGCATATGAGACATTCGTTGGGATCGGCGGTGGTCTTGTCGATGTTCTCCACCAGCTGCTGCAATTTCAGGGTCTCTGACACCGGCTCAGGTGTCCCACTCCCCTGGAAGCCACCAACCCTCAGGGAATTATGGTTTAACCTCACCCCGGGTAGGATGGATCCATCCTCACTTTCCGGAGAAGGCCCGGGCTGCAGGTTGTTGGGCAACGGCCCACCATGAGGTCCTTGGGGTTAGTCCCCAAAGAGATTCTGAGGTAGCCCTACATTGGGGGTCCCCATCGCAAAGATGGGCTCTCCTTAGAGAGATTCATCTATGGAGACAGGGCCAGAGAGCACGTAGGGAAGGCCACCGCCTGCCATCATCTTGTCGTGGAACTCGGCAAACAGCTGGGGGTTTGCCTTCACCTGGGGATACTGGCTGCCCTCGGTGGTGAACCAGTGGCTGCAGGCAGAGCTCACGAAGGGTATCTCTCCGGTATGAGAGCAGAGGTGGATCTGCAAGGAGCTACCAGTCCCCAAAACCTTGCTACACTACTTACACTTGTGCTTGTAGAGGACTTTGTCCTTGGGTTTGACATGTACCGGGGAGACACTCGGTGGCTTCCTTTCTCTTTCTTGGACAGGTCTAATGCCATGGCGGAGAAGGGGCTCTGGAAGACCACAGAGCCTGGGGCCTGAGGTAGCAACATCCCCGAGGGGCGCGAGCGGACACTGGGGAGCACCTGGGTCCCATCTGGCTTCAGGGTGAAGGGCGTCAGCACCGGGGACGCGGAGCTGGCAACGGAAGGGATGCTGGTGTGAGGTAGCTTGGCTGGTTTCAAGGTGTCCAGGGGGCAAAGCTGGGCTCCCCGCTTTCCGGATGAGTAGAGCCACAGCCGCCGAAGCCTGCTGGGACACGTGGCCGCCCAGCATCTTCAGGGAGTCGGCTCTGGCCACGCCGCTGGAGTGGAGGGTGTGGGAGGCCCACAGGTTCACCTGCATGCAGATCTGCTCCGCGAGCTGGATCTGCTGCTGCTGCAGACACAGGATCTGCTCGAGGACCCAGGGGATGCTGCTGGCGCCGGGCAGCAGGGCTGGGGGCGCGTCCGCACTCCGCCGGTTCACGGCCGCCTCGGTGTCCCGTAGTGCTTGACGCGTGACATTGGTGTTGGCCACTTTGCCTTTGGGTAAATAGCTTATGTCCTGAGGTGTGGGTGGCAGGGCGGCCTCCGTCTTGAAGTACATGACGGACTCTGCCCCCGGCTTCTCCTTCGTGTCCCCTGAGCTGCCATCATCCTCTCTGTGACCATCCTTCCTGCTTGGGCTGTGTGACTCTGGTGGCTCAGCACAGCCCCGGAGAAATCTTCTGAAGGCACCGGCCCCTCGCTGTCGTTCATGATGAGGACAGGTGGATGTTTAGTGCGATTTTTCTTATGGTCTAAGAACTCTGAGAAACTGAACAACTTGGCACAGCGTTTCTCACAGATGTGAGTCTCCTCCCGCCGAGGCCTCTTTATCCCTGCTCGGTCCACAGTCACGTCATCGCCACCCCCTGGGGAGTTCATTGGAGCACCCGGCTCCCCCGCCGCCGGCGCCGCGTATGCATGCTCCGGGGCCCCCTACTGCGGCTGCGGTCCTCCTGGTCGCCCTGCTCCTCCTCCCAGGTGATGTGTTGCGGTTTCGCCTGCTTGGTGCCTCAACGTGGTGCGAGCATCGGGGCTCCTGGAGAGCCGCGGTTATTTGCCCACTCTGCCACAAATTCCTGGAGCTGGGACATTCACCCCGCTTCGGCAGGAACGCGCATGTCCCAGTAAATTCCTGATGCTGTCTTTAAGTTCTTAATTTGTGTGGTAGGTAGAATAATGCCTCCTCAAATATGTCTGCATCCTAATCCCCATTGAACGTGGCACATTACATGGCAAAGGCGAATTAAGATTGAAGATGGGGACTTCCCTGGTGGTGCAGTGGTGAAGACTCCACATTCCCAATGCAGGGGGCCCGGGTTTGATCCCTGGTCAGGGAACTAGATCCCACACTCATGCTGCAGCTAAGAGTTCGTATGCCACAACTAAGGAGCCTGCAAGCCGCAACTAAGGAGCCTGCCTGCCGCAACTAAGGAGCCCTGGAGCAACCAAATTAATTAATTAATTTTTTTAAAAGGATTGAAGGTGGAATCTAGGTTGCTAATCAGCCAACCTCAACATAGAGAAATTATCTTGAATTATCCGCATGGGCACAATGCAATCACAAGAGTCCTTAAAAGTGGAAGAGGGAGGCAGAAGAGGAGACAGAGTCAGAGAAAGAAATGTGACAATGGAAGTGAGTCAGAATGATGTGATGTGAGAAAGGCTGAACCTGCTGGCTTTGAAGATGGGGGGAAGGGACCAGAGCCAAGGAATGTGGGCAGCCTCTAGAAACTGGAAAAGGCAAGGAAGCCGATTCTCCCCTGAAGTCTCTAGAAGGGAATGCAGCCCTGCCAACACCTTGATTTTAGCACTGGGACCCATTTTGTACTGCTGACCTCCAGAACTGTAAGATAAATTTGTATCCTGTAAGCCACTAAGCTTGTGGTAATGTTACAGCAGCAAACAGAAAGCTATTACAAAACCGCATCTAGATTCCAGGAGATGTTTTGCAAGACTGATGGCCCTTTTACTTCACTTCCTCACCGCCTCTCCCTCTCTGATTCTATAAAAGAAACTGGCATCCAGACCCAGATAAGATGGTTTTTCAGACACACTAGTCTGCCATCTTCTCAGTCTGCCAGATTTCCAAATAAAGTTGTATTCCTTTGCCTCAACACCTCATCTCCGATTCGTTATCCTGTCGTCCAGCGAGTAGGGCGAGCTTGGACTCAGTAACAAATTTGGCTTAGCCAGCCAGGAGCCTTGCTGCTCATGGCTAGCCAGCCCCGCTCAGGGAATATTGGGGCAGGGCCCTAGCAGCTGCCAGGACCATTGTCCTGAGGATCTTCCCTTCAAAGTTCCCTTGAAGTGGCACCAGCTACCCCAGCACTTGGCAGTCGAGGCAGGGAACCGACAAACTTCCATTTGGGGAACTTCGGTTCCATCTGGGGCTACAAGTCGACGGACTCGATTCGATTCTGGAGGGTAAGTCACTCCGGTATGCATGCTAGGAACATATTTCCCCCTCAGTCTGGGTTTTTCCTTTATGGGAAAGCCAATCTGGTGGGGGTACCCTGCTGTAGGGGGGAATTGTTGTTGGACTCTACCTGATTCTGGGAAGTGGTTCACTGGGAACTAGTTCATTGGTTTTGTAGGGTAAGTCTACCCGATTCGGGAACTGGTTCGTTGGTCTTGTCTTGGTTTTCTCTTGGTTTTCTGTGCATCAGTGCTAGAATTTGTGCCTTTTGTGTTGGAATTTGTCTGCGTCTTTTCTGTCTTGGTGTTATCAAACTTTTAAAAGTGGAAAATATCTATCCTGAAGGAGAGCCCTTTGGGGAATATATTAGATAAATGGGCAAAACATACCCATGAGCCTATGACTAAGAAAGACATGATGTATTATTGTAATAGGGTGTGGACCCAATATATGTTAGGATCAGAAGAATGATGGCCCCTGAATGGCTCACTCAATTATTACACAATCTCACAGTTAGAAATGTTCTGCAAAGAGCAGGGAAGGACTTCCCTGGTGGTGCAGTGGTTAAGAATCCACCTGCCGATGCAGGGGACATGGGTTCAAGCCCTGGTCCGGGAAGATCCCACATGCCGCAGACCAGCTAAGCCTGTGCGCCACAACTACTGAGCCTGCACACTAGAGCCCTCAAGCCACAACTACTGAGCCCGCATGCCACAACTACTGAAGCCCGCGCACCTAGAGCCTGTGCTCCGCAACAAGACAAGCCACTGAGATGAGAAGCCCGTGCACCGCAATGAAGACCCAACACACCCCAAAATAAATTAATAAATATATAAATTTATTTAAAAAAAAAGAGCAAAAAAAAAAAAAAAAAAAAGAGCAGGGAAAAGAGATGAGATTCCATATGTAGGAGCATTTATGCTATATTGCATCAGAAGGAAAAGGAGTCAGAGGGCTGCCACCTTATGGTGCAGGGGTCTGAAAGGAAACCCAAGGGGAAACCTGTTCTACAAGTGAACAGAAAAAAATGAGAGTGGGGACATGTTATTTCAAAACTGAAACCCCCCTCCAGCCTATCCAGCTCCCCCAGTGGCCGAGCTGGCGGCACCAGCAGTTGTTCCAACCGCCCCCTCCCATGCCGCCAACATATTCACTGCCTCCTGTTTCCCCTACCCAAGGGGATCAAATAGAAGTTTCTATGGTAACCTCTGGGGCACAGGGACCTGGTTTAGTATCACCATCTAAGACCAGACAGGGCACCCAATTTGGACCGGGAGCCACTTACACAGCAGGGCAATTTCCCTTGCCCCAATATCTTGTAAGAGGCCATCAGACTTCCTTGCACTTGAGGCATCGGATTCTGATTTCCCCACAGGGGGCCGGGTAACATTGACAGTGGGGAACAAATTGATTGTTTTTCTAATAAATACGGGAGATCTTAAGAGGCTTGTAAATACTAAACAAAGGGGAAACAAAGTCATCCTAGGAGAAACTTGCCTGTATCTTTGAGATGCAAATGTCCTATCTGGTCTTCTCAAGAACCCTTACCTCTGCCATCTTTTTAAAATGCAAAGGGTATTTTAATACCTTGCATTAAAATGCAAGGTACAGTAATTTAGAACTTGACTTGTTTTCCATAAATATTAGTAGAAAGGGTTTAGCCATCTAGACAAGCCATCTAGACAAGTGAGCTTGATTTGTTCCATCTGCCAGAAAACCAACTTTAATCCTCTTTTGTAAACTGATGGGTTTTACATTGCTGTACCTGACTCAGGGATGAAATTTTGAAATGAGAACTATGATGGCTCTCTGTTTGTCTTTGGATAACATTGCTGAGGTTAATCTGTAAATGAGCTCTATTTAATTGGTTTAAAGAAAAGTAAGTGCTTACAAACCAAACAATTCTAAATACAAGAGAAATTAAGCTAAATGAGTTTCAGGTTCATGTGAACTGGGAAATACATAGTATTAAATTAATACCTGGTATTAATGTTTAATTTTGTTGACCTAATTAATATAGACATGTCTTTAGAGCCATCAACATTAAGTATAGTACTTTCACTGCATCTAGGTTTAATAAAATTTCAATGAAATCTTGTTATATCTGTTGCAAATTTGTTAGCAAGAAAAATAACTTGATATGATGAAACTTTAAATATAAATGAGATAAGAGCTTTTAGGTAAACCATAAGAATAATTATGTTCTAAAAATCATCTAAAATAGTTTCTCCAGATTTTGGTAACTATTACTTGCCTCTTGGTTGTCACTGGAAATTAAGGTTTTTAAGAATTGGGGATTCTAATTTAAATATATAATTAAAGCTACTGAAAATAATAAGACATTAAAAAAAAACAAACACCAAATCCAACAACAGACGTAAGAATCATACACCATGATCAAGTTGAACCCATTCCAGGGTCACAAGGATGTTCAATATATGCAAACCAATCAATGTGATACACTACATTAACAAAAGAAAAGACAAAAGCCACATGATCATCTCAATATATGCAGAAAAAGCATTTGATAAAATTCAACATCCACTCATGATAAAAACTCTCACCAAAGTGGGTACAGAGGGAACATATCTAAACAAAATTAAAACCATTTATGACTAACCACGCCAACATAATACTCAATGGTGAAAAGATGAAAGTCTTCCTGCTAAATTCAGGAACAAGATAAGGATTCCCACTCTCACCACTTCTATTCAACATAGTATTAGAAGTCCTAGCCACAGCAATCAGACAAGAAAAAGAAATAAAAGGTATCCAAATTGGAAGGGTAGAGGTAAAACTGTCACTGTTTGTAGATGACATGATACTCTATATAGAAAACCCTAAGACTCCACACAAAAACTATTAGAACTAATAAATGACTTAATCAAGGTGGCAGGATACAAGACTAATATACAGAAATCTGTTGCATTTCTTACAATTATACTAAAATGAAATATCAAAATAAAAGATAGTAAAAAACATTTAAAATTGCATCAAAGCAAACAAACAACAACAACAACAGCAACAAAAAAACTAGGAATAAACTTAACCAAAGAGTTAACTATAAAACTGAAAACTATATGCTGAAAACTATAAAACATTGATAAAGGAAACTGAAGATGACTCAAAGAAATGGAAAGATATCCCATGCTCTTAGATTGGAAGAATTAATATTGTTAAAACGGCCATACTATACAAAGCAATCTACAGATTTAATGCAATCCCTATCAAAATACCCATGACATTTTTCACAGAACTAGAACAAATAATTCTAAAATGTATATGGAAGCACAAAAGACCCAGAATTGCCAAAGCAATCCTGAGGAAAAAGAACAAAGCTGGAGGCATAACCCTCCCAGACTTCAGACAATACCACAAAGCTACAGTTATTAAAACAGCATGATGGGACTTCCCTAGCAGTCCAGTGGTTAAGAGTCCATCTTGTGGGGGCTTCCCTGGTGGCGCAGTGGTGGAGAGTCCGCCTGCCGAGGCAGGGGACACAGGTTTGTGCCCCAGTCCGGGAGGATCCCACATGCTGTGGAATGGCTGGGCCCGTGAGACATGGCCGCTGAGCCTGCGTGTCCAGAGCCTGTGCTCTGCAACGGGAGAGGCCACAGCAGTGAGAGGCCCGCGTACCACAAAAAAAAAAAAAAAAAAAAAAAAGAATCCATCTTGCAATGCAGGGGACACCCATTCGATCTCTGGTCACAGAACTAAGATCCCACATGCCGCAGGGCAACTAAGCCAGGGTGCCCCAACTACTGAGCTCACGTACCACAACTAGAGAGCCCATGTTCTCTGGAGCCCACGTGCCACAACTAGAGAGAAGCCTGTGCACCACAATGCAGAGCCCACACATCTCAATGAAAGATCCCACGTGCCACAACTAATACCCGATGCAGCCAAAGAATAAATAAAAAAAAAAACACTTTAAGATAAAAACAAACTAACAGCATGATACTGGCACAAAAACAGACATATAGGTCAATGGAACAGAATAGAGAGCCCAGAAATAAACCCACACACCTATGGTCAATTAATCTACAACAAAGGAGACAAGAATATACAGTGGAGAAAAGACAGTCTCTTCAGCAAGTGGTATTGGGAAAGCTGGACAGCTACATGTTATTCAATGAAATTAGAGCACTTCCTCACACCATTTAAAAAAATAAACTCAAAATGGTTTAAAGACCTAAATATGACATGACATCATAAAACTCCTAGAAGAGAAAATAGGCAAAACGTTCTCAGACATAAATTGTAGCAATATTTCCCTAGATCAGCCTCCCAAGGCAAAAGAAATAAAAGCAAAAATAAACAAATGGGACCTAATCAAACTTAAAAGCTTTTGCACAGCAAAGGAAACAATCACCAAAATGAAAAGACAACCTACGGAATGGGGGAAAATATTTGCAAATGATGCAATGCAACTGACAAGAAGTTAATATCCAATATATACCATCAGCTCATACAATTCAATATCAAAAAAAACAAACAACCCAATCAAAAAATGGGCAGAAGACCTAAATAGACATTTCTCCAAAGAAGACATACGGATGGCCAACAGGCACAGGAAAATATGCTCAACATTGCTAATTATTAGAAAAATACAAATCAATACCACAGTGAAGTATCATCTCACACTGGTCAGAAAGGCTATCTTCAAAAAGTCTACAAATAATAAATGCTGGAGAGGGTGTAGAGAAAAGGGAACCTTCGTACACTGTCAGTGGAAATGTAAATTCGTGCAGCTGCTATGGAAAACAGTATGAAAGTTCCTTAAAAAACTAAGAATAGAGTTATCATATGATCTAGCAATCCCACTCCTGGGCATATATCTGGAAAAGATGAAAACTCTAATTTGAAAGGATACATGTACTCCAGTGTTCATAGCAGCACTATTTATAATAGCTAAGACATGGAAACAACTCAAGTGCCTATCAACAGACAACTTGGTTTAAGAAGATTACATATATATATGTATATATATATATACATATATATATGATACACGCACAATGGAATATTACTCAGCCATAAAAAAGAATGAAATATTGCCATTTGCAGCAACATGGATGGATCTAGAGGATATCATACTAAGTGAAGTAAGTCAGAGAAAAACAAATATTATATGATATTACTTATATGCAGAATCTAAAAAAGAATACAAATGAATCTATGTACAAAACAGAAACAGATTCACAGACATAGAAAACAAACTTATGGTTACCAGAGGGGAAAGGGAGGGGGGAGGGATAAATTAGGAATATGGGATTAACAGATATAAACTACTATACATGAGATAGATAAGCAACAAGGGTTTTACTGTATAGCTCAGGGAACTATATTCAATATCTTGTAATAACCTATAATAGAAAATAATCTGAAAAAAAAAGTGTGTATATAACTAAATCACTTTGCTGTAACCTGAAATTAACACAGTATCAACTATACTTCAATTTAAAAAGTGGGGGGGGGGCTTCCCTGGTGGCGCAGTGGTTGAGAGTCCGTCTGCCGATGCAGGGGATGCGGGTTCGTGCCCCGGTCCGGGAAGACCCCACATGCCGCGGAGCGGCTGGGCTCGTGAGCCATGGCCGCTGGACCTGAGCGTCCGGAGCCTGTGCTCCTCAACGGGAGAGGCCACAGCAGTGAGAGGCCCGCGTACCAAAAAAAAAAAAAAAAAAAAAAAAAAAAGTGGGGGGGGCGGGGGCTTCCCTGGTGGCGCAGTGGTTGGGAATCTGCCTGCCGATGCAGGGGACACGGGTTCGTGCCCCAGTCTGGGAAGATCCCACATGCCGCGGAGCGGCTGGGCCCATGAGCCATGGCCTTTGAGCTTGCGCGTCCAGAGCCCGTACTCCGCAACGGGAGAGGCCACAACAGTGAGAGGCCCATGTACCGAAAAAAAAAAAAAAAAAAAAAAAAAGTGGGGGGGGCGGGGAGGTTAGAAAGCTAATACAACTTATAAATGCTCAGACTATTGTACTGAGTAGTCCAGTGTTCCCCATTGGGTACTTTTCTAGCCGTTTGAATGTGAAGCAGAGAATTGGTTTTCTGTATCTTGCAAGGCTTGCTTATAAATCTACATAAGGCCCACAGCTGGCAATCCTTTTGTTATTTGTTACTTCACCTGTCCAAATCCAGTGAATTAAGAACCTTTTTTCCTGTGTCTGATGCTGTTTTTAACATTAGCAAATCTGTACAAGCTGCACAAGGACATTGAATATTAAATTCTTTAAAATTTCTTTGCCAAGTTTCACTTAGTTCATGATGATTATACTCTCCAGGGATGTTTCTGTCTCTTCTGTTAACATGGAGGATGTCATGTCATCTATTGGTGAAAGAGGACCGCTCTTTGTTCTTTTTCTCGGCAAAGCTCCTCCCCTACTGCCATCACGAGGCACTAATGGGTGCTCAGCCTCCTCATGGTTACTGGCCCTGGCACCACTGTTTGGCTCAGAGATGGGCAATAAGCCAGCTCTTCCCTGGTACTTCTGAACCTGGGGCCTGAGAGCAAGTGTTTCAATCTCTCTGATGGTGAAGTAGTGAAATACTGGGGATAGAAACAACGAGTGTCTCAGCTGAAAGAATAAAGCTGAACAGAGGAGCAGGGAAAAGTGAGAGAGCAAGAGAGGAAAACCTCACATTCTGAGTTCTTGGCACCTCTTATGCTTGAGGCACAGCTTAATCGAAGACCTTCCCAAAGTTCATTTGTATGAGCAATTAAATTTTTTTGTTTGGATTTGGTTTGGTTTTTGCCTAGCTTAGTTTGAGTTGGTTGGGTTTCAGTCAACTGGATTTTAGTCTGCAAGGAAAAGAATCCTGATGAGTACTGACAGGGGTCTATAAAACTCAAGTTTTCATTGATCTTGCTTCTAACCATGAGTTAGGGGTTTCCAGATCTGCTAAAAATGCCACCAAATAATTATCACTATTATACATTCTTTGGACAATTTTCAAAGTCCTTTCACAAGTCAATTTTATTCTGGTATCTTGTTTTCAGTAATTTTCAAGAGTGTTTTACAGAACCATGTTTACTGAAAGTGATTTATTAAAAATAAGGTTATAAGGATAAAAGTTGGGAAATGTTGAACACTATCTCTTGGAGAGTCACAATACAGATGATCATATTAAAGTCTCTGAGAAGTGTTGTATTAAATAAAACTGATCAGATAGTTTACAAAAATAACTGATGGATTTTAAATGTATGAAAAAAAGTTCAAGTTCACTTAAAAGTAAACACAAATTTTAAAACTATCACTGTTTAAACCAGATTGGCAAATAAAGAAAATCGTGTTACTACACTGTTTTGGGTAGGATATGAGGAAACAGGAATTTGCATGCATTGTTGAAGGCAATGTAAATTGCTATATTATCTTTGGAGGACGACTGACAATATTTATGATAAAAATACACACAAACTTTGACTCCCCCCTTCTGCTTACAGAATATTATCTTATAGATATGCTTCTGCAATTGCGTGAGAATATTCATTTCAGATTTTTTTTCCTAATAAAAGACTTGAAATAACCTAAACGACCACTATATTGCACTGGTTATATAAATTATGATTCATCCATATAGTGGAATAGTATGTGCCCATTAAAAAGAATGATATAGATCTAAACCAAGATTTCAGCGGCACCATTGCTGTTCCGGGCTAGATAATTCTATATTGTAGGAGATTGTTCTGTGCACTGTAGGATATTTAGCAGCATCCCTGAACTCTACCCACTAGTTGCCTGTGGTACCCACACCCCCCAAGATGTGACAATCAAAGATGTATCTAACATCACCCCCAGTTGAAAACTACTGATCCAAGTGAACCAGTGTTTCCCCCGAGATATATTAAGTGAAGAAAGAAAGATGCAGAAGTGTGTTTAGTGTGCTACCACTTATGTAAGCTATTTACCTATATCTAGCTATATATTGATTAAATAAGATGCTTATAAATGTGTACAATGATTCTGGAAGCACAAGAAATGTACAATTCTTGATTTTGTGAAGAACTGGGGGACAGAAGGTGAAGTGAGAAGAAATCTTACTTTTCATTTTATGTGCTTTTCTACTGTTTGAATTTTTATCATGTGTTGAATATATATGCATTACTTTTCAAAGAAGCCTAGAAACTGGTTTAACTTTGTTTAACCCAACAGCTCCTAAATTATATAATTCCATGATTTTCCCCCCTGAATAACACGCAGAATGTACTTTAGGAAACATTTCCTTGGTTCCCTTTCATTGTCTCATTTTTGAGGATCCAATAGTTTTCTTATTTGAGTCTAGGAAGTTACTAGTTTTAGAAGGTTTTGATCTGAGAAGTACAGAGAAGCCCATTTTTTTTTTTTTTTTTAGAGAAGCCCATTTGACAAACTTGACTTAAGCAGAACCACTGTAATTGAGTTCAGTTATGCCAAATGGCTAAAAGTTTATTAGTCTTGCCTGCCTTCCAAAACCCTGCTGATGCAAATTAAGTTGTTCTTTCCATACAGCATTCACTTTTAGCTGGCCTGAAAAATTTTCCCTCCTCTGTTTCTCATAAACATGGTTTCCAGTTGTTCTGTGGTGATGCTTGAATCCTTGCTAAACTCTGCTGTTTAAGATTGAAGATGGTACTTTCTTATTAGAGTAAACATTTACTAAGGGTATAGTAGGTGTCCAGTACCGTAAAAGGCAAACACTTTCTCTGTTACAACAACCTTGCAAATGTGATATTATTGTTCCCATTTTTCTGATGAGGAAGATGAGGTTACAAAAGTCACTTGCCCAGGGTTACTCAGCTTCCACGCGATGGGTCTAGGATTCAAACCCACCTCTTTCACCCTGGAGAAAGCCTGCACTCTTTCTGCTGAATTCTGATTCCTTACCCTATTCCGCTATCACAGGTCTTCTGTTTCCTCAAGAATAATTTTTCTGCTACTTTAAATGCATCTCAAGCAAGATTTTTCCAATTCTTCAAGGATTGCGCTAAAGGCAGTCAGAGGTTGGTAAAAATGCTACTTCTGTATCCCATAACAAAGCATGTGTTGTCAAGAGTCAAGTCTTATCCCCTGTCATGTGTTATATTTTGAAACAAATTTGTAAGACCACTGACACCCCCCCCACCATCTGAGCCTATTATTATTTTAATCTCTGCTGAAGAGATACAACTGCCCAAACTGATTAAATTAAAATGCAATTTAGGTTCAGAAAGTTGTGTGTCTAAAGGAATAAAATGTACAGTTTCCATAAATGAGTTCCTAAGATTCTAGCTGTCCAAGGTACATTTGGGTGTCTGCAGCTATTTGCAAACTGAATTGTCTTTGTTCCCCAAGATAGGGATGATTTATTCATCTCTGCATTAACCAATCTCGACCAAATATTCATTGCCCACCCAAATCTGTGTAACTTTTCAAAGGACTGAGATACAAATGCCTTTTGTTCAGCCACAAAGGACATCAACTGAGCCTAATGTTAATAGTTTCCTCGTGCAGTTACATTTAACAAGACACACAGTCCATTAGGCTCTTGTTTAAGGCCTTGGGCATAAAATGAAAAATTTTTCAGCAATTAGTTTGGCAGAATTTCTGGCTCTTGAGGTCCCTGAGGCAACCAGTTAAAAATCAGTAATGTCTAACGAGATCACTTTCATCGTGTTTCTTTCCAATTCACTGTATCAGGCCTTTCCTTTGGCAGTTTTCAGCTATTTCAGTCCTCTTTATAGATTGTATAGTGTTTTCAAAGTATTTTCAGGAGGAAGCTAATCCCCAAAAGTGTTCTGCAATAAAAGAGTTTCATAGTTAAATAAGTTGGGGAAATGCTGCATTCTATAGATATTTTTTGGATAGCTGCAATATGCACAAGCAAAATAAAGGCCCTGAGAGGTGCTATAATAAAGAAACGTGTTTAATTTGTTTTAATCTAATTTCTCTGAAATTTGTTGAACCAGAGATGACCCCTCTTCTCCCTCTCTCTCTAACACCCATTAAATCTCACAGTGAATTTATTTACCTTTGGAAAACACTGACATTGGTTACTGCAAGGTCAAGGGGACAGTTTACTCCTTTAACCCTTTCTGTAGCGAGACAATTAGGAAGTTTGGAGGATGCAAATTCACGGAAACGCCAGACTTCAAGTGAGACTCATGGCAGGGTGCCTGCCGTGTAGATATTTGCTAAATGTCCACTGAATGAATAATTCCTTCTGTGGAAAAATGAACTTTATTGTTTTAGATCAGCTTTAGTTTACAGAAGAGTTGTGAAGCTAACACATAGAGTCCCCATACACCCTGCACAAGGTTTTCTCCTGTATTAGCGTCTTCTGTTATTGCGGTAGATTTGTCACAATCAATCAATACTGATATGCTATTAACCAAAGTTCATACTTTAATCGGATTTCTTTTGTTTCTACCCAATATCCTGTTTCTGTTCCAGGACCCCATCCATGACGTTAATACATTTAGTCGTCATGGCTTCTTAGGCTCCTCCTGGCTGTGACAGTTTCTCAGACTAGCTTGTTCTTTTGTCACCTTGACAGTCTGCAGGAGTACCGATTAGAATGGTTCCTTTTAATTTTCCTCTTCCCCTTTTGCTATTTAATTGGTGGAAATCAACCATTGGGGTGCCCTTTACAGTTTTTGCATAAACCTGTGAACAAACTCTTCCAAATGGGAGATGAAGGACCCCTGGATTGGGAGAGCCAGGAGTACAAGCAAATGCTGAACGAACCAGGGTGTGGACAGCATTGCAACTGGTATACTATTCTTCTTGTTTGTACCACCTTTTTTTGTTTGTTTTGTTTTATAATTTTTATTGGGGTAGAGTTGATTTAAAATGTGTTAGCTTTAGATGTATAGCAAAGTGAATCTGTTATACATATACATATATCCACTCTTTTTTAGATTCTTTTCCCATATAGGCCATTACAGAGTATTGAGTAGAGTTTCCTGTGCTATACAGTAGGCTCTTATTAGTTATCTATTTTATATATAGTAGTGTGTATTTGTCAATCCCAATCTTCCAGTTACCCACCGGTAACCATAAGCTTATTTTCAACATTTGTGGTTCTATTTCTGTTTTGTAGATAAGTTCACTTGTAGCCTTTTTTTAGATTCCACATATAAGTGATATCATATGATATCTGTCTTTCTCTATCTGACTTACTTCATTCAGTATGACAATCTCTAGGTCCATCCATGTTCTTGCAAATGGCATTATTTAGTTTTTTTATGGCTGAGTAATATTCCACTGTATATATGTGCCACATCTTCTTTATCCATTCCTCTGCTGATGGACATTTGGGTTTCTTCCATGTCCTGGCTATTGTCAATAGTGCTGCAAGGAACATTGGGGTGCATGCATCTTTTTGCTTGCACTGCTTTGCTTTTCTGCTTTCTCCTTTTTTATCTTCTTTTGTTACTAGCAGGTGCCTTGGAGGTGAGGAAATGAGTATTTCAGCTTTTCACATCCCTCAGTGAGTCCTCTTTAGTTTACATCTCTCCTCTGTATCAAGTGCATACTTGGAAAAAACAAAGCCCACTGGGATTCGACCTTGGCAAACTCTTGTGCTCCTGTGGTCTTCATCTCTGGTCTTCATCTTAAAAAGGAGAAATGCCTTGCTAGGCTTATTCTGGTATTTTAACCATCCCTATGCCTGTGCCTAGAAATCTTGCTATGAGGTCCCTAGGCTCCAAGGATAAAACCAGATCTTTTCTGATGTTACCATCACTGGGGGTTTTCTTTCTCTCAAAAAAATAAGATTTATGCTAATCAAGTGAATGTGTATACTTCTTAATTTCTATTTTTAAAAATAGTATCTTCGTCTTTTTTCCACGGAGGCTTTCCTTGTTGATTATTATAGTCTTTTAACATTAAGGTTTTACCACTGAAATTGCTGCTTGTTTCTTCGTAAGGGATTCAGTGACTTCTCATAGAGAGACCTCACTCCTCACCTCATGTGCTGGAACAGGCAAATTTTGCCAGGAGTTTTGAGTTCATCTCTGTCAACTGGTCAGTTCCTCAGTTGAGTAAATACTAGACTGTTTCAACAACATTTGCTCAATTAATCATCTTCTCTAACTGGCGTTATTGCTTGTTTGGAACAAATTTCTTTATGACTTTGCTTAGTCTTCTCACTGCCTCCCTCTTTCCCTTTCTTTCTCTTCCTCATTTACTTCCACCTTGTTTTCTCTCCTCTGCGCTGAGCTCAGGTGTGATTACGTCCAATAAAAATCAAAGCGTGAAGAATGGTGTGCACTCTGTAAAGTTCTCAGGCAGTTATTTGCAGTTTGTTAATCAGAAAGGATTTCTGAACTGAGGCTGTTTTGGGGGATGGGGTAAGGGAAGAGGTTTGGTCGGGTATTTCTGCTGCTATTTGCTTATGCTAGATATGGGTAAACTTTTTTTGCAAAGGGCCAGACAGGAAATATTTTAGGCTTTAGGGGCCATACAGTCTTTGCTGCAACGGCTCAGTTCTGACCTTGTAACAGGAAAGCAGCTGTAGACAATACGTAAGCAAATGAGCATGACTGAGTTCAATAAAACTTTATTTATGAACACTGAAGTTTGAATTTTATGTGATTTTCATTGGTCATGAAATGGTATTCTTTTAAAAAATGTTTTCAGCTATTGAAAAATGTAAAAACTTTTGTTATTTCGTGGCCCAAAATAGGGGGAGAGAGAAATTTGGCCTGCAGATTCGAATTTGTCATCCCCTGGCTTATGTCAAGATTCCAAGATCCCCCTTATACCAGTCAACTAACAACCAACCAGAAACCAACCAACTACCGATCAACCACCAAATAAACAACAAACAAACCATGCAGCAGGGTTAAAGGAGGTAAGGGAAGGTGTCTTGTAGAGGATCAAGCCATCCGAGTTGATAAGGGGGAGGGTGTTACAGGCAGAGGGACTGAGCTGTGCCTGATGCCCTGTGCCTACTACAGCTAGAGGACAGGGCTAGCCAGAGGCCACTGACGCAGTGACATCGTCACCTCTTGGGCACGTTCACATTAAAGACAACTACCATTTATACAGTGCTCACTCACCGGGCACCGGCAACTCTGCTTGAAACTTCTGATGGACTCTTTCTTGTGCAGTAGGTGTGGTTGTCCCTCTACGAGAGACACAGAACTGCTGAACGCCTTGCCAAAGTCAAACAGCTGGTGACAGAACCAGGATCTGAACCCCGGCTGGTTGACCCACAGCCTCCTTCCGTCCCCCACTCCATGCAGCCTCTTCTAGGAAAGATCTCAGAAAATCAAGGCAGTTATTGTGTCCACAACCTCATCCTGCCGGAGTTCCCAGAAGCAAGCTTTATCGTGCTAAATAGGAGACAGCTTGTAAAAACTCATCAGTATCTGTTAGGATCAGCAAAGGCTCTGAACTGCTGACTTCCTTCATCTGCCACTTTAGGGGAAGAGGCAAAGAGATGTAATGGGAAAGAACACCTGAGCTTGACTCCTGGCTCAGCTGTTTGCTATCTGTGTGATTTACTTAGCTCCCTGAGCCCCAGTTTCCTTACCTGAAAGGTGGGGAATAAGAGAAACTGCCTAGCAGACTCATAAGAATTTAAAGAGACGATGCAGGCAAACGACTGGCATAGTGCTTGTCACAAAGTAGGCACTAACTCAAGGCTGCTACCCTTCAAGCGGTCATTGCTCATTCATTCTATAAGCATCTATTGAGTGGCTGCTGTGTGCTGGGCACCGGGTAAGCATTGGGATAAACACAGGAGTCAGACAGTTCCTGCCTGCAAGGAGCTGACAGTTGGTAGAGTGACAGGCACATAAACAAATAAGTTTGACCACGTGCCACAGGAATACGTGGGGCCAGAGTGAGAGCACATATGAAGGAGTGGGTATTTCTAAGTGAACAGGTAAAGGGACACAGAATAGGCTTCAAAGAGGAGGTAGCCGAGTTTATATCCAGGCAACTCAAGCTAGCTGGTCCTGTGCAACTCCTGTGGCTGATCTCTCACCAACATAAATCTTGTCTCAGGGAAAAGATGAAAAAACAACCCACTTTTCCTAAAAGCATTTAAAAAATCTATGCAAATTTTGGAAAGCAAAACAGGAAGTCAAATTATAGGCAAGGAAAACACTCCTTCCTTAGCAAGTCTCTTTACTTTGGAAGTTTCCTGCCAGGATGTTGACCAGAGAGAGAAACAGCCTGACTAAGAATCATTTGTTCCTCAGGAGTTTCTTTAAAAAGAAGCTGATTTCTTTCTTTATTTTCACATTCTCTGTGGCCTTGGGAAACACCTTCTACAAAAATAGAACTATCCAAAAGAGATTAAGGAGAAATGACTCCTTTCGGGTTTAAACTGTCCATATATGACAGTGGCATTACTGCCTTCGAGTCTGCAGAGTTCTTATATAAAGCACATTACAGCGGGAGGGGGCTGGGACAGGCTGCCTGAGTTTGGGTTCTGGCTCCACCATTAAATAGTTATGTGACCTTGGGGCTGTTGGGAGAGATAAATGAGATGATACCCATAAGGTGATGACCAGGCCACCTGGCCCAAGAAATGTTAACATTTAGTTATCATTTTGTTTCCCCTTAGAATCCATCTATTACAGCCCATGAGGCTAAGCATGGTCTGTTCCACCTTCTGTGCTCCTGGTCACTCTTTCCTCTTCTTGGTTCAACACACGACATCCTCCCCCACTGAGTCTTCTCACCGCTGTGCCTTTACCGTGACCAGCTCTCACCTCCCCCTTCATCTGTCTGACTGCTATTCATCCTCTGCATCTCAGCTCAAACAACTTGCTCAAGGAAAACCTCCCTGACCTCCCAGCCTAGGTGAGGTGCCCTGGTGAACATGCCCATGCGTCTGGGAAGTTTTCCATTGTGACAATGTCACACTTGCAGTTACTTGTTCACGTCCGATTTCAAACTAGAATGTAAGCTACGAGAGGCTGCTGGCTCCAGGCATCTAGCTTGGTACCTGGAGTGTAATTATATTCTATAGATACCTGTTGACTGGGCAGTAGGTAAGCAGGTATTATTATCCCTCTCACAGAGGAAGAAACCAAGAAGCCAGTGAGCATAAGAGCAGACTCATGATCACACAGCTAGGGGTCTCAGGACCCAGGACTTGAATCCTGGCCTCTGTCTTGAAACACAGTGGTGCTTCCAGGAAAAAGTCCCAGCAACTGAGTTTAGAGTACTTGGACTCTCATTCATCTACTCTATAAATGTGCAGAAATGTCAAAAACCTACTATCATGCCACAGAAATATTGGGGAGCTGGGTCTCTCTTTCGATGAAAACCCTCTCTTTTCAGTCCCAAGCAGGGTCCTTTCTCAACTCTTTCCTTCTTACTGATAACACAAGTCCCAAGGATGTCTTTTGCTTACCTCTTCTTCCCAGGGTTGCAGCGACTCTTCACTGTGAGTCCCTTTCTTTAATTTGAGTTTCAGAATAGTGTAGAGGCATGCATCCCACCCTTCAGTTTCATCCTCTGCTGTGATTGTGAGACAAGCACACAATCCCATTTTTATTTTTATTTTAAAGTTTTTTTTTGCGGTACACGGGCCTCTCACTGTTGTGGCCTCTCCCGTTGCGGAGCACAGACTCCGGACACGCAGGCTCAGTGGCCATGGCTCACGGGCCCAGCCGCTCCGCGGCATGTGGGATCTTCCCGGACCGGGGCACGAACCCGTGTCCCCTGCATCAGCAGGCGGACTCTCAACCACTGCGCCACCAGGGAAGCCCCTCATTTTTATTTTTAAAGGTTTTTACTGCTTGGTGGAAATAAAGTCACATGAATACATATACACATATACCTAAAGACAAACACGGGGGAGGCAAAAAAAACTTCAAGAAATCTCAAAAGTCTCCAGTAGTAATTGTCCCTGACTTTCATCTTTCCTGTCAGTTATCATTTGAGGGGACTGTCCTGGATGCCCCCATCCCCATCCACATGCTCATGTGGCTGATGGGGGAAGGCCAGGATCAGGCATGGTGCCCTAAGTTCACAGAGGAAAGGCTTTGTAATGAAACTCAAAATAGGAAAGAAGAGAGATATTTAAAAAGTATAATAGGGGCTTCCCTGGTGGCGCAGTGGTTGAGAGTCCGCCTGCCGATGCAGGGGACACGGGTTCGTGCCCTTGTCCAGGAAGATCCCACATGCCGCGGAGTGGCTGGGCCAGTGAGCCATGGCCGCTGAGCCTGCGCGTCCAGAGCCTGTGCTCCGCAATGGGAGGGGCCACAACAGTGAGAGGCCCGCGTACCGCAAAAAAAAAAAAAAAAAAAAAAAAGTATAATAAAGACCTAGTGGATGCTAATTGCAGAGATTAACCAGAAGATGATATCTTTAGGGAGTGCCACCAGTGAAGAGGGGACCATGTATGGAGATGGCCTAGCTAGAGAAGTAGAAACACTGACTCCTCGGTGGACTTCCTTCTCCCCAGAGAAGAGCTACAGATACTTCCTCCAGATCAAAGACCAGGAGGAAAGCCCAGGAGTTGTGGGGGAATGGGAGGAATCAAAGCAAAGGAAATGTAACCTTTCACAGATTTATATTTTCATAGTTTTCTTCCCATCCTCTTGTCTTAGATTTCCTTGAGACAACTGGTATACCCTATTCCATCACTCTTTTCTTTCTTTTTTTTTTTCCCTGATGGTGGACCTTCTTCTACTTACCAGGTTGTCATGCAAGATACCCAGATAATCCTGTTAGGGTGAAACAATAGGAGCCAATCAATTGGTTTAAGTGTTCTAGACCCAAGTTTCATTTTGCTTCAAAGCAACGAGCAAGGGACTCCCCTGAGGTCCAGTGGTTAAGACTCCATGCTCCCAATTCAGGGAATCCGGGTTCGACCCCTGTCAGGGAACTAGATCCCACATGCTGCAACTAAAAGCCCACATGCCGCAGCTAAAGAATCCTGCATGCCGCAACAAAGATCCCACATGAGGCAACGAAGATCCCGCGTGCTGGCAAGCCAAGACCCAGCACAGCCAAATAAATAAATATTTAAAAAGAAACTTATTGGGCTTCCCTGGTGGCGCAGTGGTTGAGAGTCTGCCTGCCGATGCAGGGGATGCGGGTTCGTGCCCCGGTCCGGGAAGATCCCACATGCCGCAAAGCGGCTGGGCCCGTGAGCTATGGCTGCTGAGCCTGCGCGTCCGGAGCCTGTGCTCCGCAACGGGAGAGGCCACAACAGTGAGAGGCCCGCGTACCACCAAAAAAAAAATAAAAAATAAAAAGAAACTTATTTAAAAAAAAAAAAAGCAACAAGCAAGTCCCTTCCCTCCCAAATCTCACCTGCAGCATATAGGAAAAGTCAAATTAGGCATTTCTGGTACAAAATTGTCAGGGGGCCTGGGTTCGATCTCTGGTCGGGAACTAGATCCCGCATGCACGCGACAACTAGGAGTTTGCATGCCACAGCTAAGGAGCCCACGGGCCGCAACTAAGGAGCCCATGTGCTGCAAGTAAGGAGGCTACTTGCTGCAACTAAGATCCGGCACCACCAAATAAATAAATAAAAATCTTAAAAAATTTGTTGGAGTAAGGAAAGAGGAATGAGAGAGAGAGATTCTTTCCCCTGACATTCATTTGAATGTCTTTTGTCGGCCTGAACAGCAGGGTCATGTGGTTTAGCCCCCGTCCCCGAAAAACATGGCGATTCCTAGGAAATGTTCTATCCATGTGGACCAATGATTGAAGGAATGTTAAGTGTATAAAAAGAAAGGGGGAAGCTATATGCCCTTCCTGTCAAGAGCAGAAACCATGCCTTAATCTTCTTTATATCCCCACAGCATAGTGTAGGGCTTGGCATGAGAGAGCGTATCAATAAAGGTCTGTTGAACAGAAGCAAACTTTGGAAATGAGGAGAGCTGAGAGCACTGTGATTCGATGCAGGTTGAATGACTGCTGGGAATGGCCTTTAGGAACAGAAGAGGCGGAAGAAAAGATTAGGGGAGCTGACTGGAGGTGTGTGTTCACAAAAGGGGAAAGCGAGTTTTGGGAAATTTATGTGAGCAGGAAATTAGGGGAGGATCATGACTTCCAATACCCAGGGCCGCATGTAGTGTAGCCTGGCCTGATTGTGTGGACGTGACTTGACCCAGATAGTAGGACCTTATTCCTCAGTGACAGAATAGATGAGGCAAAGGACTGTTGGTTGGGCTGGACAGAGGATGTAATTAAGAAGTAAATTTGGTATCAGCTATAAAATTGGAAATGCAAAAGTAAATCTGGTATCAGCTATAAAATTGGAAGCTCTATCAGGGGCTTCCCTGGTGGCGCAGTGGTTGAGAGTCCACCTGCCGATGCAGGGGACATGGGTTCGTGCCCCGGTCCGGGAGGATCCCACATGCCGCGGAGCGGCTGGGCCCGTGAACCATGGCCCCTGAGTCTGCGCGTCCGGAGCCTGTGCTCTGCAACGGGAGAGGCCACAACAGTGAGAGGCCCGCGTATCGCAAAAAAAAAAACAAAAAAAAAAGCTCTATCAAAGTAAGTTAAGTAATAAGACTATGTACTTCTGGGGATGTTCAATCACAGTATGTTTTAATCAGACAAGACACCATCAAAGAAGGATACCAAGGAGAATGATGGAGAGAGCTATGTTAGGCAACAGTGTGGTCTTTGGAAAAGAAAGTCTTCGACAAATTGTGAAGACAATGAAATGAAGGAGGAGAGAAGATAAAGAATATTTTTAACAGGGTGAGTGAGAGAAAATAGAACAGAATTTTATTTTTTATATTACTGAGGATTAGTTTGACTTCAAGTAACAGAAAATCCCCCAGAGAGAGGCTTATACAAAATATGAGATTATTTTTGTCTCCTGTGACGGTCCAGTTAGGTGACCCAGGGCTGGTGTGGAAAGCGCTTCAAAGTCCTCAAGGCCCCAGGCCCCCTCGGCCTCCCACTCTGTCATCCCTAAGAGTGGTCAGCCTCCTCATGGCCCAGGATGGCTGGGTCCTGGCAGAGGGGCTGGAGAAAAGAGGGCAAAGAGCAGACACTGGGTGTCTTGTAAGGACGCTGCCGCACAATACTTCTGTCCCCATCTCATCAGTCAGAACTTAGCAACAGGGAAGCTGGGACATAAGGTGTGGTGTCTGAGAACCCATATCCCCAGCTGAAAAACAAGGGATTCTGTTACTGAAGGAGATTTTTAAAAATGGATATAGGGGCTTCTCTTGTTTTCTCTGCCACAGTGTCATAAAATATGTATATATTTTAAAAAGCATGGCTAAGAGGTTGTATCTTCATAATAGCTGAAAATTGTTCTCCAGATCTTAATGAAAATGATTTTTAAAGTAAAGATTCCATCCTAGAATTTTATCTTAAAGCTGATTAGCCTTGAGACATAATAATCCCCTCACTTGCAGATAACACTGGATTTTACTCCACGGTCGAGGCTGTCTAAAGCAGTGAGAGCAGTTGGTTTGCCCAGGTCTTTATGACCCTGGCTTACTAACTCTTTCTCAGAGTCACTTTTAAAAGGAAAATAAATCCATTATCATCATCACATTGTTAAATTCAGTGAACTGTAAACCGACAATGTGAGCCTCATGGAAACCCTGTCCTCACTCAGAAGCACAGCTTTGCGGTAATTGCCACACTGCGTTCCTTTGGCTCTGAGCTCCAGCAGCCAACTCCCTTGGTTTACTTTGTGTTGTAGCCCATCCTAGTGCATCTCTCCCCTCTGCTGTCCACCCTGCCCACCAATGCCTGAAGACTCTTCCGGGCATTACTGACAACGTGGAACTGTGCTCACCATGTAACTAACATATGGTACTCTGGTGCCCACTACCTTAAAACAACTTGTGGCCTGGCCTCCCAGATCCATCAAAATCTTACTCACCCTGCTAAGCCAACCAGAGTTTCCTCTGAAATGTTGCTATTACACCTGGTATTTGGGGGAAGATGTTAAAGGTATCTTGTGCTTTCCTCCACCATTCTGTGCCCTTTGCCTCTTATTGTTACCACTAGGTGATTGGTCCGCTCACTTAAGTAACATAATGGGCTCTGTGGTTTAAACAAAGTCGGTTTTCCAACAGGAATGTTAAGAACCCCAGAGAAGTAACATACCTATGTTTAAATGCATTAAAAATAGATTTATAATGGTAAACATACATTAATTCTTAACATGAAAAAGTAAGCCAATGTACCAACTAGAAAAATAATTGAAAAAAAAATTTAAGTACAAGCAGATCATTCTATCTTTTTTCTTTTTGTGGTAAGAACACTTAATATGAGATCTACCCTCTTGACAAAGTTTTAAGTGTACAAAACAGTATTGCTAACTGGCCCCTGGCAACCACCATTCTCCTCTCTGCTTCTAGGAGTTTGACTACTTTACATATCTTTCTTTGAAAGAAACCAGTTTGTGTAAGTGTTGTTGGTTCTGCTTGTTAGAAAATGCCTATCATTCTCTCTCTTTCCTCTTCTTCACTCCTATCGATTACCTATTTAAGTGCGAGAGATCTGTGAGCAAAAGGAACTACTAATATCTACTCTAATTAATATTCAGTTTATTAAAGTTGAACACTTGATTTTACCTTTTTTAAGTCTTCAAACTTAACCTATAAATCTAACTTATAAATTCTTTTTGTAAATAGTGATTTATGTAAAAATGAGAATGACAGCTTTTTTGTTATTTGATTAGTGTTCAATTAACTTATATATTTAAAAAGACTGAGTTTCCTCAACTGACCACGTTTACACATGTAATTAAGTTTCCTAAAATATTTTTCAACTACCCTTACAAATTTGATATATTTGATCTTCTGAAGTATTTCAAATGCCTGATGGGGCAACACTTACAAAACCCAGCAAGTAAAATCTTTCTACATCTCAATTAACTCTTACAAATCTAATAAAACTAACTTATACCTGTCGTAAATTGGGTTCTCTTAAACATTCAAACACTATTTAGGAACATGTTCAATTATTTTACAACTTTCAGATGAAAATCACAAATGGAGTACCAATTTATCATTTCAAAATAAAATCACAAGGCTAATTGGTTAGATTCTCTTAAACATTTCAAACTCCTTTAATAACACACACAAACTTAACTCATAAAACTTAACACGGAAGTAATAATACTACAAGTTTGATTGGCTTCATCATCTGCATATTTTTTCTACACCTTTTCCATGGAAGTAAAGTCACTTTAACCAGCCAAGGGGAGCAGGAGGGCAATTCAGGCAGGATGGAGTTATTTAGAACTGCCATACAGATTCTCAGTAAGACATACAAGACTAGGATTTTTTTCCTGAATGGTCCTATCTGAGCAACGGGTTAACACACTGAGCTGCTTTTCATAGTTGGATTGGTTCTGTCTACTGTGTCACCGGAGGAGGAGTGTGCCATGCATCCCAGAGTGTCTTTCAAATTTCACCCTTATCCTAATTTTATCACAGCCTCTTTCACTTTTTAACACATGATTTGGGTAGATAGAATTCTGCAGTCCCCCTTGGGGTGTAGCCTATCTTTTCACCAAGTGATTAGATTTAATTGAATTTTCCATCCCTCTTCAGTTTATAGAACTCTTTGTATCTTTTACTTCATTATCTGTTTCATTGTGGCAGAGACTGGCTGGGTCCTCACCTCACCTGTTTCCTCTTCTTCTTGGGCACAGAGCCAGACTTCGTTTCACATCTTCTCTTGCAGTTAGGTGTAGCCATGGGGCTGATTTTCGGCCAATGAAATATGAGTAGGCTGCCCCATAAAACCTCTCCAGGCTCCTTCATCCAGGATCTTTCCTCTTCTGCAGGCTTGACGCTGAGCAGCAGGGCAATCATGGAAGTTATGTATTAAAGATGGTAGAGCCATGAGTTGCAAGGGCTCTGGATTGGAAAAGTGGTTATCTCACTCAAGGTCGCCTGGTGAATCAGTGGCAAAACTCCAACTAGACACAAGGTCTCACGATTCCCAGGCTGGTCTCTTCTTCAAGTTAAGCTGCATCCATTTTGGACTTGACCTGAGTGAAATATAAACTTCAATCATGATGTTAAAGCAATTAGGTATTTTGAAAACTGTTTGTTATGTTAACTTAAATGCCCACTAACCTTTGTTGATTGTCATTAGAGTGAAAAGTCATTAAAGCTGGTGATAGTGATGAATCAAATTCATATAATGTTAGTTAACACTGCACGTCCTGAGTCAACGGAAAACATGAAGTGGACGTGTTGGGTATATGATTGGCCAGAGTCATTCTTGCCCTTTATATCAAAACCTGACCTAACTCATTTTTTTTTCAAACAGAAACTAACACTGTGAGACTTGTACACCATTTTGGATACCTGTTCTTTAAACATCCAATAAAACAAAAATCAGCAGCCCATTGACAATTAAATCAGCTACAATTCATGGGATAAAAATAAACCTATTGCTCAGCTATAAATATTCTCAGTTCTATGATCAGACAGAAGAATTTCTCCAAGGGCTTTGATAAACAGGAAACTATGAGATACAATGGACAATATCCTTGACAGACAAAACAATGTATCAGCTACTCAGAGTCTCTTAAACAGACCAGATGCACATATTCAAGGCATTAAATTGAAAATGATTATAAATAGAGATTTTTTTTTCTTCTAAGAAATAAAAATGTAAAGGTATAGTACTGTAATAAAGTTCAATAATAAGGCTCCCATTCTTTTTTTTTTTTTTTTTTTTTTTGCCTCTGGTTACTTCACACTCTGCTTTTGGCATTTGAGGTTGCTAAAGGTTATGGGTTTCTGAAAGCATTGTTTTCATGCACAAACAGGCCTGTAGTCAGAAAGCTTTGTGCTTACAGACCAGTCACAGTTTCCCTCTTTGGTTCTACACCAACTGGTTCTGCCACGTGTGGGTTGCAACTGCCTCAGGAAACACTTTAATCTAAATGGAACAACACACATTAGATTTGAAAATAAAACTACTCATGAATGTATTTCTTTCAAAATTGATTTTGTAAATCTCCCCCCATCACATGCAAAAAATTAAAACTTAAACTTCTCTGTGAGAAGAACCTGCAGGGACAATAAAAACAGACTTTAGTACTGAAATCCACAGGAGAGAGAAAAGAGGCAAATGATGGACATTTAGGAAGAAGTGTTAGAATAAATATTAGTAAAGCAGAGGATGGGTATGTAATGAAGTTCTTTCCATAAATTGTATCAGTGATCAGTGCATTCAAGTAGCAAAAATCTGACTAAAAGCGATTTCAACAAACAGGGTTTACATTTCTCCAAACACACAAAGGGTAGAAGTAGGCAGTTAATGATGTTGGATTCATCAGCTCAGTGATGTGGTGCATGCTAATATCTCTGCAGTTCTCTTGGCCTTTCTTTATCCTAACAAGATGACGGCCCCCAAAGTCTGCTGTAGCTCCAGGCATTATACCACTTTTAAGGAAGGAAGAAAAGGAGAAGTGGGTCACAGTGACAATACTTTCCTCTTTTATCAGAAAAGCAAAAGCTTTCTCCACGTGACTGTGTCAAATGGACTTTCCTAGCTACGGAGGCTGAGAAAGTGAACACGTAATGACTGGAGATGGGCAAAAGGAGATGGGAAGGACCCACAGGTGGGTCAGCCAAACAACAGGTGCTGGAAGAGTGGATGGCTTGTAGTACTCGCACCTTCTTGATCTTCTCACAATGCATTTCTGAAGCCAAATAATGCTACACGACGTGCTTTTCTCAGTTCATGTGAGACACATGAGTAGGACTTCATGCTTTAGAGAAAAATAATGCTGAACTTTCCCATTTTGTCCTGCCATCAAGTAGTGACTTCCCCCAGCTCATCTTCCTCCCTATCTCAAACATTCAAATACTCATAATGAAATCCTACCTAAACTTCCTAAGAAAACACACCAAATTATCCATGAACATGGTGGAGGAAAGACTTCCTGGTTTCTGAAACATTTCACCTATTCCAGAGAAGAACTTTGAAAATCAGCTAGCAAAGGAATTTCTAGAAAGTAACAAATTTAAAAAAGACAATCACAAAATCCAAAAATTCTGAATGCCCAATATAACCTATTAAAAGAGATTTGAACATTAAAAAATAAAGCCAAATTCCCTTTTTATATTATGATAGATGATAAATCCACCTGGAATGGATCCAATGGTACTACAGCTTTCCCAATTATAGAAACTTCACATTTGGGGGATATTTTATAATACAAGGAAAGCATAGCATATTCCTGCTGAAAAAGAGCGAATGGCAGCCCAGCCTCCCCCCTGCACCTTACCCCTACCCCCAACTCACCCCAAGCTCTGAAACAAGGCAGTGAATTGTATTTAGCTGTAGCTTAAATAGGGCTGGTTTACCTCTGATTCCAGCTATGTATTCGTCTGGGTACGCTGCTAGGTGAACTGGCTCAGTAATCCTGGGCTATGTTCAGGTACAATTAGGCACAATGTCTAGTAGAATTTTCCTCTGTGATATCTTATTATATTTAAGCAAGGGAATTAATTACAGGGCAGCACTTGCCTGATTGCATCTCTGAGTTACATTACTGCTAAAGACTGGACAAGGTGGTCACAATATCCTGGCTGAATTTGAAAGCATGCTTCCTGTTATGAGGCCTCTCCAGCTGAAGAGAAGAAAGAGTGTGTACAAAGAGAGAGAAAATTAAGTCCACATGGCGAGTTGCATGCAATGAAATTGCCTGCTAGAAAAGGGCTGCATACTCCCCAGATCAGATACGTCTAAGTTCTACCTCCAGGAAAATATCTTCAGAGGGAAAGACTCTTACTCTTTTATCAGTCTAGAATCCGCTATAGAAAGCCTATAGAGAGCTCTGGGAGTTCCCTGGCGGTCCAGTGGTTAAGACATTGTGCTTCCACTGCAGGGGGCACAGGTTCAATCCCTGGTTGGGGAACTAAGATCCCACATGCTGCGTGGTGAAGTCAATAAGTAAATAAATAAATAGTCCAACGTCTAATTGTTTTTTAAAAAAATCCCATAAATATAGCTAATAAGATGGAATGAAGCACTGATACATGCTACCACATGAGTAAACCTTGAAAATGTCACACTTAATTGGTAGAAGCCAGACACAAAAGGTCATACGATTCTATTTACATGAAATGTCCAGAATAGGCAAATCCATAGAGACAGAAAGTAGATTAGTGTTTACCAGGGCCTGGAGGAAATGGAGAATGAAGAGTAATTGCTAATAGGTACAGGGTTTCTTTTGGGGGTTATGGAAATGTTCTGGAATTAGAAAGCAGTAGTGACTATACTAAAAACCATGGAAGCATACACTTTAAAATGATGAATTGTATGTTACCTGACATATACCTCAATTTTTTTAAAAGCCCACTTATGGGAGGAAGTAATTGAAAAAAATAAATGATGAGGGACTCCCCTGGTGGCACAGTGGTTAAGAATCCACCTGCCAATGCAGCGGACATGGGTTTGAGCCCTGGTCCGGGAAGATCCCACATGCCGTGGAGCAACTAAGCCCATGCACCGCAACTACTGAGCCCACGAGCCACAACTACTGAGGCCCATGCACCTAGAGCCCGTGCTCCGCAACAAGAGAAGCCACCGCAATGAGAAGCCCGCGCACCTCAACGAAGAGTAACCCCCGCTGGCTGCAACTAGAGAAAGCCCGCGCACAGCAATGAAGACCCAAAGCAGCCATAAAAAAAAAAAATAAATGAATAAATAAAATTTATCTTAAAAAATAAGGACTATACTAATGCACACATTAAGATGGAATAGTACATATTTTGGGATGTTGAACATTGTGGTAGAAAAAGCAGTGGGCTGAAAATCAGGAGCCTAGTAACTCTAAAGTCACTTAACTTCTCTGGGCCTCAATTTTCTGGTCCTCACACAGCATGCAGACAGCCCTGGCAGAGACCTTACTACCTTCGAGGTGTGTCTCAAAGTGGGATTGGCTTGACCCCGCCTTTCCAGAACCCAGTTCTTTGGGGTCAAGTGCTTTTGGAAGCCAAACAGCCTCCTTCCTTCTCTCACAACTTCCACCTCCTTCCCTCAAGTCAGTCCAATTCTGTGCCTCTGACCAGGGTAGCAAATCTGAGGCCAGAGTTCAGGCACAAGATCCATATACAAGTTTTTAAACATTTTGAATGACAGTGAGTCCCCTACATTTGAACATTCCAGTTGTGAACTTTCAAAGATGCAAACGTGCGTTCCATCAACGTCAGCCCTGAGTGAAATTGAAGCCTGCCCTCCGTCTCCCATTGCTGAGGATCCTTCAGCTCTACCATCTCCCACCTCCTCTCCCTCCTCCAGTCAGTAACTCTTCTTGCCTGTTCACTCGATGCAGCCCCTGTAGGCCAGCTGTTGTACTGTACTTTTCAAGGTACCGTACTGTTAGATTAAAAATGTTTTATTTTTTGTGTTTGTTTTTTATGTATTATCTGTGTGAAAAGTATTACAAACCTATTACAGTACTACACTATATAGCCAATTGTGTTAGTTGGGTACCCAGGCTAACTTTGTTGGACTTACAAACAAATTGGACTTACAAGTTGGACTTACGAATGCACTCACAGAATGGAACTCGTTCATATGTAGGGCACTTACTGTATTTATGTCTTTAATGTCTTTTAGCTATGTTCTGTAGTTTTCATTGTGCAAGTCTTTCACCTGCTTGGTTAAGTTAATTCCTAAATATTTTATTCTTTTTGATGTTATTTTAAATGAATTGTTTTAAATTGTTTATATGTTTCCTTTTCAGATTGTTCATGGTTCATGTACAGAAATGCAACTGATTTTTATGTGTTGATTTTGTATCCTGCTACTTTGCTAAATTCATTTATTAGTTACAACAATTTTTTTGTGTGGAATCCTTAGGGTTTTCTACATGTAAGATATCAACTGTGAACAGAGATCATTTTACTTCTTCCTTTCCATTTTGGATGCTTTTTACTACTTTTTCTTGCCTAATTGCTCTGGCTAGAACTTCCAGTACTATGTTGAATAGAAGTAGTGAAAGGGAACATCCTTGCCTCGTCCCTGGTCTTAGAGGAAAATCTTTCATTTTACCAATAAGTATGATATTTGCTGTGGTTTTTTCATATATAGCTTGTATTATATTGAGGTAGTTTCTTTCTATTCCTAGTTTGTTGAAATGCAAGGATAATTCAAGATAAGGAAAAAAAACACATGATCGTCTCCACTGAGGCAGAAAAAAGCTGCTTACAAATTCAACACACTTTCATGATAAAAAGTACTTTGGAACTCTGGAGTCTGTTGAATTTTGCCAACCAAGATCATTAAAAAGCACTACTGTCTACTATTATCACTATTTTATAAATTTCTTTATTTCCTGCCACCAAAAAAATATGTCATTTGGGATGGGTATATTCTTATTCATTCATTCAAAAGGTATTTATTGACTACCTACTATGCGCCAGGCACTGTGCTACATGCTAAGAATACAATGGCGAATGAATAAGATGGATATGATTTCTGCCCTCTTAGAACATCAATCTAGTGCAAAATATGAGCCTGTCTAAAAAGTCTCATAAAGCAAACAAATTTATAAGATATCAAGCCATTTAAGCGCCGTAATGGAAATAACCAAGTACAGAGAGTAGACTTAGCAATACACCATTGGTGGGGAAGCAAGTCAGTGAAAGGAATGAGGAATGGAGTTGGTGGATACACAAGCATCTCTTATTATGTTTTGTGCTCTTCCATATGTTTCAAATATTTCACGGTTAGGTAAACTTTAAACAATTAAAGTAAAATAAAGAGGTATTCTATACCTCTTTATTTTTGCCTTTTTCTTTTTAATCCCAAACTCAAATTATGCAACACTTTAGAAATCTATTGTGTGAGAGTTGCTTTCCAGCTCTACACACACATCAGAATCACCTGGACCCTAAAAATACAGATTCCCCTAAACTTATCGTGGTCATCATTTCATGATGGATGTGAGTCAAATAATTATACTGTACACCTTAAGCGTATACAGTGATGTATGTAAATTTTATCTCAATAAAACTGGAAGAAAAAAAGACTATAACTCATAGACAATTTAAAAACACACACACACACACACACACACACACACACACACAAATAGATTCCACAGATTTCCATCTCCAGAGATTCAGATTCAGTAGGATTGGGGAAGGGCTCAGGAATCTGTTTCTAATAAACACCCTGATGATTCTGATGCACACGTAGGATTCTTATTTGGGAATCACTGACGCAAAGCAAGGAGTATTGGTTGTGTGCCTAGAAAGAGTTGTGTGCCTAGAAAGATGCATGTATTTTCAAAAGAACTTGCTATTTAAGAGTAGACAGAAAGACAATTTTTGTAAAGAAAAGAACTCTTTGTAACATGAATAAAAGCTAATCAGTTCTATGCATCCAAGTATGTATACATTGTATTTCCTTCAAAGAGGGCACATGTATAAAGAAGTTGTCTAGGAGCATTTTTTCAACAGAGAAAGTTGGCCCCTTCTGCCTATCTATTATTTTCATCTTAAACACCAGTTTGGATGTGCTAAAGTAAAGCTTTAGTTAGTAACTTTGGTTAGGTCACAAGCTCATCTCTGGATGTATCAATGAGCTATGTTTTTTCTCTGGCCATGACCAGCCCATGTGCCCTACAGAGACCAACCCCTTGTAAAGCCTCTCTCTGATGGTGCTGTCATAGCATCCTGTCTGCTGGGTCTTTTAGGTATTACCTCTCTGGGCTCCAACAATACTCACCCTCTTCTCCCACCCCCATCCCCTCTGCCCAAGCAGGAGACCCCTAGAGAAGCTTCCAAAGGACTTTGTCAACGTTTGGCAGATAAAGATGATAAATGTCAGCCAGGACTACAACATCTCCTATAAACTCAAACTTTAAATCATTGTGCTATTTCAACACTGTTGCTTGCTGTGGGTTTTTTGTTTTTGTTTTTTTTTTCTGATTAGTGTTTTTCCATTGCATTTTCTTCCCTCTTCCTTGTGTGTAACCAGGAAGCTGAGCAGGGCAGCCTGTGAGGAAGGCCGGCCTCCTGCTTGAGTGCGCTTGGTGAGGAAAGCCCTGTTCCCAAATTTCTGAGTGCTTTGGGGCCCCTAAAGGATAACCCATCTGAGAATAACTTCCAGGTAACTGAGCTAGCAGATGCTGCCTAGCTCAGGAAAGAAGGCTGCCCTGGGCTTTGTCACTTTGTTGAGAGGCAGCTGTACATTTGCTGGCCCTTCCTGTCTGGTGCAGGAGGGAAGGAAGGAACAACAACTGTTCTCTTTCCTTCCAACTGCATTGAAAACCATGATACACGGGGCTTTCTCCCAAGGTCCAGAGTGACTCAATTTCAGGTGTCAAACATATTTCCCAATGCTGCCCATTAATTTTAATGAGTTAGACAAATGATGATGCAGAGAAGAATAATTTTCTAATCAATAAAATTGATTAGCAATGTAATGGTCTAGACTATAATGTAGGTGTTTATCAATTAGCTCCTGAAGTGAGCCAGGATCACTAATGGCGTTTGATATAATGCTGGAGCAGACACACCTGGATTTGATGCTTTCCAGTTGGGCCTCTTACCCATGTATACTTGAGAATTTTCTGAACTTTTCTGAGCTTCAATGTCTTTATCTATCAATATAAAATGGAAATAATATTACCTGCCTTTTAAATTTGCTATAAAGATTAAATCAAACATTATATAAAAGCACCTAACATGGAGTCTGGCACCTATTGGGTATTCAATATATAATAACACACATACGATACCTGTAGACTTAGCGCTATATATATATATATATCACTTTATTTAATCTACTCAAAAACTCTGTGAGGCAGGTAGTGTTATGATCCCCCACTTTACAGATGAGAAAACGAAGGCACAAAGAAGTTAAAGAAGCTTGCCCGAAGTTGGCAGCCCTAAGTGGTGGTCAGAACTTGAACCCAAGCTGTCTGGCCTGGGACTTTGTGCTTTCTACGATTTACACCAGTGCTCTTCTAATACATGCTTTCTTTCTAATCTTCACCCCTGTTCAAGTGACTACAAAATGCAAATTTTTAGGCCCTTTCAGGATACAAAAAGGAGATGCTGGCTTAGGGAGCATGGCTTTTCTCTCACATTATCTATGAACCCAATAATATGTCACAGAGTCTCTTGGCTAGAACAGGGACACCAAGAACTAGCGGTTATCTTGTTAAGTCACATGGCCAAGGTCAAGAAGATGCATTTTCCTGTTCTGGGGCTACAGACTGCTCATTTACCTTCCCCTTCCCCTCCTCCATCTCTATTTCAGGCAGTCATCTTGCAAAAACATATTCTTTAGTCATGAAAGATATATGATTGGAGTGCGTGGATGAATGCATTCAGATTCATCACTGCTAGAAACATCCTTATGGGAAGAGAATACCATTGTTATAGAAAAAAATGGGCTTCCCTTTCACAACTCCCCAACTCTGCTCACAAAGAGGGATTTCAGAAAAATCTCTTCCTTCCACACTGTCTTCTGGTTCCCTGTGTGTGTGTCTGTGTGTGTGTTTCTGTGCCTACCCTTCTATCCTGACTTTTGTTTAAGGGATTTGGCATTTATGTGTATGATTTATGAATTACTAAAGAAAACTCTGGCACTTCTTCCAGGGCTACTTAATAACTATTAGAATCAAGTGGTGTTAAAACAAGAAAGGATTTAGGAATTCAAAGATAGCACATCTGAGTATCCTGGCCTGTTTCCAAAATTATGTCTCATGCAAACTTCCTCTCTCATAAAGTATCATTATAGCATATTATCCTAATAAACATTCACTCTGGGAAGGGCGCTGAAACAAGGCATGCCAAAATTTGGCAAGGCCGAATCTTTATCAGGCAACTATAAACTTCTAAAATTTTATTGTGAAAAATAATCCCACAGCCTGTGTAAAATAATAACGAACATGCAGTCCTCATAACAACTGGTTAATGTCTAAGCATTTTGAGATTTTGAGTGTTGCATGGAAAGGAAAGTGAGTCTAATGGAAAATTCTGATTAATGCCAATTTTGAGTCTAATAAAGTTCCTTTGTTAGCTGCCTAAATTATTAAAACTTACCCTATGAGCCCTTCTTCCTATTTACACTCATACAAGGACATCTTAAAAATGCTGACTCTTAACCTCCGCTTCTCAAAGTCTTTTAACCCGTCAAGTCTTGGTTTTCTAGGCTGTGTTGCTGTGCCTGTCCTAACTCACTGTTGGCTTTTTAAGTTGTATCATGGGAGGCTTTACTCTTCACCATTATGGTGGGACTGCTGTTTATAAGTGCTCAAACCCATCTTCTCTGATATTATTGGGAATGATTCCATTGCTTCAAAACACTTTTGCTGAGGCTAAGAAAGTTTTCTAGGAAATTCAATAAACAGTCTAGGTATGAGAGCTTGAGCTCTCTAGAGAGAAAACTCTATGCTGGTTATGGCATTACAGCCATATCACACTCAACATACACACATTTTTTTTTTCCTACTGTAAGAGTAATACCTATTTTGGGACCTCCCCGGTGGTCCAGGGGCTAAGACTCCACGCTCCCAATGCAGGGGGCCTGGGTTCGATCCCTGGTCTGGGAGCTAGATCCTTCATGCTGCAACTAAGATTTCCCATGCCGCAACGAAAGATCCCGCATGCCGCAACTGAGACCCGACGCAGCCAAATAAATAAATAAATACTGAAACAAAAAGACTAATACTGTTTTTTGTAGACATTTTGGAAAATACGAGGATGGAGGAAGAAAACAAATCATATAGATTTTTACCATCCTGAGAAAGACAGTTATTGATCGGGGAATTTCCTTCCAGTCTTAACACATTTATTATAACCAAATATGGATCATACTGTAGACATTGCTGGGTAGCCAGATTACACAATATTTAAAGGATGCTGCTCTGGGTGACTAAAACTCGTCTTTAGTAGACATAATACAGATGTGGTGTGGCACTAGCTGGGGCGCTCCATCCTTGGGAGTTTGGACAAAGGGAAGGGAAAGCTTAAGTATCCAGTCAAGGGCTTTAACTCCAGTCTAAACAAGAGCTTCCCTGGGTGACTTCACAGCGGTAGTATAAACCAAGCTCCCTGACAATGATTTTGAGGCTACTGCCAAAAAGGACAGGAGCTGACCTAACAAAGCATACAGAACTCCTGGGTATATATAACGACAAACATTTTAGCTAATACTGATCCATTGGAAGATCAGATTCCTTCCTGCCAGATGCTCAGATGAAGGCTATTCAGAGAGCCACAGCGAATCATTCAACACAGAGGGCTGTGTTGAGAAAAATGAAAGGCTATGTGGTTTGGAACTTGTCTATAAAATGCACGTTGTTGGACAATGGTTTCTCCCCATAGTCTACAGAAGTAAATTTGTACAAAGAAGTGGCTGGACTAATTTATTAGGTGCAAGATTGGAAACCAGAAGCTCCAATCAGGCCTCTGCTGCTGACGTAGTATTCAGTTCTCACATCGTCATTTCTCAGTCTCTTTTCCCAGAGAAACTTTCAGGGTTGACAAAGTGATCGATTGTGGTGGCTTGGCTTTGGGAGGGTGAAGTTTTGGGGTTTGGTCTCTTATTGCATGAGTTCCTCAAGGCTATTTCCAGATGGCGTGTGGTTTTGCACTAACACAGGATGAAGTTCACAACAGAGGATTATGGAGGTGGCTTTGGCCAAGGCATAAGTCATAAGACTGTGAAGGTTCAGCTCAGCAATGCTCAGCTTTCTGGAACCTTTCTCTGAGAAATGTGTTATCTCAGAGATGAAGTGTGTGGACAAAAAGGCCTTCATAGCACCAGCCCCAAAGCAGTTCCTATAAGCAAGGGAGAGGGATTCTCTGCAGCCCTGCCAATTCCTGCAGATACTTGCCACTAGAGACCTCAGATTCTCCTTTTCCATGAGGGCATGAAGCAATGCCCACAAATGAGCAAGGAAAAGCATCTGCTCTGAGCCAGTGTTTCAATCTGTTACAGAGGATGGAAAATGTGCTTGAGGCTTGGAGTTGGGGAAATGTGTTTTTGTTCACTCAGCTCCCATTATAACCACATCTGTTATCAGTAGGGCGGGCTGGGTTAGTATTAATAGCATGACTTTCTCAAGCCTGGAGTTCTCCTCTGTGATGTTTTGGCTGAGAGCATTAAACAGAGAAGGCTGAGAAAAGCCACCTCACTGTGCTGGGGAAATTGCCCCTTGAATCCTTCTGGAAGACCTGACTCTGGGCCTAAGCTAATTTATATTTTCTCCATTTAACAACCTAATCTAAAAGTGAATCAGAATAAAGAGCTGCTCTGTCTTTTGTTTCTGGCTTCTCAGACATGCTACCAAGTTTGGTCAGTTCAAAATGTCCCAATTTTCCCCATTCTCTCTCCACAGATGGGCTTAAGTTTTCTCTGACATTTTCTCAACTAGTATTCTGTGGCCAAATGGTTGGCAATAATAGGATTATCCAGTGTCAGAGCTGGAAATGACTTCAGGGATCCTCCAGACCAGTAGCTCTCAGACTCTACTCTTTGGAGGATATGACTCTTGGATCACCAGGGGAGGGGAAGATGAAAAGGAACCAAGAATGCACCCCAACACACAACACACATATAACACACACACACACACACACACACACACACCCCTCCACTGACAGCCATCTTCCAAATAATACTCTATTTGAAAAAAGAGTGATATGGCTAAAGATTGAAACCCCCAGTAAATTCTACCCCCTAGTTTTACTGGTTAAGAAATAAATTTCAGAACTTACCTGGTGGTCCAGTGGTTAAGAATCCACCTTCCAATGCTGGGGATGTGGGTTTGATTCCTGCTTGGGGAACTAAGATCTCACATGCCATAGGGCAACTAAGCCTGTGCGCCACAACTACTGAGCCCATGTGCCACAACTAGAGAGCCCACACACCACAACAAAGAGCCTGCACACTGCAATGAAGATCCCACGTGCTGCAACTAAGACCCAACACAGCCAAATAAATAAATAAATTAATTTTTTTTAAAAAAGAAAGAAATTCCTAGGGAAGTTAATTGACTTACCTAATTGGTTACTTTGTGACAAAGCCAAGATTAGAACGTAAGTGTTCTTACTGGCTTTCATTCTTTTACTCATTTGTTCATTCATTCATTCACAAATGTTTTCTGTTCTAGGCATTGGACTAATTGCTATACCCAAAAAGACTTATTAAACAATTTAAATGTCACATGTACTTGAAAAAAATTATTTTCCATGAATTTGAGCACTAGGTTACATAATAACTTATCTTTCAGTGACTTAGTTAAACTAAGTCTTTCCTCATTAAATATCACATTTCTTCTGACTGCCCTGATGAATTTGTGGTAAAGTCATATTACCATTTAAAATATGTGGAATATATTAACATTTGCAAATTCGGTTCATTTTAAAAGCATCTTTGTAGTTTATGTTAGTGGGGTCATAGTTGGCATATATTCAACTATATAATACACTCTGTATTAGGTTTCTTTCAATGAAGGCAAGATTTGCAAAATGAACCATTTTTCATGAATATACTTTGTATAGTCATAATATGCTCTGTATAGCTTGGTCAGTACACTAACCACATTATTTTACAATTATCTATTTATGTGTTTGTTTCTCCCCAGCAGAATATGAGCTGCCTGGGGGCATTACAGCATTCTAAGCCATTTGCCCTTGCAAACGGATAAACAGAAAAGCCATCTGATAGATCATGTCTCTCTCTGATAGATCATGTCTCTCCAGGTCATTAGACATCCTGAAAGCCTTTTCTACCTGTAATGGTATGTGATAATGAAGTTTATTGCTGAGATTCAGCCACACTCTTTGTACTAGTCTACATAACAAAGTACCACTGGCTGGGTGGCCTACACAGTAGACATTTATTTTCTCATAGTTGTAAGAAAAGACTAGAATTCCATGATCAAGGTGCCAGAAAATTCGGTTTCTGGTGAGAACTCCCTTCCTGGCTTTAGACAGTTACTTTCTTGCTGTGTACTGGTGGTAGGGATGGGTGTCGGTGGGAGGCAGCTCTCTGGTGTCTCTTCTTAAAAGGACACTAATACTATCAGATGATGGCCCACCCTTAGACCTCATTTAACTCCTTATGACCTCATTTAACTTTCATTACTTCCTTAGGGGTCCATCTCTAAATACAGCCACTTGGGGGTCAGGGCTTCAACATATGAATTTGGAGGGGACATAGAAATTCCATCCATAACCTTCTTAAACTGTCTCATGTGTTGCCTCAAATATGACAAATTGGGAAGTAATTGGGAAGAGGGGCCAGAGAGTGAAGCTTCTCAACTCTAGGAAGCAGCTGATGATAGTAGTTTGATGGCACTGATGTTTGAAAGGGGGAGACCTGCCTCCCCACACTGCTACAGTCTTGCCCCTGCCTTCTCTCTCTCCAGGCCTTCATAAGCCCTGCAGAACTCAAAGAGCACTGCCCAGTGCACAATCTAATTTCAAGTGAGTGGAGAGTATGCACTGTTTGCCTTCCCCGTATACATTTCCCCTTCTTCAGCAGCAACTCTTAGGTCCCCTGATAGCCTTCCCTTGGCCCGTGGGTCTGGGTGGATGTGTGACTCCAGCTCTGAGGCCAGCAGCTGGTCCCAGTCCCTGCCAATCAGGGTATCTCATTTCCTTGGCCACAAAGATTGTTAGTAGTCGACCTGTGACCTAAGCTGATCTAATTGGAATGACTCTGAAAAGCTTTTGGAAAAACATCTTTTTACCAACTCTGAACCTTAAGAATATCAGTCTGGAGAATTCCCTGGTGGCTCAGTGGTTAAGAATACGCCTGCCAATGCAGTGGACATGGGTTCGAGCCCTGGTCCGGGAAGATCCCACATGCTGCAGGGCAACTAAGCCCGTGCACCACAACTACTGAGCCTGTGCGCCACAATTAATGAAGCCCGCGCGCCTAGAGCCCGTGCTCCACAACAAGAGAAGCCACCGCAATGAGAAGCCCATGCACCACAACGAAGAGTAGCCCCCGCTCGCCCCAACGAGAGAAAGCCCACGCGCAGCAACGAAAACCCAATGCAGCCAAAAGTAAGTAAATAAATAAATTTATTAAGAAAAAAAATAAAAACAGAATATGAGTCTGGAAAACCACAGCTATCTTGTCTCCACAAGGTCAAACCTTTATCCGAGAATGTAGTCAACCTGGGGGAGGCTGACCTGGACAGCGGAAAAAGAGCAAGTCATGTTTTTGGTGACGTCATTTAGGCCCCCTGTGTCAGGCTATGCCAAAGCCAACCCAGCCCTTGGACGCCTCAGTTTGCAAAGTCAGTAAGTTTCAGACTTCTATTGTTGGCGTTGCATGACTTGTAACTGGGGGCGCCAGATAAAATATAGAACATCCACTTAAACTTGAAATAATAAACAAAAGACAATTTTAAATTTATGAGCATGTTCCAAATTTTGCATGGGACATACTTATACTAAAAAGTTATTTGTTGTTTATCTGAAACTGACATTTAACTGGACAGCCTGTATTCTTGATTGCTAAATCTGGCAATCCTACTTGTAACTAAAATGCATTAGTGATGGATGGTGAAACACTGCGTTCACAGAGAGGATCTGAAACGTCTGTTGTTTTGGTGAATGGGCGATAGGCGTCCCTGGCTGGGCCTAGATGTTACAGATAAAGTCTGAGGATGCTGCTACCAATCCTGTTTCCAAAACAGGTGTCACATGTTGGTGTTAACAGGGCTGACACGGGTGGGTGAGTGGCAAGAAGACAGGGGTCTGAGCTGAGCCAAAGATCATCAACCATCAGGAAAGCCCAGACCTAGACATAAGCAGGAATAAGGAAATGCAGTTGAGACACATCAAAAACACATGTGGTTCGCTTTGTATTCAACAGTACAGGCAAGGAAGGGGGAAAGGGAGGAAGAAGAGAAAGAGAAAGAAAATAACAATCGAAATAATGTGGATGCTGAGGGTGGTCCCGAAGAGAGTTTAGGGGGTGACTGAGTGACCAAGCCCCTCAGCTGGCCTCTCACAGTGCCAGCATCTCCCCACTGAGTGTCATTCAAGGGTCTCCACTCTGACAGGACTGATGGCCAAGATGTTTAACAGCTGGGACTCCAGACTGGTGTGTACTTGCTGATTGTCAGCTCTGCTCTGTTTGAGCAATTTCCCCTTGAAACACTGACGTTAGCCCTTAACTTGTGCATAAGCGGTCACCCTTCAGAAGGTGAGAAATGAAGCTAGCAAGCAGAACCCAGGCACCTACAATTACCAGAGGTCATAGAACACACAGGAACGAGAGGGGTGGGAAGGTCAGTTATCAACATGCTTTGCAGTGCTGTGCTCTCCTCGTGTTCCCCTCCCTGTCATACCCTAGGAGTATACTGGGAGTCCCGGGCCCTCCCCTTTGCTTGACTATTCATGACCTCCAGAGAGTCCCCAGCTCCAGCCTTTATTCCTGAGTAACTTTGGCCCTCTCCTGGAATCAGGAGCCCTTCTCTTCCCTCCCGAGTGTTGCCCTTCAAGGGCCAAACCATCAGGTTTGATAAACTTTTCCGTGTCAGTTATGGATTTCCCAGACCCAAAACCTTTCCAAACCTCAGTGTCATGTCCCATGGAAAAAAAAAAAAAAGTCAATCTCAGTCTTCAAAAATAAACTGAGAACTTGAAAAAAACCACAAAAAACTGTGTTATTTATGCCTAAAGCACAACCGTTGTATAGATCTGTTGTTGCCTGCCCACCATTAAAGGGCAGAGGGTGGAAAGCACTGACCTGTGACGATGACATGGTGAGTGTGGCCGGCAGGGCATGGAGGCTCAAGCAGCAGAGGGGTCAGATCACCAAACACTAGTGCAGGGCTGAGAGGGGCAGTGAGGTGACTCCACTAAGCTGTGTTTCACCCAGGTATTAGAGATGCATAGACCAAAAAAGATCAGGGAACATGTTTGAATTTAAAATAAGGCAAAAATATTTCATATATTTGTTGTGTAACGCGAATATCACTGGACCTCCCTAGCCTGCGGGTACCCAAGAGGCCACAGTAACATTAGAATTTGAACATTACTAGGCTTGGAGAGGGTGCCGGGAGGTGAGAGGGTCTCGGCTACACTGAGCCAGTCTTCCAAGGATATACTGTTTCTGGCACATTAGGGGATATTAATGTCAGACTACAGTGAAGTACCAGTACTGAGCAAGGGCTCCCGTAACAAGGGCTCCCGTAACAACCTGATAGGGTTACGCAAGATGCCGATGTTCCCGCATCTTCTGCAGTGGCCTCCCCCTCCTCTAGCTTTAACAGGCACAGGGCACTATTCCTGGAGCACCTCCTTCACCTGCTATCTCTAGCCTTTCACACCCGGCTCAGGCAGCCTTCTCCGAAGTATTGTCCCGACTACATTTTCCGGGTCCACGTGACAAGGAGGCGCGGGGATGCATAAGACTTCCGGAGGAAGTAAGGAGCCGCCTCACGGGTCACACCCACCCCTGTCCACTACCACCGCCCCTCCCAAACCCATCCAGCCATATCGCACTTTAGAAATTCTTTAGGGCTAACAAAACTCGCTTGGTTTCAGGTGTAAATACTTCCTGAGTTAAAGGTTAAGTCTAGTGACCATTTTTCATACTTTTCTTTCATTTGCCTTCATCACACCTTAGCTGAGCACAGAGGAGGGAGACAGAGAACGGAGAAGAGGAGGCAGCGGACGGGGCTGGGGAGCAGCTCTGCACCCACGTGACCTAGACCCACTTCTTTCCCTCCCACCTCTAGCCTGTCTCCATTTCGGATGAATTCTGGGAAAAATCCCTATTCCCAGGGCCTCTCCCTGATGGCAAACTACATGAAAATAATGTTCCTCTCTGGTGTGAGGTTTGGTTCCTGCTTTTGTCAGCAGCTCTGTTTTCCGTTTCTGGACTACAGTTGTCCCCTCGTCCTGCCCCTCCCCCCCAAGTCCAATCTCTCACACGCTCTTTTCTCTCCGAAGCCTCTATTGCCAAGGCAACACGATTCCTCCTGAAGCCTTCCAGCCACGGCCCCGCGGAGGGCCCCTGCCCCGCAGACCGCTCTCCTTTCCGTGAGTCCCTTGTTTGGTGCACCCTGGTCTGGGTGGGCGCACCACTTGCCCCACCATGGTCGAGGGAAACTCTGTACTCTTCTACCGAGTGCTGGCCCTCTTCTATGAAGCCAGAAGTCAAGTGGCTGCTCTTTCTCTGAGCTCCTCTCCCAGAAAAGAATCCACGTGACAAACGCAGTAACGAGCACGACAAACTTCCGGTTCATGTCAAAGGGGAGAGGAGGAGAGAATTTAGGTCCTCCAATTCCAGAATCAACGACTTGAAATCCACCCTGGATATTTCTGTTCTTACAAGTTTATTTTCAGTGCTTCCCTCTCCTCTCCCCAGCCTAACCCTCCCTCCTCAATCATCCCCCTCCCTGTCCCCCACCATACAAGCAGTTCAGTCTTGTCCCAGCTCCCATTTTACAATGGTTCATCAACCCTCAGGGCGATGCTCCAGAAGACAGAAGTTCTGCCTGTTCTATTTCAGCTCCATCAGACAGCAGTGATTGGTTAAAAGCGCAGGTCTGGACCCAGATTGCCAGGGTTGACACCTAGCTTAGATACTTTGTAAATGTGAGAATTTAGGCAACCTACTTAACTTCTCTGTTTCCTCGTCTGTAACATGAGGATACTAGAATCTACATAGAGCATTGTTATGAGGATCAAGAGGGATAATATATAAAACTTAGACCCTGGCACACTGTAAATGCCACACCTGGTAGTATAGTTCTTACTTTAACGATTTACTCTTGGGAGGTGGCTTATCAACCACTGTTGATAAGTGGGATCTGACCTCTACCCCAACACGCTCCTTCTAAGGATGGTCAATGCTCTCAACCAGAGGGTTTATGATGAATGAAATATTCATCAAAATACCTTTAAGCCACCCCTCATTCATTCATTCATTCATTCATTGAATCAGTTAATGGCCACCTCGAAGTCCTTCACCATACATTAAATCATACTGCTTCATTCCAGTTTCTCCATACGGCCTCCCTGTGTCTTTTTAGCCTACTACCAAACCAGTTTGAGCAACGGCCCTTGTTCTCACCGTGTTCCCTCCTGTCAAATGATTATGGCGTCAGCACATCACAAAAGCACATTTACAATTTTAGAAGAATCCACAGGAACATAGGGGAATACAAGCCACAATAAATTGTGTAGCTGAATTTTTCTAAAGACAGCTATTAACCGTTGCCTCAAAGCCCAGTTATAGTTGTAGGATTTCATCAGGCTTTTATGTTCCCATGGTAACCAATGTACATGCAAAGCTTATAAACATATATTAAGAGGGCCTGTGAGTGGAAAACACGCAGTGCTGAGAGCTGGAAGAGCCAGGTCTAACCCCAGCTCTGCAGCTCATCAGCTGGGATGCTATTTATAACTGTCTGAGCCAGTGTTTCAGACTCCATCAGTGTTTCTCAAAGTATGTGCCTCAGGTCACCTACAGCAAAATCAATGGTTATACTTTTTTAAAGTGCATATTCTTGGGCCTCTTCCAGAACTACTGAATCTGAATCTCTGGAGGTGGGGACCAAGAATCCCACTGTTAACCAGATTCCCATGTGGTTCTTAAACACACTGAAATCTGAGACTCATGGGACCCTACAGTCTCCCTCCAACATGCTATAGTTCCTTGCTTATCCATGCAGGCCAGAATCTGATTGCTTTGGACCCAAAGAATCATTGCAGAAGTCCCTGAACAACATCAGGCAGGCAGAATACACTCTTCAGAATACTCTTTCATTACCACGTACTCACCCAGCACTTCCTATGGATCAAGCACTATTCTTGGGACACATCATTCAAAAGAGAGAAAAATACCTATCCTCATAGAGCCTACATTCTAGTGTGTGGGAGCAGAGACAATAAATAAACTATTAGTAAATGTAAAAATAGGTGAATTATATAGCATGATAGATGGTGATAAGTGTGGTGGGAAAAAAACAGAGCAAGGTGAGGGGGTCAGGATGGAGGGGTGTTAAAATTTCTCCTAAATTATATGTAGCCACAGAAATCAACTTAGGTATTTATTACAAGTCTGACAGGTGAGCCCAGCTGCACCTTGAAGGGAATGTAGTGGATGCTCTTGGTGCCCCGCCCAGACCCCCTTTAGGGCCGGTGCACCCTCCTCCTCCTTACGCCCCCCCCAACTCTTCCACGCCCTGTCAATGACTCAGTGACTATTGATGGCCCCTTGCCTCCAGGTGGGGTCAACTTGGCAGTATAACTTGTGCTCCCTGAGCTCTCAGGGAGGCTACATCCTTGCTAGCTCCCCCTTCCCCACCCCCTCCTTCTCCCCTCCCTTCCCTTGTCCAGGGAGTACTCTCTGTAAATCACTTGCGCAAGAATCCCTGTCTCAAGTTCTATTCTAGGGAACCCGGTTGGCAGGCTCCCAACCCCAGTGGGGTTCTACAGACCAGGAGGACTGAAGGCTGTTAAGGCAAATCTTCATTGTTCCATTTCATCCTCGATTTATATTTAATATTCAGTCTTTTTGGTGCCCGACATTGCCCTGCAGAGAGAAGCAGGTGAGGCCCTGTGAGATGTGTTGCCTAGTATCTGCTGTGTTTCTCCCACTCCTTTGCCCCCCGCGGCCACAGACATTCCCTGAGTGCCTACATTGTGGCAGGGACTGTGCTGGGCTTGGGGACACAGCATAGCATGAGATCCTCCAGGTCACATGCTAGGACACTAGCGTCCAATTTCTGTCAGACACCTAATACGTAATTGAAAATGACCAAACTTTTTGTACGATCAGCTGGCTTAAAGATAATGTTCATATACCTTTCTCATCAGCAACGTTTGTTTAAAAACAAATCCAACTTTGACACATCTCTGCTCAAATCAATGAACATTCCCATCCTGACTGCCTCTTAGAAGCAAACAGAGAAGGGAGGGCAAGGCTAGTAGGGACTGGGGCCAGCAGCGTGTTCTATGTAAGGAGAGATGAACATGTGTACTCCACTGGTTTTCATTACAAAAAGAAAAGAAGATATACAGATAGCCAACAAACACATGAAAGAATGCTCAACATCATTAATCATTAGAGAAATGCAAATCAAAACTACAATGCGATATCATCTCACACTGGTCAGAATGGCCATCATCAAAAAATCTAGAAACAATAAATGCTGGAGAGGGTGTGGGGAAAAGGGAACACTCTTGCACTGTTGGTGGGAATGTAAATTGATACAGCCACTATGGAGAACAGTACGGAGGTTCCTTAAAAAACTACAAATAGAACTACCATACGACCCAGCAATCCCACTACAGGGCATATACCCTGAGAGAACCATAATTCAAAAAGAGTCATGTACCAAAATGTTCACTGCAGCTCTATTTACAATAGCCAGGACATGGAAGCAACCTAAGTGTCCATCATCGGATGAATGGATAAAGAAGATGTGGCACATATATACAATGGAATATTGCTCAGCCATAAAAAGAAACGAAATTGAGATATTTGTAGTGAGGTGGATGGACCTAGAGTCTGTCATACAGAGTGAAGTAAGTCAGAAAGAGAAAAACAAATACCGTATGCTAACACATATATATGGAATCTAAGAAAAAAAAAAGGTCATGAAGAACCTAGGGGCAGGACGGGAATAAAGACACAGACCTACTAGAGAATGGACTTGAGGATATGGGGAGGAGGAAGGGTAAGCTGGGACAAAGTGAGAGAGTGGCATGGACATATATACACTACCAAACATAAAATAGATAGCTAGTGGGAAGCAGCCGCATAGCACAGGGAGATCAGCTCGGTGCTTTGTGACCGCCTGGAGGGGTGGGATAGGGAGGGTGGAGGGAGGGAGACGCAAGAGGGAAGAGATATGGGGACATATGTATATGTATAACTGATTCACTTTGTTATAAAGCAGGAACTAACACACCACTGTAAAGCAATTATACTCCAATAAAGATATTAAAAAAAGAAAAGAAAAGCCCCGCTTCTCTTTCATAGACCCTACTTTTCACACTCATCACATCAGAGGTAGATTTTTAAAAGGATGTTGATGGATGCTGAAGCAGACATTCCTCACAGCCTTGACAGCACAGACATTCTTGAAATAGTTACAAGATTTAAAAAATGCTTGGGAGGTTTTCCTTTAAAATAAATTCTGTAATATAATTCTTTGCTCCTCGCACTTGGTGGGGAGCTACATGGGGAAAATGAAAGGGGGGCCCGTCCGTGGAAGTTTGCCAGCGACCTCTGTGGTTAGGGTCGACCTACCCGCTAGCCTCAGATGGCTGAGGATGAGGCCTGCGGCTGTAAAGAGGGTGGTGATGAGGGTCTTGAATGAGCGGGCAGAGCGCCCTTCATTTGAATGCAGTCGGAGCCTCTATGAATGCTTTTTGAACATGGTTTCCAACAGGCAAAAGAGAATAAAGAATTTTGCATAAAGAAAGGACTTGGGTCACTCACTCCGGTTTTCACCTCGCTGGAGAGGGGAGGAACCTGGTAGAACTCAGATAGAGAGTGCCAGTGACTCACTGCTGAAGTGTCAGGCTGTCAGCGAGTTTCCCCGCAGGAAAGAAGGGCTGGCTAGTGACTCACAGCCCACTTTCTCCCCGGCCTACACGCAGGACCGCAAAGGAAAGGGTCTGAGCATCACAGCTCAGCTCTCTCGCTTTCTCTTCACAACAAAGAGGGCAGCCTAGAGCTCATGTCCCCGCTCAGTCAGGGTGTGCAGGAGAATCAGCAGGGGGTCTGGTTAAATACAGAGTTGGAGTCAGTAGCTCTGTGTGGGACCCAACCGTCTGCATTTCTAATAAGCTCACAGGCGATTCTAATGCTAACGTGGTCTCCGAATCACGCTGGAATAGCCAGAACCTAGCTGGTTCAGAATCAGCCACACTGAGGGCATGGAAGTTGCCTCCTGTGGCCACTATATTGACAAAGGTCATTTTTTTCTGGTGACAGCAAATCTCCAGTCTTATCCCTGGTGATGATCCCAGCGATCGAGTGCCGCCATCGCCGTCTCTCACTGTCCTTCTCTATCTATCACACAGTCAGGCTATACTTAAGGCTCCTGTGACTGGGCCGGAAGCAGGCCCCCTGGAAGGGAACATTCTCAAGACACAGAAGTGGAAACTGAAATCTCGCATTCACCAGGCGATTTTCTGCTCCATCACGCTGCTTCCAGCTGCTTTATGAGCGGTGGCTCAGCAAGGCAGCCCTTTCTCCGCTGCAGCAAGCCGTGCACTTCCAGCTGGAGCCCTCCGCGGTGGAGTGTGCTCTGCATTCACCAGCCACTCCGGATGAAAGGGTCATTGGCTTCTAAATGTATACATTGCGATTTCTTTATTGCTCTCATAATAGGGAGGGGCTGCCCTCAAAGTGGCGTGGAGGGCTCCCGGTTGGCAGTTTCTCCTGTTTTCCAAGCTTTGCTCATTTTTCACAGCTCTTGAGCTCTCTCTCTCAATTCCAGCCTGCCCGAGTGGGTGGGAGAGCAGAGGATGGGGTGTAGGTGGAGGGTGCTAATTAGCTCAGGCTAAGAGCAGCCTTGGCAAGAAGCCACGAGAAGGGGAGGCCTCATCAGTCAGGTGGAGATGATGACTCAGGGATCGCAAAAGAACCTGCATAAGGAGCAGTTTGGGTAGCAACCAATATCTGGCTTGAGTCACTGATGGATGTTTACCATGGTATTAGGAGGAAAGCTGGAGCTATGATGATTTCTAAATAGGGAAAGACAGGTTGACAAAGACATGAACGCTGTCAAGTCAGAATAGGCACACCTGTCAGCTTTGTCGCCAGGATTTTTCATTCTTTGATCAATGCCACAGAGCATGGAGCAGTGTGCAGACGGCTGTTTGGAAGCATCCTAGCATCAATCAAAGAGTGCCCTCCTGGGTGGGGAGGGGAGTGGGCAAGCTGCTTCAGGGAGGCGGAATGACCTTCTCTCCTTCTTGGAGGCCACCTCAGCTCACCAAGGTGTCCTTGAGACTGTTCACTCCAGAACTGACATCTGCAAGGTAGGGCTGGCTGACAGGTCCTTCAAGAAACTGAATAAACACAACTTTCCTGACAGACCCTCCATGGTCTCCTGGGGGCATTCTCAAGGTATAGGTACATGGGGACATGGCCTGGAGTCCACTGGGGGTAGGGGAGGCCCTTTAGGTAGATAGGGGAGTTAATATGTTTAAAGAGCTTAGATCAGCATCCAGCCTTATATAATAATAGCTATTACTGTGAGGCAATTCGATTCACTCCGGAGATGCCCCCAAACCCACCTGGAATTGGACAGCACCAGCCTGTCAGAAGTGACCATCTTCCCCGAGCTTCTGTAAATCAGTCTCCACCAGTTTGTCATGACCAATGTAATATATGTTGCAATGAGCTCTTCACTGTTCAAAGAGTACGTATTTTCTACTGGTTTATGTCTTTTATAAATAATTAAATTAGAATGGATTTGAAGTTGCTCTCTGAATAGTAGAGAAAGTTAGTCGTAGTTAACTCTCTGGGAATTATACGTAACCATCAGCTTTGGTGAACTGCGCTGTGGTGCAGTGTGCTTATCAGCATATACACTGCGTGGGTTTAACTCCTGGCTCCTCCGGTTACTAGCTGTGTGGCTGTCTTTACGTTCTGTTTTTTTATGGCTGCACCGCGCAGCATGTGGGATCGAACCCGAGTCCCTTGTATTGGAAGCGTGGAGTCTTAACCACCAGGGGAGTCCCTACCTTTACCTTCTTTACCTGAATTTTCTCATCTGTGGAATGGAGGACATAAATGTATCTTAGAAGGTTGTAATGAGAATTAAATTATGTTCCTGTGTGGAGAGCACTTAGCACGGTGCCTAGCACATAACTGTGCTACCCTATTGTTATCTCTTTGGAGGTGTTGGCTGTCCTTGGTCACATGTCTTATAATAGAAAGAAGACAGGGAACCACTATACTAGATTATCTATTTGTCATTCCATCAGTACATTGGTCAGTATTTATCCAGGGTCTTCTTGTTTGAAAACTCTGTGCTTCACTTAAGGAAAACCAATTCTGTATATCCAGGTTTTCAAAGCTGATATTTGGGGATTAAATGAATACCAAAGAATCATCTGCTTATTTTTTCAAAGATTTGATGCAGATATCCTTTCAAAATCCAGCTCCTTTAGTGCATTCAAAATGTAACTCAATGGGGTTTCCCTGGTGGCGCAGTGGTTGAGAGTCTGCCTGCCGATGCAGGGGACACGGGTTCATGCCCCGGTCCGGGAAGATCCCACATGCCACGGAGCGGCTGGGCCCATGAGCCATGGCCGCTGAGCCTGCGCGTCCGGAGCCTGTGCTCCACAATGGGAGAGGCCACGACAGTGAGAGGTCCGCGTACCGCAAAAAAAAAAAAGAACAAAATGTAACTCAATGAAAACATTGAGTTCATGGATTGTTCCAGAATATCCCCAGAATTTGTCCTGCATTTTCATTACGAACCAAATTCTAGAGTAACCAAACAGCCCTAGTAAATGAAGGAAGAGTTTTCTATGTTGAAGTTATGGAGGAATTGAATTATGAAGGAAATGACACAGTTAGAAAATGATCATTTTGCAGACCCTAATGGAAAACTGAAACAAGTGCTGATCAGCAATAGAGGGTAAAGTAGAGGTTGATGAGGAACTTTACAACACAGCATGCAAGCTATTACCAGCCGAAGTCACTGAGCAATCTTGGCATCACTAAAAATACAACCGAATATTGTATACTTCCAGATAGGATGTAAAATGAATTAAACAGGATCACCAGTGAAGTGTACTTGGAAGAAAAATTGAATTTGGGCCAAGTCCAGCCATTAAATCTAACTTCCAGGCCATAGAAAATCAAGTGGGGAGACAGACATGTTAAACAGCATCATGAAAAAGGAATCAGTGAAAGCCAGGATGTAAGATACCCCAGAGAAGCTGACTTGGTTTCCTCAACAAGTCAATCACTTGTATAGAAACATGCAGGGATGACTCTTCTAAATTAAAAGAGATTAAGAGATGTAAACACCACACACAATGGATGGACTATTTGGATCCTGATTTGAGCAAACAACTCTAATTTCAATAAGTGAGAAAAGTTAAATATGGCCTGGTATTAGATGCTATTGAGGAATTAATTGTTAATTTTAATAAGTGTGATGATGGCCTTATAGTTATATAGGGACATATCCTTTCAGGGAGACACATGTGGAAGTTTTGAAAGGTGAAATGACATGATATTTGGAATCTCTTTAAAATATTCCAGCAATAAATAAAACAACCACCAAAAAAAAGCAGAGGGAGAGGGTAGATGAAATAAATCTGGCAAAATGTGGTGGTTGTTGAAGCTGGTGATTAATACGTGATTGTGTGTTTGTATTATCTCCTTTTGAGTATGCTTAGAAATTTTCATAATAAAAATTTTAAGAAAAAAACCCCCAAATAGACATTATTAAAACAAAAATTAAACAAATTTGCAACATTCAATACTCTCCCTCTATTACAGGTTGAATTGTGTCCCACACAAATTCATATGTTGAAGCCCTAAGCTCCAGTACCTTATTTGTAGGCAGGACCTTTAAAGAGGTTATTAAGGTAAAATGAGGTCATATGAGTGGGAACCTACTCCAATATGACTAATGTCCTTATGAGAAGGGGAGATTAGGATATAGACACAGAGAGGGAAGATCATGTGAAGACACATGGGGACGATGGACATCTACAAGCCAAGGAGACGGGCCTCAGAGGAAACAAACGTGCCAACACCTTAATCTTGGATGTGTGTCTCCAGAACTGTGAGAAAAACAAATTTTTATTGTTAAAGCCACCCAGTCTGACCTAGCAGACTAATATACCCCTTTCCTGCTTGGTTTTCTTTACAGCATTTACCACTATCTAATGCATTGTATTTTTATTTGCTTTTTGCCAGTCTTCCCCCACTAGAATGTTCATGAAGGCGGTAAATTTTGTCTATTTTGTCAACTGCTGAATCCCCAGCACATATAACAGGGCTTGACCCATTGAGTTCAATAAATAAATGTGAAATGTTGGATTGATGAATGAACATAGAATAGAGGTACTTCATGATTACCTGCTAGGTTGACAACATTTTTCCAGGGTAAGAATTGTCATCCAGCCCATTCTACCTCTGTCTATCTACTGCATCCTACAGTCTGTCCCAAATTTCTGAATTTGGGCTAGAGACTAAGCACTTTGGGAGTTTGGCTTGCAGAGAAGCTACTCTGTATTCTGATTTTCTTCCAGCCTACAGTAAGCCCAAGATCCTTTGTGCATCTGTACGCAGAGAAATTTGGGGGAGGCTCCAAACTATTCTAGTGTCTGAAGAAGCAAAGTATAAGTGAAGCTTTGGAGAGGTGAAAATGTGGCTAGGAGGAAAAAAGAAGAGCAAAATGAGAGCCTATCCATAGGAGACATTTGTCACATTTCCTTGCTGCATGCACAGCGCCTACTGAAAACCCTTCCTGTGTTTGGAGAAGGTCGTGCCTCATGAGCCCTGGATCCCAGGGTGGAACATTTTCCCAGGCTCCCTTGCAGCTAATGCACAGGCATGTGACCTTGTCTTTACCAATCAGCCACCAAACCTGCCTGAAACTTTTCTTTGAAAGTAGGCAATGTAAGAATGCCAGCACCGTCTAGAATCTATTTTCTGAGAAAGATGGTAGAGGGGATTTGGGGCAGTGGCAGTGGCTGAAAGGTGAAGTTCTTGATGCAGAAGTGCCACTGGTGCTGAAGGCAGTTGCTTACTTAAAGTAAGTTCCCCGTCTAAGTAGCAACATTGCAAACTGGAGCACCAGTGCCTGGTGGCCATGGTGACAGCACAGTTCTGCAACATGGCTGTGAATGCTTCTCCTTAGGAACACCTCCAGTCCTCCTGATAATTCTGTGAGCTGCCCAGTACCCTTTGTGTATACTCCTTTTCTACTTAACCAAAGAAATTTAAGCAAAAGGAGTACAGTTTTGCAAACCACAAGACACATTTAAGGCATATCCTTGGAAAGAGAATGAAAAAATTTTTTTTGGTAAGATATACATTTAACCATTTTTAAGTGCACAATTAGTAGCATGAAGTACGTTCACAACGTTGTGCAACCACCAGCACTGTCCATTTCCAGAACCTTGAGAATGAAAAATTTTAACGTGAGTTCATGTCTTTGAAGATTCTAGATTTCTAAGTCACTTTTAGTTCAAGTTAAAGAGCACTCACTGTCTAAATTCTGCAACGTAAGCTCCACAGGTCTGTTATTTATCGCTGCATTGCTAGCATCCAGCAGGTGCCTGGAAAATATGTGTTTGAAATGGGAAGGTCAAATGGGATATTCTGTAGTCCAGTACTTGTACAGTCTGAATGGGGTGTTGACAGGTATATACACACACTGTGTGTGGACACTGTGTGTTCATTTAGTGGGAAGAAGTGATATTACTGAATGGGTGAAGTAGCGGTTCCCAGCCCAGGCACTCCTGTCCCCTGGGTGTTGGGGGCTGGAAAAGCTAATATAAATTTTACTTTGACCTGGGATGAAGCTAACAAGGTCTACTAAAGACCCCCGTGGCTGGAATTAGAATAAGTGAGTGAGGGCACGTCAGTTAGTTTCTGCTTCTTAGATGCTCAGACAGGCTTTCAGTGATATAATAAGAATTTCTAATATTTCTGGGAGGAAAGTTGGTTATAAAACATTATTTGGTGGTAAAAGAGTTGGGGGGAACATTCAGTCATTCATTCAACAGTATTTATTGAGCATCTGTTTTGTGTCAACTTCTTTTCTGGGTACTGAAGTCTCTGCCACAAACAAAACAGACACGTGCCTTATATCTAGAGCTCGTGTGGAGAGAGACAGAAATTAAACAAATGTCAGATGTGTCTGGTGGGAAAAGTGCTAGAGGTATATGTTTTTTGTCATACAGTCGTCCTGGAGGGTCCCTGAGAAGGTGATATTTGAGTGGGAACCTTAGGAAAGTGAGAGAGGTATCACGTTGACCTCTAGAGTGTTCCAGAGAGGGAGAACAGGAGGTGCAGAGCTCTGGGGTAGGAATGCTCTTGGCAGATCCTGGCAACCAAGGGGAGGTCAGTGCAGCCAGAGTGCAGTGAGGGGACAGTTGTAGGTGAGAAGGTCCAAGAGGAGGTAGAGAAGATATTTTGCTCTGGAATATTCGGAGTGAATATCGTAAGACACGGCGGACATATCTCTTGGGTCTGAAAGACGTTTTCTTGAAAGTGTTTACCGTCCTGTAGGGCAAGGGGGACAAAGGGACCCTCTTTTCTCACAGGCTTTTAGATTGTTCTTTCTCTTGAGTGCTAGCTATCAGGGTGAAGTGCCATTTTTACTTTCTGGCTTCCTGGGGCTAAGCTGGCTTTTCTGCAACGAGATGGGAACATTTGTGTGCCTTGTGCAAGCCCGGGGCAGAGTCTGTCCCTGGTGCCTGGCAAGGGGCCAACTGTGTTGTCAGTGAATGGGATGCGAGACTTATCAATAAGGTAAAGATGCTAGTATGAGAAGAAAAGGAAAGATCCAGTGTGGAGGACAAAGGGAGGAGAGAGAACTCTAGGACAAAAAGCCTGTAAAGGGTGGAGTGCTGAAGACGGTAGAACAATACCCTCTCCCCCGGCCCCTCAACACTTGCTTGGGCCTCTTGAAAATGTTTGCTTGTATTTCTGCTTATAGTTTCCCATTAATTTTCCTGATATTAAGAGAAAAGACAAGATCGCTGGAGCTGAGCAGAGAGTCTAATAAACAGCAGGTGCCCGTGTTCCTCCCCGGGATGCTCATGCCTGGGGAACATGTCATATTTGAAACTGGAATTGTGAAGCCAGCCAGGGCCACGCGTACGCCCTGTGCAGGTGAACGTCTGATTAAATACAAGGGGAATTATGCTGTTTTCTTTCAGCCTGTTCTTTGCTGGCACAACCTATTCTTTGACATGAAGCTGAAATTATCATATTCTGTCTGATACGTAATCTCAGTATCCCCATGTTTCCAGATCTTCTGTAAGCTCCTCTTTTTAATACCCAAATGTAATAGCCTGAATCTTTGTTCTGCATGACTGCGGGAAACCAGTCCCCTCTGGATATTTCTGAGGGGGTTGGCAAGTGCTTGCGTGCCCAGGTGCTGTGTGTCACTCACTCCCCACCTCCCACCCATGGCACTTTCTGCTCTTCTGTCAATGGTGGTCCCATCACTCTTTTCCATGCTACTACTCTCTCTCTGCTCTGCTTCAACCCAAGCGTGGACACAGCCCCCTCCTTTATTCCCCACTCACCTCCAAAACCGAGCTGGTATGTGTGGAGGCATGGATGAGAGTCAACACATTTAACAGCTGCTCTGGCCCAGGGCATAGCCGGTCAATCCTAAAGGATCCGGGCTGTGTCGGGCAGAGTCCGTTAGTGTCTGGATCATTGGGGAGGTTAAAGGGTCCTGGGGCTGGGAGCCAGGGTGCTCAAGGCAGTGGCGGTGGGAACTGGGAGAGAAGGCTCAGGACAGAGGCTAATTGACCAATATTTTAATAATATTTTAACACCTAGTATAGCTATATTGTATGTACTCACTAGTCTTGTGCAACAGATTTGCTGAAGGAGTGAAGATATTGCTGGGGCAACTTAAAATTAGGTCTCAAACATGACCGTAAGCCTATCAGTCATGCCCCATTGGAAGGAACCCCTCACTGGTGGTCTCTCTCCTTGGGCACCAGCTGGCTGCCATGATTCTGGGGTCTCTTCCCTCCGAACTGAGTTCCTTCTCAAATCTACGTCCACTCTCAAGTCAAGAATTCCACCCCCCCACCCACATTCAGCTCAGCTCAAACATTTGTCAGGGAAAACTGAAAATTTCCTCACAAAAACACCCTCCAAAGAAATCATAGTCATGATTTTACCTCATTTATGAAGAGCAGCCTCAGCCCATCTTACCCTCCCCTTTGCACAGCCAAAGTGCCACTGAATGTTTTCCTCAACAGCAGAGCAGTTTCATCCCTAGGATGGGTTCTGCCCCCACCCCCTAGAGCAAGGGGTACAACTTATAGCCATCTTTCAAAATAGCATTTTGAATTTTCTACCCTAGACATGGAAAGCACTTAGCCAGTGCCCAGTAGATACTAGAGGCTGAATAAGAGACAGTTTTGTCCATTACTCCTTAGCCACAGCTCTTAGTAGTTTCTCAACAACTTTATTGAAGAAATGGATTCATTCCTTCATTCATCTCTTCAACAAATATGTATCCAACTATGTGCTAGGCACTGTGTTCGTTTGGGGAAACAAAGGAAAACCAAAAAAAGCCAAAGATCCCTGCTCTTGTGGAGCTCATATTTTAGTAGGGGAGACAACCATCACAAAATAGGTGAGTAAAATTCAAGGCATGTGAAACAGTAATACATGCTAAGAAGCTAAGAAGCAGGAAGGATGAATAGGTATCGCTGAGGGGATTTTAGATAATGATTTTGATTTTAGAGATAAAGATTTTGTGTGATTTTAGATAGAGAACTGGGAAGGTGACATTTGAGTAGAGAGCTCCTGCTGCCAACTGGGGGTGGGATGGGGAAGAGAAAACCCATTACTGCACAGCTAGCAAAACCCATGACTTTGGGAAACCGGTTTGTAATAATGACTGAATTGAAATACAGACAAGTGCTCCAGGTGGTCTTTGATTTTCTCCTTCATTGAATAAGGATGAAGGTTTTCGTTGTTGTTGTTTTTATTTTTGTTTTTTAAGGAAGAGCTATGTTTTCTCACTTTTAGTGCTTTTGGCAATCATCACACTTTTCCTTCCATCTCCCTAAGCTATAGGAGAATAAATATCTCCAGCACAGTAGAGGCAGACTATTAAACTTATGGTTTGTTTATGTCAGGAAATAAAGACAAATGTGACATTTCTTCTCTTGGTGCCCTGCATTTTTCCCAGTAAATCAATCATGAATGGTAACTTTGGAGCTGCTTTTATGTACCTGAACAAGGTATAGTTGTTCCAAATAATTTCACTTTGAAATAACCCAATAATGAATTTTGCTATCACATTTCCATAGCTTATCTGCATTGGGAAGTTTTGTTGACCCACAAACTCGAACTGTTATCTGTAGCAACAAGTGTTTAGATTTAGGCTGAAATAGGAGGCTGTAAGAAGTGATAAATTTTTAGAGGTTTTCAATGTTGAAAAAAGAGTTCTGTCCTCTAGCAACTCATGATCCTGTCATATCTTATGCCCTTTGAGTTTGGAGATGGCATTTTTATTGATAACAAAACAGTTCAGTGTTTATTTGGTGCTCTGTAGCTATGGCCTGTTATTCTTAGATAAGGTTGCTGTGTGGAACTCCACTATTGTCTTGTATATCCTTTGGAGGGGGTATCATCCTTGGAAGGAGTGGCCAGCCTATACTCAATAGCCATGCACCTGGCCTGGCCAGCCAGTCTGCCTCTCTTCTTTTCAGCCATGCCCTTCAATAATTTGATTAAATGACCTGCGAGAGGAAGTACTGTCTGAATGTTTAATCCTGGAAAAAATCCTGATAGAACTCACAGTTAGAAGAACTGAGTTCTAATTCCAGCTCCCTCATTTATTTGGGTGAGTCATTTCATTTCCCTAAGCCACAGTTTCCCCATCTATAAAATGGGAAGACTGATAGCAATCTCACAGGGCTACGGTGTCAACTGAAGAAAATAATGTCTATATAATATCTCACATGCTGCCAAGCTTGGAAGTAAATCATGGGCACTATTATTTGAGGTATTTTGAAGATCAAATGAGTTTCACAGTCATGGAAGCATTTTGTCTCTTGTAAAGAATTATCACCTAGAGCGCAGACAGCAGAAGCAAGAAGAACTACAGTCCTGCAGCCTGTGGAACAAAAACCACATTCACAGAAAGACAGACAAGATGAAAAGGTAGAGGGCTATGTACTAGATGAAAGAACAAGATAAGACCCCAGAAAAACAACTAAATGAAGTGGAGATGGGCAACCTTCCAGAAAAAGAATTCAGAATAATGATAGTGAAGATGATCCAGGACCTCGGAAAAAGAATGGAGGCAAAGATCAAGAAGATGCACGAAATGTTTAACAAAGACCTAGAAGAATTAAAGAACAAACAAACAGAGATGAACAATACAATAACTGAAATGAAAACTACACTAGAAGGAATCAATAGCAGAATAACTGAAGCAGAAGAACGGATAAGTGACCTGGAAGACAGAATGATGGAATTCACTGCTGCAGAACAAAAAAAAGAAAAAAGAATGAAAAGAAATGAAGACAGACTAGGAGACCTCTGGGACATTAGACATTAGATGCAAAAACATTCGCATTATAGGGGTCTCAGAAGGAGAAGAGAGAAAGGACCTGAGAAAATGTTTGAAGAAATTATAGTCAAAAATTTCCCTAACATGGGAAAGGAAATAGCTACCCAAGTCCAGGAAGTGCAGAGAGTCCCATACAGGATAAACCCAAGGAGAAACACGCCGAGACACATAGTAATCAAAAACAGGCCGAGACACATAGTAATCAAATTGGCAAAAATTAAAGATGAAATAAAATTATTGAAAGCAGCAAGGGAAAAATGACAAATAACCTACAAGGGAACTCCCATAAGGTTAACAGCTGATTTCTCAGCAGAAAATCTACAAGCCAGAAGGGAGTGGCATGATATACTTAAAGTGATGAAAGGGAAGAACCTACAACCAAGATTACTCTACCCGGCAAGGATCTCATTCAGATTTGAAGGAGAAATCAAAAGCTTTACAGACAAGCAAAAGTTAAGAGAATTCAGCACCACCAAACCAGCTCTACAACACATATTAAAGGAACTTCTCTAAGTGGGAAACACAAGAGAAGAAAAGGACCTACAAAAACAAACCCAAAACAATTAAGAAAATGGTCATAGGAACATGCATATTGATAATTACCTTAAACGTGAATGGACTAAATGCTCCAACCAAAAGACACAGGCTTGCTGAATGGATACAAAAACAAGACCCATATATATGCTGTCTACAAGAGACCCACTTCAGACCTAGGGACACATACAGACTGAAAGTGAGGGGATGGAAAAAGATATTCCATGCAAATGGAAATCAAAAGAAATCTGGAGTAGCAATAGACTTTAAATTAAAGAATGTTACAAGAGACAAGGAAGGACACTACATAATGATCAAGGGATCAAACCAAGAAGAAGATATAACAATTATAAATATATATGCACCCAACATAGGAGCACCTCAATACATAAGGCAACTGCTAACAGCTATAAAAGAGGAAATCGACAGTAACACAATAATAGTGGGGGACTTTAACACCTCACTTACACCAAGGGACTGATCATCCAAACAGAAAATTAATGAGGAAACACAAGCTTTAAATGACACAATAGACCACATAGATTTAATTGATATTTACAGGACATTCCATCCAAAAACAGCAGATTGCACTTTCTTCTCAAGTGCGCATGGAACATTCTCCAGGATAGATCACACCTTGGGTCACAAATCAAGCCTCAGTAAATTTAAGAAAATTGAAATCATATCAAGCATCTTTTCTGACCACAATGCTATGAGATTAGAAATCAATTACAGGAAAAAAAACGTAAAAAACACAAACACATGGAGGCTAAACAATACTTTACTAAATAACCAAGAGATCACTGAAGAAATCAAAGAGGAAATCAAGAAATACCTAGAGACAAATGACAATGAAAACACGATGATCCAAAACCTATGGGATGCAGCAAAAGCAGTTCTAAGAGGGAAGTTTATAGCTATACAAGCCTACCTCAAGAAACATCTCTAATAAAAAATCTAACCTTACACCTAAAGGAACTAGGGAAAGAAGACCAAACAAAACCCAAAGTTAGCAGAAGGAAAGAAATCATAAAGATCAGAGCAGAAATAAATGAAATAGAAACAAAGAAAATATAGCAACGATCAGTAAAACTAAAACCTGGTTCTTTGAGAAGATAAAAAAATTTGATAAACCATTAGCCAGACTCATCAAGAAAAATAGGGAGAGGACTCAAATCAATAAAATTAGAAATGAAAAAGGAGAAGTTACAACAGACACTGCAGAAATACAAAGCATCCTAAGAGACTACTACAAGCAACTCTATGCCAATAAAATGGACAACCTGAAAGAAATGGACAGATTCTTAGAAAGGTATAACCTTCCAAGACTGAACCAGGAAGAAATAGAAAATATGAACATATCAATCACAAGTAATGAAATTGAAACTGTGAATAAGAATCTTCCAACAAACAAAAGTCCAGGACCAGATGACGTGATACTATACATAGAGAATCCTAAAGATGGCACCAGAAAACTACTAGAGCTAATCAATGAATTTGTTAAAGTTGCAGGATACAATATTAATGCACAGAAATCTCCTGCATTCCTATATACTAATGACGAAAAATCTGAAAGAGAAATTAAGGAAACACTCCCATTTACCATTGCAACAAAAAGTATAAAATACCTAGGAATAAACCTACCTAGGGAGACAAAAGATCTGTATGCAGAAAACTATAAGACACTGATGAAAGAAATTAAAGATGATACAAACAGATGGAGAGATATACCATGATCTTGGATCAGAAGAATCAATATTGTGAAAATGACTATACTACCCAAAGCAATCTACAGATTCAATGCAATCCCTATCAAATTACCAATGGCATTTTTTATAGAACTAGAACCAAAAAAATCTTAAAATTTGTATGGAGACCCAAATGACCCTGAATAGCCAAAGCAGTCTTGAGGGAAAAAAGCAGAGCTGGAGGAATCAGATTCCCTGACTTCAGACTATACTACAAAGTCATCAAGACAATACAAAGTCATCAAGACAATATGGTACTGGCAAAAAAACAAACATATAGATCAATGAAACAAGATAGAAAGCCCAGAGATAAACCCACACACCTATGGTCAACTAGTCTATGATAACGGAGGCAAGGATATACAATGGAGAAAAGACAGTCTCTTCAATAAGTGGTGCTGGGAAAACTGGACCGCTACATCTACGTGTAAAAGAATGAAATTAGAACAGTCCCTAACACCATACACAAAAATTAACTCAAAATGGATTAGAGACCTAAGGGTAAGACCAGACACTATAAAACTCTTACAGGAAAACATAGGAAGAACAGTCTTTGACATAAACCACAGCAAGATCTTTTTTGATCCACCTCCTAGAGTAATGGAAATAAAAACAAAAATAAACAAATGGGACCTAATGAAACTTAAAAGGTTTTGCATAGCAAAGGAAACCATAAACAAGACCAAAAGACAACCCTCAGAATGGGAGAAGATATTTGCAAATGAATCAATGGACAAAGGAGTAAACTCCAAAATTTACAAGCAGCTCATGCAGCTCAATATGAAAAAAACAAACAACCCAATCCAAAAATGGGCAGAAGACCTAAATAGACATTTCTCCAAAGAAGATATACAGATTGCCAACAAACACATGAAAGAATGGTCAACATCACTAATCATTAGAGAAATTCAAATCAAAACTACAATGAGGTATCACCTCACACCAGTTAGAGTGGGCATCATCAGAAAATCTACAAACAACAAATGCTAGAGAGGGTGTGGAGAAAAAGGAACCCTCTTGCACTGTTGGTGGGAATGCAAAGTGATACAGCCACTATGGAGGACAGTATGGAGGTTCCTTAAGAAACTACAAATAGAACTACCATATGACCCAGCAATCCCACTACTGGGCATATACCCTGAGAAAACCATAATTCAAAAAGAGTCATGTACCAAAATGTTCATTGCAGCTCTATTTACAATAGCCCGGAGATGGAAACAACCTAAGTGCCCATCATCGGATGAATGGATAAAGAAGATGTGGCACATATATACGATGGAATATTACTCAGCCATAAAAAGAAACGAAATTGAGCTATTTGTAATGAGGTGGATAGACCTAGAGTCTGTCATACAGAGTGAAGTAAGTCAGAAAGAAAAAGACAAATACTGTATGCTAACACATATATATGGAATTTAAGAAAAAAAATGTCATGAAGAACCTAGGGGTAAGGCAGGAATAAAGACGCAGACCTCCTGGAGAACGGACTTGAGGTTATGGGGAGGGGGAAGGGTGAGCTGTGACAGGGTGAGAGAGAGTCATGGACATATACACACTAACAAACGTAGTAAGGTAGATAGCTAGTGGGAAGCAGCCACATGGCACAGGGATATTGGCTCGATGCTTTGTGACAGCCTGGAAGGGTGGGATAGGGAGGGTGGGAGGGAGGGAGACGCAAGAGGGAAGACATATGGGAACATATGTATAACTGATTCACTTTGTTATAAAGCAGAAACTGACACACCATTGTAAAGCAATTATACCCCAATAAAGATGTTAAAAAAATAAATAAATAAAAATAGAACTACCATACGACCCAGCAATCCCACTACTGAGCATATACCCAGAGAAAACCATAATTCAAAAAGACACATGCCACCCAATGTTCATTGCAGCACTATTTACAATAGCCAGGTCATGGAAGCAACCTAAATGCCCATCGACAGACGACTGGATAAAGAAGTTGTGGTATATATATACAATGGAATATTACTCAGCCATAAAAAGGAACGAAATTGGGTCATTTGTAGAGATGTGGATGGATCTAGATACTGTCGTACAGAGTGAAGTAAGTCAGAAAGAGAAAAACAAATACCGTATATTAACGCATATATGTGGAACCTAGATAAATGGTACAGGTGAACTGGTTTGCAGGGCAGAAGTTGAGACACAGATGTAGAGAACAAACGTATGGACACCAAGGGGGGAAAGCGGCGGGGAGTGGGAGTGGTGGTGTGCTGAACTGGGCGATTGGGATTGACATGTACACACTGATGTGTATAAAATGGATGACTAATAAGAACCTGTTGTATAAAAAGTTAAATAAAATAAAATTCAAAAGAAAACAAAAGATTTATCACCATCATCACTGCCCTCACCACTGCTGTCATCTAGGAGCCCTGTTTTCTCTACATAATTATAAACCCGTCTTCAACTTAACCCAGTTCCAAGTATCCAAAGGACATTTAAGGTATCTTATTTGCTATAGTCTTCTATAGAGAGGGACATGAGACTAAAATCAGAAGTCTTGTGTTCTAGTTACAGTTTTCCTCTAGATCTTTATGGAACCTTAGAGAAGTCACAAACTCTGAGCCTTTCTGACCATCTGTAAAATGGGAAAGTTGAACTAAATTTCCACAGTGCTCCTAACTTTTACAACCCCGTGTAAAGTGAAGGCAGGAATGGAATTGTGGGTTTAGATTTCTGTGAAATGGGAGATGAAGGAGGTTTCCACGTCAGCCCTGGCTTCTGTGTTCTGCCTACCTTCGGCCTCACCCTGCAGGTGAGTCAGCCAGAGCACCTTTCTGAAATGGAAATGCAATTGTCACTCATCTGCTTAAAATCTAGCGGGGGCAGGGGGTGGGCAGGAGAGATAAACTAGGAGTTTTGGATTAACATACACATACTACTATATATAAAATAGGTAAACAACAAGGACCTCCTGTATAGCACAGGGAGCTATACTCAATAACTTGTAATACATTAGAAAAAACATACATGTTCCCTAATGAGGAAACAAACTATAATATCTTAATAGTTAGAATATTATTCTCAAGTTAAAATAATGGTACTGAGACTAAGTAATAACAGGGAAAGTGTTGAAAAATGCAAGCCCAAAATATTTTGCATATAGTGTGATTATAACTATGCTAAGACAAAATAGCTTACTTAAAAAAAAAAGACAATTAAAAAAACCAGAAATATGAAGAGTAGTTGATCTGAGTAATTTTTCCTCCGTTGTAACTCTTACTTTCCAATGTTTCTCTTTGATGAGAGCATATTATTTTTTAAAAATTATTTTCATTGCTTTTTCTCCTTATTCCAAAAATAAGCACATTCATTTAGGAAACTTCAGAAAATCCAGCTAAGATTCAAAGAAGAATACCTGTACTCCCCACCTGTCACAAATAACCACTGTTAAACTCTCCTGCATATTTTACGTATACATGTGTATACAGACACACGCAAATATATTCGTACACAAATATACACATATATATACAAGAGGATTTAATGGTGGTTTTATATATGAAAATTTTTTTAATTATAAAAATTCTGGTACCCAGAGTAGGCAAAAACAGGTGAACAGTCCCCTTTATAGGTTCTCTTGATGAGGCTCACTCTTACCTGGGTGTCACACATCCTACATGAGGGTTACCGGCATTCTCTACCCTAGGATAGCAGCCCCGTTTTCTACCTTCAGGATTCACATGGTAGAAAGTGCTTCCGGGTCCCAGGAGAGGAAAACTGCTTTCTGTGTGAGAAGTTTAGCAGCTTTCTTATTCTCATTTTACTCTTTATGTTCAGAATCTAACTTTAGAACTCTCAATATAACAACGGAGGCAAGAGTCAAGGGTATTTAAATCATCTGTAACACTGAGATCCTGACCATCTACGGGAGCCCTGTTTCTTAGGGTTTCTAACTAGGCGTCACCCCGCTGTGCCTCTGGCTGAAGGAGATGAAAGGTGAGTGTAGGACCAGGCCGTTTTCTGTGAGCACAGCTCCCCTGTCCACAGCTGGGTATTAGAGACGTGAATCAGAGTGGTGAACACATTCATTCGTGCCCACAAAGATAGCTTCACCAAAACTGGAACCTAGGAGGAAGACTTTTATAGAAACTCAGCCCACTCACCAAGCCTGATCCTACTGGGAACCAAGCTATGGGACTTGCCCAACCAAACCGTGAAATAAGTTCATTCATTCAACAACCACTCGAATGGTGACTGCACAGATGTGCCAGGTGCCAGGGGTACAAAGATTACCAAGACCGCAAGATCCCTCCGGGTGGTGAAAATGTCCCCTCCTCTCAAAAAAAGGGTAAACCTGGGAGCAGTCAGTTGTGTAATGGGCAACAGGAAGTGTTTTCCAGGCAGAGGCTGTGACATGTGGAAAGGGGGTGGAGAAGAGCTCGCTATGTTCAAGGAACTGCAAATAGACCAGTGAAGCTTCAGAGCGGTGAATAGGAAGTGGCAAAGGATGAGGTGGAAATCGCAGGGGATTGAAGGCCGTGGTGGAGAGTGTGGATTTCATTCTCAGGGCAGTAGAGAGCTAGAAGGAATTTAAACAGACTAGAGACGTGAGGCCGGACTTCAGTGACTCTGGTTTCCCTTTCACTCCTCTCCAACGTGTCCATTCTCCTGTCTCTCCCTCATCCTCACCTCCCCGCCATATTCTCAGCTCCTCTCCTCAGGTCCCTCAATTTCTAAGGTAAGTTTCAATCATAAGAGGCCAGAAGACATTCCCAGGAGTTTGCACTGTAATGGTAGTTAAAGCCTTCAGACAAGGGCTGATTATCTGACTACAGAATTGTAGGCATTGGCCAGGAGGTAGGAGAGAATTGGTGGAACAGTCTTTAACCATGGGCTATTCTTCCAACTCTGGTCACACACCTCACAAAGGATCAGACTTGTCTCCAAGGAAGTCAAGTAAGCACCTGGTGCCTACTTTCTTGATGGGGGACCACAGCTCCATCCCCAGGATTTGAATTCTAGGATAAAGGGCAGGATTTGAATCCTAGGGTCTTAAGAACAGGAGGAATCTTGGAGTTTCCCTGGGCCGTAGCCCACATCACCCAGGCTCTTCTGGAGGGCAGGCTCAAACTATTTCCTTCATTTTTATCAGATTTGAATAATTGGTATCTCATCATGTTTTCCATCTCTTGACCACCTACTGAGAGGGGCTGATGAATGGAAAAAGAGCCAGCAGTGTCGAGGTAATCCACAAATTAGACACCCCTTCTTGCTGTCGTCAGAAGTGGTTTGTGTTCCATTTTCATGAGAAAGAAACTTCAACCTTGAATGACGAAGCTGAAATTCATGGCATTATCTCCCTCTTAGTCTTACCATGCAGGGTTTTTTCCCTAATATATCTTCAAGTCTCCTTCAAATCTTTGAAACATTAGCATGTAGCTGCTGTAATACATCTTTTGAATTATGGAAATTTTAATGCAATAAAGCTTCTCTGTTGCCTGCCACAGTGTCAAATATTATCTGGTAGATCTCAGATACCCCAGGTGTGTCTCTCTTCCACACCGCACCCCCCCTTCCCCGCTCATATCCCCTTCAAAACACCAGCCTCGACTTGGCACCGTGGGACTCCTCAATTCACCTGTGTCAACCAACCGTTCAGCTCTGGCTGACCCATTTCCTGCCCCAGCTGGCATGGGGCTGAACGGTGATGTTCCATTTACTCTGTTAAAAGTTAAATGTCACCCTCTGATGTTTACTTGCTTTGAAGTTTCCTAGCCATGGTACCTGGGGAAACTTTTGTCTCCATCAAGCTCCCCCTCACCCCCCCCCCATTCTGTGTGCAAACAAGCCCCTCTTGTTTTGATTGCTCATTTCTGCCCCCACATCCTTTCAGTTGTGGGGTTTCTTATTGTCTTACTAACAAATATAGCAACAATGTTTACCCGGGACTTAACCATGAGTCAGACACTCTTTTTTTTTTTTTTTTTTTTTGAGGTACGCGGGCCTCTCACTGCTGTGGCCTCTCCCGTTGCGGAGCACAGGCTCCGGACGCGCAGGCTCAGCGGCCATGGCTCACGGGCCCAGCCGCTCCGCGGCATGTGGGATCTTCCCAGACGGGGGAACGAACCCGTGTCCCCTGCATCGGCAGGCGGACTCTCAACCACTGCGCCACCAGGGAAGCCCAGACACTCTTTTATAAGCACATTTGGATAAAAGAACTCATTTCATCCTCACAACAAGCATTCGAGGTCTGTGCAATGATGAACCCGATATTACAAACAAGGCACTGAGAGGTTAAGACCTGTCCAAGGTCACCCAGCTACTGAGAGGCAGAATCTGTGCTCTTAACCGGTGGGATTTGACATCCCTGTCTCTCCTTTTCTTATTTTCCAACTCTCTCCTATGCAACCACGTTCCCCCAACACCGATTACCCTGTGCCAGGCACCGTGCCAGGCACTTGGGATTCAGGGGTGATACTTTGAAACCCTTGCCTACAGCACGATGGAGGAGACTTGCAGGCACACCATAAACAAGAGTGTGCTGGGTAGGGGAGGGGAAGCCTGGACCACGGGCTGTAGGACTCTGAAGGGTGCATTGGAGCCTGTGACACCTTATCTGGGACATGGAATGGGCGTTTGTGATAATGTTGTAAACAGTACGTCTCTCTTCCACCATCAGATATTGTTCTGTGTGCTTCTTTCTCTTTCTGCAGTTTTTGAAACTTCAATTTTCTTTGCCTTTTGCCCCAGGAGAGCAGTTTTTGAACTTAACTGTGTATCAAGGTCACCCACTGTGGCAGCGACTGGCTGGTTATCCTCTTGGCTACGTGACTGACACGTCTTTCAGTCACCCTCACACTCAGAGGTGGCGTGTGCCTGAGTCTGACCGAAGGGATGGGGGTGCAAGCAATGCCAGCCTCCTCTAAGCCTGGCCCATAAAACTGCCCCCGAAATCCTCCTCCCTTCCTGTCCAATCCCAGGATCCAGTGGAGGCCTCGGGAACATTCCAATGGACAAGAGGGATTGAGAACCACCAACAATCAATACTGATTTTAATTGCTGCCTCGTTGCCCTGGCTACAGCAAGATCATCTGACTTGATGTTTCTTGGGGGGTTGACAACCACGGAATGTTATTTTGGTCCTTTAAATGTTCTCTTAGAAAACCCTCCTCCAGCCAGTGTTTGCTATTGGATTTACCTGTGAGCAGATAAGAGCTGTGGGTGTCTGTGGGCCCTAACATGCACTGGAGTGATCAGAGTGAAAAAAGCATTTTTTAGGATCTAAGTCATGTCATACTATATAAGGGCAGAGACAGTGAGAGGGACCCTGCCCGCAATAAAAATAATAAAAATATAATGCAAATAATAAATCATAAAATAGGTATTATTTTGATAGAATCCAATAAACATAAATACACACATATATGAGCAAAATAATATTTGAGCATCTGGTATCTACCAAACACTATGCTAAACACTCTACATGCCGTATCTCATTTAATCCCGACAACAGCCCTCAGACGCAGGCATTACAATTATTACCCTATTATACAGATGAAACCGAGGCAGAGAAGGGAAGTTATTTGCCTAGGGTCGCATGGTAAAGAAGACAAGCCAGGACTGAAAGTCCGTCTGACATCCAGGCCCACAGGATAGTATGTGTAACACTCTACATACAGCACCATCACAGAGCTGACCCCCGCACCACAGCCACTGCCACCCTGTCCCAACCCATCTCGGTGGCCCCTTTCAATCCAGACTGGGCCGTACTTCCCTTACCCACTGCCCAGCACACTTTCTATAATTAAAATTATTTAGTCGATTTGAACAAAGCCCCTAAACCTGATGATTCCCTCTAGTTTTCTCCATACAGTTTGAGATTCCCCGGCACCGTGGCAACTAGATTTTTAGATGAAACTGGATCCCTGGAGGTAAGGAAATGCAGGAATTAAGTGAAGCGCCTTGAAGACCCACTGTGCTGGTAAGTGGTTCCTTCAAGGGGTATCCACTGAAATTCTCACCAGCCTCACCCTACCTCATTCAGGGCCATTAGGTACCCTCAAGAGCCTACAGAAATATTTAAAGCTCTTCTAAAAAACTTGTAGGGAATGCCATAGGAAGAAAAGAAAACTACAAAATTGAAATGGAGATTCGATTAAATGCCTGCAAAAAAATCATGCTAAGCTTCATGAACAGTTAAATTTGGAATTCGTAAAAAATTCATGATGCTTCAAAACAAAAAGGCTTGCTTTTCTTACTTTGCAGAGATTTTCTAGTTTGCATAATGATTGTTGAGAAATCATGGCCCATCGTAAATTGAATTTATTCCTTGTAGGCAAAATCATTTCAAAAGCAGAATTAGAAAAGTCGTTATATTTTTACAGCCAAAATATTAAATAATTTGTTCAAATTGGCCAGATATTGAACACATGAGATGTGGATGTTTTCTGTTATGTTCGATACGATGTGGGGTGAAGTCTCCAAAAGGAAGAATCCCTAAAATCCCTTGCAATCACACCACCTCCCCAAATCTTGAGAAGGTTCAGTGTAGGCAAGAAACAGAGCCAGGTCACTAGAGGTAAAGGGTGGCCCTGATGGGGTACCCCTCAGCCTGGAGTGGGGAGGCCCAAGAGGGGAAGTAGCATTCTCAAATGAAACACAGCAGTTATCCAGCTAGCCCATCGCGGGAAAGAGTGACTGACTGCTTGAATGTGACCAATAGATTCCAGCTGCCCCGACTGGAAACAAGCCAAGAAAAGCCTGCGCCCCATTTTCCCTTCGCTGTAGGAAGGAGATTGGGAGGCTTTTATTTTTCAAAGCCAGGGAGTGAGAGGGGCTGCAAAGTACCAGTGTTATTCTTCCCCGTTAAGGACGGGGGAGTACACCTTCCTTATCATTCAGCGCTGGCCCGAGAGCTCATTTTGATTGGTGGCATCGTAAATTCGCATCTGTTTTCTTATCAAAGCCCTGGACAGGAGGGAGAACGCAGCAGCTCTCTCCCCCACTTCAGGACGGGCGCAGGGGGAACTCTGCGGTTCTGTGATAAAACGAGAGCTGGGAGCTAATCAGGGAGCTGTCTGGGCTGCCAGCACCTCTTGATAACTCGGCAGAGGACCGAGGAGCTCCTGGGTTCTGGGGTGCAAGCCCTTGTTGTAAGGAGGTCTTAGGACCTTGGTTTTCTCACTTGAAAATGAGCATAATAATTCCTGACACTTTTTCCTATCACAGAAATGCTGGGCTAGAATGGGATAACAGATACAAAATTGCCTTAAGAGGTTTGCTACTCAAAGTGTGGCCCTCAGACTGGCACCCTCAGACTCACCTCAGAGCCTGTTAGAAATGCAGACTCCAAGGGCTCCAAAATTTACAAACAGCTCATGCAGCTCAATATCAAAAAAATAAACAACCCAATCAAAAAATGGGCAGAAGACCTAAACAGACATTTCTCCGAAGGAGACATAACAGATGGCCAAGAGGCACATGAAATCATGCTCAACATCACTAATTATCAGAGAAATGCAAATCAAAACTACGATGAGATATCACCTCTCACCAGGCAGAATGGCCATCATCAATAAGTCTACAAACAAAAAATGCTGGAGAGGGCTTCCCTGCTGGCGCAGTGGTTGAGAGTCCGCCTGCCGCTGCAGGGGACGCGGGTTCGTGCCCCGGTCCGGGAGGATCCCACATGCCGCGGAGCGGCTGGGCCCGTGACCCATGGCCGCTGGGCCTGCGCGTCCGGAGCCTGTGCTCCGCAACGGGAGAGGCCGCAACAGTGAGAGGCCCGCGTACCACAAAAAAAAAAAAAAAAAAAAAAAAAATGCTGGAGAGGGTGTGGAGAAAAGCGAACCCTCTCGCACTGTCGGTGGGAATGTAAATTGATACAGTCACTATGGAGAACAGTACGGAGGTTCCTTAAAAAACTAAAAACAGAACTACCATATGATCCAGCAATCTTATTCCTGGGCATATATCCAGAGGAAAACGTGGTTTGAAAGGATACATGCACCCCAATGGTCATTGCAGTGCTGTTTACAATAGCCAAGACACGGAAGCAACCTAAATGTCCATCAACAGATGAATGGATAAAGAGGATGTGGTACATATATACAATGGAATATTAGCTATTAAAAAGAATAAATAATGCCATACGCAGCAACGTGGATGGACCTGGAGATTATCATACTAAGTGAAATAAGTCAGACAGAGAAAGACAAATATATGATATCGCTTATACACAGAATCTTTAAAAAAAGTGATGCAAACGAACTTATTTACGAAACAGAAACAGACTCACAGACTTAGAGAATGAACTTACAGTTACCAGGGGGAAGGGTCGGTGGGTAGAGACAGACTGGGAGTTTGGGATTGACATGTACACACTGCTATATTTAAAATAGCTAACCAACAAGGACCTACTGTATAGCACAGGGAACTCTGCTCAATACTCTGTAATAACCTAAATGGGAAAGGAATTTAAAAAAGAATAGATACATGTATACGTATAACTGAATCACTCTGCTGAACACCTGAAACCAACACAACATTGTTAATCAACTCTACTCCGATACAAAATAAAAATTTTTAAAAACCCAGAAATGCAGACTCTCAGGCCCCACCACAGACCTACCGAAGCAGAATCTGCATTTTAACAAGATCCCAGGTGACTCGTATGCAAATTAAAGTTTGAGAAGCCCTGATTTAAAGAAAAAACACTCTGCAGGTCTTGTAAGCTATTACTTACTAGGTGATGATCTGTTGAAAGTCTTCTCTTAGCTTCGTGAGGCCAGGCCCCAAGTGGCTTGTTCCCCACTCTACCCCACTTTTTGGCTCAGCCCCTGGCATAGAATAGGCACTCAGTATTTGTTTAATTAATTAATAAGCCTTATATCCTGTGTGACTGACCACACAGAAAGTAGGAGGAAGAGACGGGGTAGTAAGCTCATTCCCAATGAGCCCTGCGATCCACCTGGTGAGGGTAGCCTGCATTTGGCCTCTGGTACAACGCCCAGTGCAGCGCTGCAGGTGTTCTCAAACCGTATCACGCATCAGGATCACCTGGACGCCTTGTTAAAGCAGATGGCTGCGTCCCACCCCTGGAGTCTCTGATTCAATAGGTCTGGGTGGAAGGGGAGAATTTATATTTCTAGTAAGCTCCAGGTGCTGCTGTTGCTGCTGGTCCAGGGACCCCACCTTGAGAACATGGCCTAGTACATTGACGATGCCTGAATGAGGGTCTTCACTTTTTTTTGTTTTTGTTTTTTTTTGCGATACGCGGGCCTCTCACTGCTGAGGCCTCTCCCGTTGCAGAGCACAGGCTCCGGACGCGCAGGCTCAGCGGCCATGGCTCACGGGCCCAGCCGCTCCGCGGCATATGGGATCTTCCCGGACCGGGGCACGAACCCGTGTCCCCTGCATCGGCAGGCGGACTCTCAACCACTGTGCCACCAGGGAAACCCCTGTCTTCACGTTTCTGTTTGTTTGTTTTTTTGCAGTACGTGGGCCTCTCACTGTTGTGGCCTCTCCCGTTGCAGAGCACGGGCTCCGGACGCACAGGCTCAGCGGCCATGGCTCACGGGCCCAGCCGCTCCGCGGCATGTGGGATCTTCCCAGACCGGGGCACGAACCCATGTCCCCTGCATCGGCAGGCGGACTCTCAACCACTGCTCCACCAGGGAAGCCCTGTCTTCACGTTTTAAATGCAGAATAGGAGGCATTCACAGTGACAAAAATATCAAATGGGCAGGAAAGCGTTTTCGGACCAAGGCATATGGTGGCTATTTTAGGCCTTGGCTCCTTGTCAGGTGACTGGGGCAACCTGAGACGGGGCAAGGACAGGGGGACCGAGGGGTCAGGGGATGGGTGGTGCTACTGGCCATGAGTTTATAATTTGGGGCTCAGAGGCATGGTTCCAGGTCCTGGCTTGGTCAGCATCACTTGTGTGACCCCTAAAGGCTACAGTTTTCCTCCTCATGCCAAGATTCCTGAATCACCAGGGCGGGGCTCGGGTGTCTGTTCTGTGTGTCAGTCAGACAGACATTCCAGGGCTATTTGCTAACAGTAACAGTAACAGTCATTCCCTCTACGCCACGCCTTGAACTAAGTACTTTATATACATACATACAGACAAATAGATATGTATATTTTATGAGATTATATATATATATAAATTTTATATATTAAAAATTTTTATATATTTTACATATAAAATCATAAAGTCATCACAGTAGTCCATGAGGTAAATATATTACTTTTCTATTTGTGGTTGATTTTACCTCCAGATTTCTTACCATGACCTGCCAGGCCTGAGGCTCCAGCCCGGGCCTCCCTCTTCACCCCACTTAGTGTCTCTCTCCCTTGCTTGCTTCCCGCCAGCTCAGGGCCTCCATCCAGAAGACTGAGAGGACCCATCTCTTTCCTTCCTCGGGACCTGCACATAGCTGTTCCTTCTGCCAGACAAGCCCCCAACCCCTGCCCCTCTGCCCGTGAACTTCCTCCTATCCCGTGTTCCATCTTAGCAGCCACTTCCCCAGAGAGCAACTCTCTGGCCCTCAGTTGAGAGCAGCCCCTTTTGTTATTCTGTCCGTGGGCTTGTCGCCTTCCTATTGCCATCTGCAATTACTTAGACAGTGGTGCTGTGTCCACCGTGGCCTCAGCTCAGAAAGAAAATCCAGCTGGTTCTATTCAGCATCTCCTACTACTCCATTTCCACACAGGTGTCCAAGTCTCATCCCCTTGGTTTAGATGGATCTCCAAGTGCCTGGGATGCTTGATGAGGTGAGGAGTTGTGTGTGTGTGTGTGTGTGTGTGTGTGTGTGTGTGTGTGTGTGTGTGTGTGTGTGTGTGTGTGTGTGGGGGGGGACTGGCCCTCAAGGACAGTCCAGCCACTCCCTTCCCTAGTCCTCCCCACAGAAGGCAGCCATTCCACTCCATGTGAAGACTGCCCTACTCCGCTTCCCCCCACTGCCCCTGTTCTTTGCTGCCATGCTGTCTTCTCACTGTCCTCTCTTCAGGCCCTGGCTTATCCAGGTTCTTATCCAGGAGAGGAAAACAGACTCTACAAGCATCACGCATCCAAGCATCTTCCCGCATTGCTGTATAATGACCAGGTGTACTAGTGAGAAGGAGGATGGAGATAGAAATATACAGAAAACCGCCAGGTTAATACTTACCATATAATAGTGCCCCATATCTTTTTATCTCTGTGTTTATTGATTTACCATTCAATACCCTGTACTGGGTTGAACAGTGTCCGCCAGCCTCCCCCCAAATTCATATCCACCTGGAACCTCAGAATGTGACCTTTATGGGGAAAGAGTGTCTTTACAGATGTAATTAGTCAAGATGAGGTCATATTGGTTTAGGGTGGGCTCTAAATCCAGTATGACTTGTGTCCTTAAACGAGGAAGGACATTTAGACACAGACACAGAGGCACACAGGGGAGAAGGCCACGTGAAGACAGAGGCAGAGATTGGAATGAGGCATCTACACGCCAAGGAACGCCAAGGGTTGCCAGCAACCCCCAGAAGCTAGGAAGAGACAAGGCAGGATTCTTCAGTAGAGACTTTGGAAGAAGCCCAGCCCTGCCAACACCTTGATTTTAGACTTCCGGCCTCCAGAACTGTGAGACAATACATTTCTATTGTTTTAAGTCACCGCAAGAATGGTCTTTGTTACAGCAGCCACAGAAAACTAATACACATCCAATAAGACTCTAAAGCCCTTGAGGGCAGGAGCCATGTCTATTTTGTTCACCTTTGAATTCCCAGTGTCTAGCAGTGTCTGGTGTGGTGAAATGGTCCAGAATAAACTTTTGTCGAGTGAAGGTAGCTAAGCCTGAGCAGGTGTGACTGAAGCAAGAGGGAAGAGGGAGGACTGAGGTGTTTTGTTTGGTTCCACAGAGAAAGGCAGCAGCAAGTCAGCAGCTGAACCTGGCTCTTTCTTCCTGAGCTCACTCTCACATGCTGAAATGACTCATTTTGGTGAATGCAAATCATAGCTGCAGTCAATGTCTTGAGTCCAAGACCACAAACTCATGAGCTGAGCCAGGGTTACAGTCATCAGAGTTTATTTTTAAAGTAACCACGCCTGACCTATAGGATCAGAGGCCTGAGGGGCAGACTTTCCCAAGGGCCGCCCCTGTGTGGCCAGCTGTCCTTGACAGAGAAAACCATAGGCTTTGAAATGGAAAAGGCCCTCAGCCTTCCCCCAACACAGCCAAGGAATACCTCCCCTCCCATCTGTTACCTACATGCTGACCACTGTCTGGTGTGTTTGACACCCACAGATCACAGGCTGTTGCTCTTGGCTTGCTCCAGTTTCTGGAATTAAAATGATAGGCGTGAGCGTGCTCTGTAGCCCACAGAGTACGGCTGCTGGGGCCAAATGCTCTCCCCCAAAGGTGGGGAGCTCCTGCTCAGCCCTGGGGCTTCCCCGAGAAGGGACAGCCAAGCGTTCTTCAGAACTGCTGGATTTGGGGGGGTTTCCTGCTAACTGAGCCATAACCAGCAATCAGCTGTCCATGGGTACAACATAGGTTGCCAAAGATGGAGATCCTCCTTTGTCTCAGAGTCCTCCCCAGGACCTGGGTTAAGAACGCATTTCTTAAAGGTTCAATTAGGATTTGAAAAAAAAAATAAGGAAAAATTTTATAAACCTGGTGGGACTCAGGGTAACTTTTTCTTTTTTATTCTCACAAATTGTACTTTTCTTATTTAGTCTTTGTACCAATGAAGGATGACTCTGACACTCTCAAAAAAAAAAAAAAAAAAAAGAAAGAAAAAGAAAAAAAGAAAGAATACACTATCCATTTGTCCCAAGCTGGGCTTCGTTGGAAGTCTTTGCATTCACCCTCTCCCACCACGAGAACTCCTGTGGCCTTATTGAAAAAATGAACCCCAAACTCCATATATCTGATTCTAAAAATTTCAAGGAATGATGTCGATTTTTACTGAAGGTTTCCAAGGGCGGGAAGTGGGGGTATATATACTATGTCACACAGCATGACCTTCTTTAAAATTGTCCTTTAACATATCTTTCTTTACCCCACAGCTTCACCCCTTGCACTGGCTTCTCCGGCTGCCTTCTCCATCTCTATCTTCCGGGTCCTGTCTCTCTCCTCAAACTTGCAGCCACACAGGCTCTCCTTCCAGCTCCCTCCTCTTTCCAGCCTCTCCCTAGAAGATTCCTTCACCTGGGTAGCTCCCTCAGCTTCTCTTACACAGAATCATTTGGCCTCTCTGATTGTCCTCTGTACCCATCACCCCACACAACACAATAGCTGAGCCTGTTGAACTGATAGGATGTCCTTCCTTCCTGGAAAGCATATGGTTTCCCACTCACAACAGAAATCTTTGGGGGATATAAACAACCACACCTTTAGTTGACATACATGACACCGGGGTGTTCTGGGTGGTCATAGTTCATCCTCCCCGTTTCCTGTGAGGTTAGAGAGCTAGAAAATGTGTGGTAGAGAGGGGGTGGGAGATGGCAAGGACTTCAGCTCCAATTCCATGAAAGGATCGAGGGTTTATGAGAATCAGTATGAGCTTACCCTGTAGAGATGCATCAGAGATGGCACTGCCCTTGAGGAGTTTATAATGTGATTGGGAGAAATGTATACGAGACAATTCTAGAACGAGTTGAGACGGGGATGCGTGCTAAGGGCCTAAGAGTTCAGAAGGGCAGGTGGGTACAGTCTGGAGAAGTCTCAGGAAGCTTCAAGGTAGACCTAGAAGATGGGCTGAGTCTAACCAGGTGGAGGGGAAGGTAGAAGGAATCCCGTCGAGAAGCATCAGTGTGAACAAAGACTGGGGGTGGGGGTGGGTGGCTGGTGCCACATGGTGGGGAAGAGAAAGAAGGGCCACTTGGCGAGTGATCCATTTCCCCAGACATGTACCTCAACCAGTCTCATTACTTTACAGTTGAAGATGAACTATACCCCTCCTGGACCTTCTCCCATTCCCACCTGTAGGGAGGCCTGTGCTCTGGTGGACAGGCAGCCAACCCTCCACTTGCCAAGGATTGAGGTTCCAAGACTGGTATTCAGATTGGCTGATTGGCTCTGAGCATGCGTTTTCCCATAGAAACAAAGCTAGACATGGGGGTTAGCATAGGTGGAATACGACTAAAATATGGGTGTGTTGAGCTGGGGTCAGGCTGGTACATGGGTTCTTTTAACGCAGTTGTGGTAGGGAAACCCTAAGCAAGTTAGAAGCTTCATGAAAAAATACGATTTTTCCTTGTTTTTTAACGTTTTATTTTATATTGGAGTAGAGTTGCTTAACAATGTTGTGATAGTCTCAGGTGTACAGCAGAGTGATTCGGTTATACATACACATGTATCTATTCTTTTTCAAATTCTTTTCCCATTTAAGTGGTTACGTTATTTTTGTTTTGAAAAAAATAATGTTTTTCAAATGAGTTATTTTAAAAATTCATAGAAATGTCAGGTTTCTACAACATTTCATGGGAAGTTGGTGAGCAATGCTCCCTGGATGTTACACTGAGAGTTAGGTTCCTCAACTGTCCTAGAAGTACTAATGGTAACCCTGAACCCTGTCTCCCCCAGAGTCCAGAACCAGAAGCATGAGGCCTGCTGGGGCTTCAGCCACACGGTGGTGGAAGAGAGACCTGCGGCTTCACTGCAGGATGGGGCTGGGGGTGTGTCTAATGTCTTTAATGCGTGGGAACTCAGCCGAGGTCCAGGCGGCCATCATGGCTATGGCTAACCAGGGGGTAGGGCACCACAGTGAGGATCAGGTGGAAGGAAATACGCAAAGGCAGGCAGGTGGCTGGGGTATGCTTCAAGGGGTTTATCTTATCCCCCGCACAACCTCAGGCACTGCCTTGTGCTTTTGAAAGCAGCATCTAATACTCCAAGGAAGGGTCTGGAAGAGCTTGGTTTGGTGTTAGGCTCCACAGTGATGGCTGAGATCCAGAAACTGGGCCTCAAGCTGTCTAGGCAAGTTGATACAGAATCCCAGTCTTGTGAGCTGAGCCAGTGTGGCTAGGATCTAGAATGGTATGACTTGGGTGGTTCACATTGTAGCCAAGAATCAATCACCCCCTTCCCTCTCTTCCTCCTTCCTTCCTCCTTTCCTTTTTTCCCTTCTCTCTCTCTCCCTCTCGTTCTTTCTCTCATTCGTTTGCATTCTGTGTCAAGCCATTTCCTAGGTGATGAGTGTACCACAATGAACACAATTCCTACCCTCCTACCCTCATGGAGCTTATGTGTGTGTGTGCGGGGGGGCGGGGAGATAGACACACAACAACGGTTACGTTTGTAATGAAATAATTATAATTGTAGACAGTGTTGCACAGAGGTGTGGCATTTAACAGCATTAAGAGGGAACGTCATCAGATCTGGTTAGGGGTGTTGGGGGAGCTCAACAAGGCTTCCCAGGGAAGTGACGAGAAGTCAGCCTGGGAAAAGGGACAAAGGAGATAAGAAGAGGAAGAATGTTATAGACAGAGAGAAGCAGCAGTGCCATGTCACTAAGGCAGGAAGGAGGATGGCTTGTTCTGGGAAATTACTGGAGAGAGTGAGCAAGTGGGATGAGATGTGAGACAGTAGGAGCAGATCACTGAGTGCAAGCCTAGGGCCGTTCACCGTGGACTGAACCACCAGTGTCTCGGCGTGGAGCTGAGTCTTCGGGTATTAATGACGATAATAATACCTGCGTCTTATGAGGCACTTCCAATGTGCTACATGCTTTCCATGCCTCACATTATTCAATCCTCATAATCCCCCTGAGGAATTAGTACAGATATCTTCCCAGTGTTCCGACGACGACAACAAGGAAAACAAGGATTAGAGACATAAGCGGTCATATCTCAAGCCATGCAGCCAACAATTGAAGGAATTCAAACTTGAACCATGACCTGCCTGAATGCAAAACCCTTGTTCAGAAAACTTTCGCCTACTGCCTTTTGGTATCAGTGACTTTTGCTGAGAGAGCCTGGGGAGGACGTCTCTAAGATTTAGGTCCTCTGAGCCCTAAGAAGTGTGGGGAGGAGGAAACGGGATGGGGGACAGGGCGCTGGTGGCTCTGGCTGTGATAGAGTATTATTGAGGAGAGTCCCAGTGCCGGGGGTGGGGGAATGCACGGAGCTTGTTCGTGTGCATGAATCATTCACAAGGCGAGGATGAGTCAGAGGCCAGCTGCATTGTTACCGAAGCAGTGGGCCGGGTGTGGACTCAACCTGAAGCTGGGTTTTTTTCTCTTATGGTGACAGCATGAAGCAGGGAAGCCAAGCCAACTTTGTGGGGGGGGAGGTGACTTTTAAGTGGAAAAACATCTCCACTAATGCTTGCAGGTGACTTTGAGGACTGTGGAAGAAAGATCCACTTTCGAGAATTTATGAAGTCCTTGACCAGATATGGCCAAAGCCAGGATGTCACACCCGCAGAAGAAATCTGGCACTCCATTCTGTGGGCTGGTCACACGATCACTAAACAGCACCTGGAGAAGATTTAAAACTAGTTGAGGGAGGAATTCATCACCAAGCTAACTCAGGGACTTTCTGGCAAATCTTTATGCCTATGATTCAGAGAGAACTCCCAAACCCCTTGAGTGCAATAGAGTTGAAAGAAACCTGAAACTGGCTTTGGTGAGATAGATAGCAAAACAGTAAAAAAAAAAAAAAAAAAAGGAACCATTGTAGAATTTAGAAGAAGCAAAATAACTGCTCTTCTTGGAACTACCTCTCCTACCTTAACTATGGCCCGGGGGGGATGTTCCCTTATAATTGTCAGGATGTCAGACTGTGTGGATGGGATGTTTCCCATTTCAATTTGACCCTAATATCAGTGATCCAGGTAGAATTGCTGTTCAGACACCAAAATGTGGAACAGTCATTGAACGTTTGTCCTGTAATGGACATTCATTTATTCATGCAACCAAAATTTCTAAGAATGTATTAATACCAAGCAATTCTTTAGGCCTGTTACATGTTATCTCTAATGGTCCTCGGACTATTCCAACTCTTGCAGTTAAGATTAGGAAGTCTTCATTAATAATACTGTACTTTATACTTGAAAGTTGCTATGAGAGTAGATATTAAATGGTTTATTAAATTAAACCATAGAAAAGAAATAGTAATTACATGACATTACGGAGGTGTTAGCTAACACTATGGGGGTAATCATTTTGCAGTTAAAAAAAGTTTAGGAAGTCATCTTGCCTAAAGTCCATAGTTAGCAGCTGCTTCTGTGGCTAGCAACAGTTGGGGTTCCCTTCCATTTTTTTTCAGCAAGGACCAGGTATAGAATATTGTAAAAGGAACCTCTGAGCATGAGGGAATCTCTGCACTAACTTATGAAGCTGCAGTCTCAGCTTGAGAAGGAAGTGTGGTCCATGGGAAGGAGCTCAGGCTCTCCCAGTGCAAATCCATTTCCTAGGTGTGACCTCAGGCCAGGGCCCTAACATCTCCTCAAGCTTAGATTTCCTTGCCTGGACAATAGAAATAATTAGATCTTCCTCACTGCATTTTTGTGGGGATTAAATGAAATAATAAGCAAGAAGACTGAGGGCAAGTTTTAATGATCTTATATATTTTTTGGTACACTGCACATTTTCCAAAACATGTAGGTATCAAAAACATAATCAGATTTCTTTTTAATTAAAAAAAAATGTAAGGAGATTAGCGTGTCTAAAGCTTTTACTACTGTGCGTGGCACAGAGAAAGCCAGCGTGAACCTTAACTATTAATAATAAGTGGACGCCCCCTAGGATGCAGGCATGTCCAAGCAAGTTCGGGGATCGGGAAGGGCGGCCCACTTGGGCTATATTTGCAGGAGACCTGAGGCTACTTCTGAGAGAGAATTTGTGCTCAAGGAAGAGACCTGAAGTTCCCAAATTAGATCAGCGACAGTAGGTCAAAGTAGGCTTCTAAGCACAGCCCTGCGTCTGTCACATAGACTGACCTCTGCCTAGTCCTAGGGGACTCCGGCCTGAGCACTAGGGGAGGGAGTGACAAAACTAAAACTCCATTTCCTAAAATCTCTGTTAGACTTTGAGAGCTTTAGGCTGTCTGGTTTGTAACCTTTTAACCTGCTGTGCACCAGGGGAACAAAGGGGACTTCCCTTCCCCGCCCCCCTGAGGGTGTCTGCTGGAGTCTGGAGAACGGGGCACCAGGAACTGAGAAGGTGTCTTGGTGCAGTACCTACAAGGCAGGCTTTACCATAGGGAGAGAAGGAGAGGAGGAAAACAGCAGCCATGCGTACTTGAGGGGATCACCTAGGCACACCTGGGACATTTTTCTAGGGATGTTAGATCTCTTTAGGAAACATTTATTGAAGACCTCGGAGTGTTACTGAGTGGTCACCTGAGGCATAGCCTGGAAGCTGGGCCATGAGAATGGGGGTTCTCCCAAGGAACTGAGGCCTGCCCTGTTGGTCGGTGGGTAGGCAAGCAGACCTGTCTTGTTTTCCTCTACTGGGTTTTCCTTGTGGCTTTAACAATTGCTATGTCAACAGCTACCCTTTAAAAGAATGCTGCCAAAGCAGTGCGTTAGGGGAATGTGCTCAGGGAGAGCAAAAGATCCTCTTCCTCTATCTCAGCTATACTTCTTTAAGGTTCATTTTAAAAAATCGTGGTAAAATATATACTGTTGACCCTTGAACAACACAGGTTTGAACTGCATGGGTCCACTTATATGCAGATTTTCTTCAATAAATACATACTATGGTACTACATGAGCCACTGTTGGTTGAATTTGCAGATGTGGAACCATGGATTCGGAGGGCCAACTGTAAAATTACACAAAGATTAGAAGAGTTTCAACTATGCAGGGGGTTGGTGCCCCTCACCTCCATGTTGTTCAGGAGTCAACTGTATATATAACATAAAATTTGCCATTTTAACCACTTTTCAGTATACAATTCAGTGGCATTAAATCATGAAGATTTTCCCTAATGTCTTCCCTAATGTTTTACAGTTTTAGCTCCTAAGTGTAAGTCTTTGATCCATTTTGAGTTAATTTTTGTATGTGGTGTAAGGTAAGGGTCTGATATCGTGTTGATTTGTACCCTGCAACTTTGCTAAATTTGCTTATTAGCTCTAGTATGTTTCCTCCTTGTGCATGCTTTGGGATTTTCTACGTATGGGATAATGTAACCTGCAAATAAGATAGTTTTACCTCTTCCTTTCCAATCTGAATACCTTTTCTTTCTTTTTTGCCTAGTATCTCTGGCTAGAACTTCCAGCACAATGTTGAACAGCAGCAGTGAAACCAGCCATCCTTGTCTTGTTCCTGATCTTAGAGAGAAAGTTTTCAGTCCTTCTTTATTGACTATGCTATTAGCTGTGGGCTTTGTCACACTGATAACTCTACTTTTTAATCAGAGAATGTCTTAATTTTTACCTCATTTTTGAAGAACAGTTTTGCTTTATATAGAATTCTCAGTTGACTTTTTTTTTTAATTTCAGCCCTTTAGGTGTATCATCCCACCACCTTCTGCCCTCCACAGTTCCTGATGAGAAATCAACAATAGATCTTATAAAGGATCCATTGCATATGATGAGTCACTTCTCTCCTCCTGCTTCTGGGATGCTCTCTTTTTCTCTTAGATATGTAGATTCATGTATTTAATAAAATTTGGAAAGTTTGTGGCTATTAATCTACAAATATTCTCTATACTCCTTTCTCTCTCTTCTTCTGGGACTCCTATAAAGCATATGTTGGTCCACTTAATGATGTCACACAGGTCCCTTAGGCTCTGTTTTTTTTTTTTTTTTCTTTTCCTTGTTCCTGCTCCTCAGACTGGATACTTCTTTATGGTCCTCTCTTCAAGTTTGCTGATTCTTTCTTCTGCATCTTCAAATTTACTATTGAACCCTTGTAGTGAATTTTTCATTATAGGTATTATATTTTTCAGCTACAGAATGGTTCCTTTTTACAACGGTCTCATTTTTTTTTCATATATCGTTTTCCTGATTTCCTTCAGTTCTATGGGCACATCTTCCTTTAGCTCTTTGAGCATATTTAAGACAGTTGTTTTAAAGTCTTTGTCTCATAAGTCTGATGTCTGGGCTTCCTCAGGGATGGTTTCTGCCCATTTATTTTGTTCCTTTGCATTTGCCAAACCTTCCTGTTTTTTGCATGCTTTGTGTTTTTTTTGTTTTGGAAAACTGGACATTTGAATATTATACTGTCATAACTCTGAAAATCAGAATCTTCCCCTTCCCCAAGATTTGTTGTTTTTGTTGTTGCATTTTTTTTGCTGGTTGTTGAAGGCTATGATTGCCTGTTTGTTTAGTGACTTTCCAAACTATTTTTGCAAATATTCCTTGGCATGTGTGGTCACTGTTCCATTTGCTTACGTTCAGCTAATGTTTGACAAAGTTTCCTTAAATGCCAGAAGTTAATGCAAAAAAAAAAAAAAAACACACAAATCATGAAAAAGATAAACACAAAAAAGCAAACATCTCTCCCATTCTTCACAGACTGGCTTTCTGCTGGGTTGTTCCAACTCAGTCAGACTTACACTGAGCCTAGGGATTGGCACAAGGTGAAAGCTTAGGATCTTCTCTGGTCTTTTCTGAGCATGAATCTTGCCTTGAGATTATGCACGGCTTTCTAAATTCCTCTGTATACCCAGGTGCTTTGGGGATGTCCCTATTTCCCAAAGAATTTTCCCCGGTTTTTCCTCCTGGGCCTTAGGTGATCTATTGTATCTCTGGACCATAATCTTCTGCCCTAGACTTCTACAGATTGTTTACCTACCAACATTTTCAAGCAGTGTCCAATGCTTTTCTGGCTTGAGGTCTGAGCTAGGCAAAACTGAGACAAGCACCTTCGGGTAACCCCCAGAGAGGTTAGAACAGGCATACAGAATAATGTGTGAACAAGATTTGCTCTACTCCTTCTGGAACCAAGGAGCAGTAGCCCACACTGGGAACACAGGCAGCCATCTCTTCAAAATTGCCTTCACACTGGGGAGGGAATAGGGCAAGGGCAAGTAAAAATGCCACAAACTTTCCATTTTCAAGTTGCTTTTTTCTCTTTTCAGCATTTTCTTGGTCGCTGTAAACTTTGACTGTTTTCTGGAGTTCTAACAAAGTTGGTTCTGAGAGTTTCAGCTTGTTTTTTGGTGTTTCTGTGGGGAAACAAGAGCTTGCAACTACCCACTCCATCATTTTGCTGACATCATTCCCCAGCTATATTTTTGATAGTGATTTTATTTTTACCTCTATACTACTGTGGCCTGAGGAACTGGGTTATACTCACAAAATCCACTTTGACCAAATCCTTGAACTGGCGTATGACACCATCTTTTTGTAGAGTAAGTTAAAAAGGCCATGCGAAACAGACCAGAAATAAATTTTAAAAATCAGTCTCTACAGGCCATACTTTTTACCTGTGCATGGTTGTAAATACTATGCAACAGTATCTACATTGCAAGAGAAGGGTTGCTAAAGTTTGTCTTCGTTTACAATTAATAGTAAAATGACACTTTCTAAAATGTTAGCTTGAATGGTCATCAGTTCTAGTTGGTCCCCTAGACACATGTTGGCAAATAACTTTAATCTCTTTTGGTGGTGGCTGCCTGATGCAATTGTGAAGGGTTACAAAGCTATGTCCAGGCTCAGGGGACAAGAGTTCCATAATCAATTGGTATTATTTGTCCTGGGCATAGGAGGAAGGAGTGTCAGTGTGTGTATCTGTTGCTGTGTAAAGAATTACCTACAAATTTAGTGGCTTAAGTCGACAACAGACAATTACCAACTCTCACAATTTCTATGGGTCAGGAAAATGGGAGTAGCTTGACTGGGTGTTTTTCGCTCTAAAATCTCAGATGAAGTTGCAGTCAAGGTGTCAGCTGGGATTGTAACCACCTGAAGCCTTGGCAGCCTGGAGGATTCATTTCCAAGAAAGCTCACTTACATAGCTAGCAAGTTGATGCTGGCTCTTAGCATGAGGTTCAGCCCTTCTCTTCCTGGCCCCTTCCATAGGGCCACTTAAGTGTCCTTAGAACATGGTAACTGTTTTCCACCAAAGAAAGCAATCCAAGAGTGTGCCAGGCGGAAGCTACTGTTTTTTTGACCAAAACTCCGTCACATAGCATCATTGCAAGTCACTAAATCTGGCCCATACTCAAGAGAAGAGAAATTAGGTTTTACCTTTGGAAGGGAGGCATGCCAAAGAATTTGTGAATACGTTTTAAAACCACCACATAGCACTGTGCCTACTTCAAAATACCCCCCTGAACCCTAAAATTATCTGGGTCACACGAAGTACTGACTTATTTTACAAAAAAAAGAAAAACGTTGTGCAGAATCAAAGGTGGAGAATACGTATGTTGTGTATGTGTGTGTGTGCGATAGAATAAGAAGAAAGGGAGCTTCCTGGTTTTTTGGAGAATTACTCAAAAACAGCTTAAGGGAACTCCAATAATATAACACTTCCCTAACTCAAGGAGTGCTACATCTAAAATCTATCTCCTAGGATACTGACAGAGAGAGGAGGGCATAAAATGGGTCTGATTTTGCCCCCCTTCACTCTCTTGCCCTCAGAAGTTTCTGCCATAAGTTAGGATTTCAAGTCCTGGGGAGGACTCTGCATTAAAAGCAGGCAATTTGAGCAGAGCGTCCCAGTTGGCTTTGGTCAATGCAAACAGTTCCCTTGCTTACTAGAAACAGCCCAACAGGCCAATGCCATTGGCAAACAGAATTGCAACATGCGAGGTACATATGCAAATGTGGACACCTGCATTCAATATTCCTCACTTGGGCTCAACAGAAAAACAACTACTCAAGCACAAAATGGTAATCCTGTTTTCTGGACATTTGGCCCTGAGAGTCACATGGTCTGTGACCGCCTAGCTTTTAAATATGTCTCCTCTTATTTTAAGTAGCAGATTCCTCTTAGTAAGAGAGCACTGTGTACCCTCCAAGTCTGGAACTGGTAGGTTTTCAGAGCTGAGTGAAAATATTCTGTTGACAGCCCTTCGCCTGCTTAAAGCAGCAGGGTTGTTTACTTGGGCTGGAGCACAGCTTTGTTGAGGCAGAGTCATGGTCTCATCATCAGGGCTGCCTAGCAACGGGTCTATGCCATGCCACAGAATTTCACAATGGGCTGGACCACAAGTACCATTTGGGGGGATTTCCCACAGTTTTACTCCCACTCCGTCATATTGCTCCGAAACTCCGAGAAACATAGCAAGATGCAAGAGTAATTATTGTGTCCCCCCAAGTTTTCTTCTTGGAAAAATTACAAAGAATATTTGTTTGCTGAGTCCATTTCTTTAAATACTAGAGAGACTTAGTCACTCTAGATTATTGAAAAAAATCTAATTTTAGTTTAATTGCATCTTATTCTGATAAGCCAGCTTAATATTCAGCAAAGTAGCTGAATGTGTACAGTGATCATTCTATCAACAAAGAAGATGCATTTTTAAAATATACTTTGTCATTAGAAATGTTATTACCAGGGAAAGAAATCACATATTGGTGTAAAGGTATATGCTTCCAACAACAGATTGGAAGGATTGGATGTGATAAAAAAGACACTAATTAATTCATTTATTAAACAAACATTTATGGAAGGACTACTAGCTCTGGGCAGCTAGAAAAGTTAACAGAACAATTTCCAACTGCCTTCCTAGACCTTATAGTGTAGCAAGGAGGAGCTAATAACCCCACATGTTGTAGAGAAAAATAGAAGTGTTTGGGAATTATAGGGTGTAGTGGGAGTAGTTAAAGGAAGGGAGAAGGGGTCTGCACATTAGAATGTGCTTGAGGAGGGGGGTTCTCCATGCCGGGGGTGAGAATGGGGTATGCAGTACACCTCCGAGCTACTCCCGCAAATAGAGCCAACTGCGATATACCCCCTACCCGACCAATAGAAACCGGGAACAGAATGGTATTTTTGTTGTGTAAAATTGTGAAACTGTGTCTGTGTGTGTGTGTATCTTTGTGGTAAAATTGACGTTGACATTGACCCTACGTTGCATTATTTATGATTTTAAAAAGCAATTTTGATTCTCTCATAAAGGGACTATTTCTCCTCGGAGACGTTGACCCTACGTTGCATTATTTATGATTTTAAAAAGCAATATTGATTCTCTCATAAAGGGACTATTTCTCCTCGGAGAGTTTTGTAGATTAACATTTGTGGCAATTAAAGTCCTAATGTAGCCACTACTGACTCTGGTCACTTAATCCTTCTATCAAATGTTTTTATTAGCTACTGTGCATTATGTATTTAGGAACTTAGCATTAAGTGGATTTACGTTCAGATCACATTGAAGATTTCAGTTAGGAATTAGGTTTCTTTTTCTCTCTGTTTCAGTCTTTAGACACGCTTTGTGGATAAAGTCAAGGTTAGCAGGTTAATATCAATTTGGATTATGTATTTAGGAACTTAGCAGTAAGTGGATTTACGTTCAGATCACACTGAAGATTCCAGTTAGGAATTATGTTTTTTTTCCTCTCTGTTTCAGCTTGAGACACTCTTTGTGGATAAAGTCAAGGTTAGCAGGTTAGTATCAATTTATGCCAATTTGGATCTTTAACCAGAATATATACAAGGCACTTTATTGATCTTAAAATACTGCCTCTAGGGCTTCCCTCGTGGCACAGTGGTTGGGACTCCACCTGCCAATGCAGGGGACACGGGTTCGATCCCTGGTCTGCAAAGATCCCACATGCTGCGGAGCAGCTAAGCCAGAGCACCACAACTACCGAGGCTGTGCTCTAGAGCCGGCGAGCCACAACTCCTGAGCCCACATGCCACAACTACTGAAGCCCGCGTGCCTAGAGCCCATGCTCCGCAACAGGACAGGCCACCGCAATGGGAAGCCCGTGCACCACAAGGAAGAGTGGCCCCTGCTCACCGCAACTAGAGAAAGCCCACGCGCAGCAACAAAGACTCAACGCAGCCAAAAATAAAGAAATAAAATAAATTTATTTAAAAAATACTGCCTCTATTGACTCTTTAAGGGTATAAACTAAATCTTTCCATCTTGCTTTTTATAGTAACTTTGAAAAATCATATACAGATGTTGAATGTATACTTTTTGTAATGATAATCCCATAGTCATTGCTGCTAATTACAGAACTATGGCTGACATTAACTAGTTAATTCAAATACCCGCCACATTTGCTGGGTATTCCTAACATTTTGAATCCCAATTTAGGTTTATCTGGAATGTCTGAAATATTCAGTTCAAGAATCATTTCAGATCATATTTACTCATTTTACTTCCTGTTAAGATTAGCTGGCTAATATCTAGCTAGGATGAGTCAGACAGCAGGGGCAGAGAGCAAAGAAGCAGATAAAATAGATATTACATTAAAAGCGACACAGTTGGATCACTGATAAACTGTTCTGAATAAATTACAATAAATAAGAATCTTGAGACAGGTAAGGCTAATGAAAGAGTTAAACCAGATAATCTTGCAATAGGTCTAGCCAAACAATAAAACCACATGGTTTTATAATTAAAGTAGAAAAAATAAATATAGATGTTTCTTACCTACTCAATTTAGCTCTTGTTCCTATCTTTGTGTAAGGTTCAAATTTCATGGTACAAAGTATGTTCTTGAGATCTGAGGTTTCCTCCAAAATGGATAATCGTCATTTATTTTCTAATGCAATGCCAAGAACTTCAACAAATCAAGTTTAATTATTCATTGCTTTTCTTTTTCTTTAGCTTATTCTTTAAAATGCTTCTCAATTGTGAAACTGGTTCTCATCCAGAAATGGCATACATTATATTCTTCCTTTAAAATTTGAAATACCCAAGACATTGTTTCTCTTTCAACGATATTTCACCTTCTTCTCTTCATTGTGTAATTACTGAGGGTTAGAAAGTTGTTTTCATTGATTTGCCAGAGAGGGAAATAGTTGCAGGATCTTCTGAAACTTGGACCTCTTTGGAGCTGGACAGACCTGGGTTCACGTTATGTTATACTTTACACTTCCTGTTCTATGCTTCTTAGTAATATAACCTTGGGCAAGTCACTTAGACTCCTAAAGCCTTCACCACTAATATTTAAAATGAGAAGAATGATGCAGCTACCATATGAAATCGTTTTTAAGGATTAAATTCAAGTATAATTCCAAACATTTAGTAACCATTCAAGCAATGTTAACTATGTATGTAATTCTCATCACTAGTGCATGTTACAGACTGAACTGTGTCCCCTATCCCCAAATTCATATGCTGGAGTCCTAATCCCCAGTACCTGAGAATGCGATTGTACTATTTGGAGATAGGGTCTTTAAAGAGGTAACTGAGGTAAAATGAGGTCATATGGGTAGGCCCAAGTCCAATATAGGAAGAAGAGATTGGGATGTAGACACACAGAGTAAAGGCTAAGTGAAGACACAGGGAGAAGGCGGTCACCTGCAAGCCAAGGAGAGAGGCCTCAGCCGAAGCCAACCCTGCTGACGCCTTGATTTAGGTGCTTAAACCACCTAGCCTGTGGTACTTTGTTACAGCGGCCCTAGCAAACTAACACAGTACTACTGACAAAAAGAGTATGTTTCTAAATTACCTGTTAAACAGTGTGAGATAAGGAACCTTTCTGAAAACTACTATGTTTGTTCTGTTTCTATCATTTTCTTGCATGGAAAAAAAAAAAACAACTGTATGTGCTGTACTCTGGCCCTAAGCCGCCATCTGTGGGATTTGGCTAGCCCAGGTTAGGCCTCAGATGAAACAGACACGAAGATCAGGTGGCAGCTGTAACCAAGATGCCCCAGAGCCTAATATCAACAGCTTAATGATTTGGCATTTGTTATGTCAATATCGGTTAGAGCGGGTAGGTCTGAGTGCAGGAGGCAGAGGTGAATGGAGTTAGTTTCACATTTAAGCATCACTCCCTTAGAATGGTTTGTGTTTTTCTCCAAGCAGAGCTAAGATGTTGTTGGTTCATTTAGTGTTATTATGGGAACAAAACCATTAAACCCTATAGATTTTTTTTCCTTAAACCAGATTGAGTTATGGTTTCCTTGGAACTGGGGCTAACAATGCCCACGTGAATGGCTTGCTTGCTCTTGGCAGACTCTGAATGCCAGGTGATTTCTTTTTCCTTCTTAGTAATTCTGAGTCCTTTTCCAAGGATTGGATTCCTTCTTCCAAGCCTGTCCTTGCTGACTGCTCATGTCCTCCTCTCTGCTTTCCCTCCTCCGGCAGGCCAGCTAGGCCATGTGTGGGCACGTGGATGACTGACAGCAGCAGAATCCAGGTCACTTGAGTCATCTTGTCCTCCTTTCATTCAGCCCAGGCCCAACTCCCTTGAGGAGTTGGACTTCCCCATTCCCACCACCTTCAGGGATCCCTGCACTCAAACTGAAGCCCTGAATGCTCCCTGGTTGATTAAAAGCAACTTGTCTATTGTCATTGGAGGGAACAAGGACACCAAGATCATTAAAACAACTACCCGGGAGAGTTCAGGAGGTTGGCGCTCCATCAGTGAGGCCGAGGCATGTGTTTGTGAACTGAGGCGGTAAGAAACGGCCTTTAGTCCGAAGCTCTGAGAGCATTTCAGGGGGGTCGTGCAGGTGCAGGATCCACAGCCGAGATCAGTGCTGCCTTCAGCTTCGCATCCCAGGTGACTTGCTTGCCTCGCTCCAGGCCTGTAGCTGCTCCTCGCCATTGGCAGGATGAACAGGGAGCAGCCGGCAAGGGAGAAACGTGGTTTGTAGAGTCCAAGCACCATAGACCCCGGGTGAGTTAGAAATGAGAAACAAGAGCATTTAACAGCTGGCACAGTCACATACGCTCCGTCACTTGGTTTAAACCTCGTGACCATCCTGAGAGGTAGAGCAGATACTATTTTCTCCATTTACTCAGGTCACTGACTTGTACAGGTCTTGGGAGAAGAACCAGGGCTAGGCTCTAAGTCTTCGTACTGTCATGAGGCTCAGATCACGCCTACGAGGCAGCAGCCTCCTCGGTTTATCCACAGCTTGGCTGTTCTCAGTCAAGGGCAATAAGGAGATGGGTCACAACCCAGCCTGAACCCAGCAGCCTTAGTCAGCCTCTGGCTGCATTGTTTCTTGTATCTCACACCAACAGTGTCATTTACGGTGAACTTTTATTATTGTGGGACATCTGAGGGCTGCCCG